>NW_017305987.1:1342653-1356270 GCF_001594115.1 Trachymyrmex septentrionalis | reverse complement strand
AATTACACTTATCATCTTCTATACAGTTACAAATGTCATTATTAAATTTGTCACATTAAATTATTATATTATTAATTGAAGTTATTATTATGTCATTGAAGTTTCATCAAATTATTTTGTTATGTTATTAATACTACATCGTTGAAGCATTATTAAATATTATTAAATATTATATTACATAGTATCTTTCATTTTAAATTAATTTCAACATAATTAAATTAATATACGTATATTTCCAAAAATAATATCTCGAAATATTTTGGAAGAGTTCTTACAAGTTAAAATGTGTCAACAATTGCTCTGGCATCGCGAATTGAAATTTTTTTTAAGTTAATGCATCACTTAAAAATTATTACACGGCAAGGAAGATTTTGCTGAAGCATCCAAAAATTTAGCTTTGATATAGATTTGAAAATAATTTTATTGAATCATCCAAATAATTATATAGGACGGATTGATTGCAGCTTTTTGCAGCATCCCTACGTAATTATATGATCCACAAGAAAATTGTTTTCAGATTTGTATCTAATTAAATTTTTCAATACTTCAGCAAAATCGTTCTTTCCATGTATCACGTCAAGAATTCATTCACAAAATTATCATCAAAAGTATATCAAATAATATTATAATTTTTTTTCTAAGATAAAACTTCTTGATGTCTTGCAGATTTTATTTTATGTTTTACTTAGGTCGCGTTCGAAAATACTACTTGATTACAATCAACCATTTTATTCTCATTCGGTGAACAAGGATAAAATTCTACTTTAATAAGTAGAATTTTTTGAACGCAACTTTGAAGGATTCCAGCGAGGCACAGCGTGAAAATATCGCGGGGTCGGGGGAGAGAATGTACTTTTTTTCACCCTCGCGTGCGCGAAATCGCCCTGGCATATTTATCCACCTAGATATCGCGGCAGCGGATTTTTTTTTTTAAGTGCAAATGTCACGTCGACGGTCTTGCGTTTTTCATATCTGAAAGGATCGTCCGGACTTGTGCGATCGCGACTCAGTCCAGACTCGCGCGATTCCAAGCTCGTGAACTCGCCTTTGAGCGATTGCACCGAAACGTCAATCTCGTCTGCCAAAAAACAATAACCGTTTTAAAGCGATCTCGACAAGTTTAATTCGCGGTCCCTTTGAGCCGCGCTGGAAAAATAGTTGGATTAACAGTAACTGACAGGAATACAGGAATCCTTGTGAGATGAAGTCATTCGAAAACGTCACAACTCCTTTCCATCGCTTCTAATCTTCATAATTTTGTAGAATAAAAATTAATCTCTTAAGACTGTGGCACGCAAAAAACTTAAGCAGTATAAACTCAAATAAAATACAAATAATAAAACATAATAAGATCGAAATAACATTAAGTAATAATAATTTCGTGTGATTTTGTAACTAAGAAATTACTTGAAAAACATTGTCATGTCAAGAATTCACAAAGTCATCGTCAAAAATGTATCAAATTCGATACTATTTTAATTCTCGTTGTAATTCTTTTTCTATGTCTAGGGAAGAAACGTACAATGACGTACAAGTACTAAATTTTAATAATTATTTGAATAATACTAATATAATTCAACAAACGTTTATTTATGAAAAGAAATATTTGTTGAATGAACAAATATAACAGTTAGATCGACCTAATGGTTCTTGTACCAAATAAATATGTTTACATTTAGTAAATATTTAACCGGCACTTCAAACAAACATTTATTAAAATTAGATATATTCTTTTTGTCAATATAAGCAATAAGAAGATTAACATTTTGGATTCGCTGCTACTTACGTTATTGCCTCATGTGTTTTACCGTGATTGGTCGATTCGCTTACTGCCTACGTTCTTTTAGGATACCATGAGCTTTACGACTTTTATCGATCTATCCGTCTTTTTTAACACTTGGACAAAACTTTCCCCGCATGTTTCCTTCAAAGCGAATTGATTTTCTTTTTCGACATCTTTTATCTTCGCCATTTGTCGCCTGTTTCGTTCGCGTTTGCAATTTTTTTTTGTTCGTTATCTGCCAGCTTCTTCGAACGATCTGTGTGCTAACACAAACAGCTGGACGTAAAAAGCGTTTAGAGCGCCTTGTATGATAATTACGTTCCACGTATAGTCGGTAAAGTTACGTAATCGCCAAATGGAGAAACAGTCGCGCGTTGATACGATCTTAAAGTTAAGTAAAGCAGCAACACATCGAAATAACGAGACGAATTCAAGAGTCGCGCGTCTCATTTATAAATTTAATTCGCGTTTAACTTGCGCGTTGCGAACCGAATCTCTAAATTTTCGCTAAGTTAACGCGACGAATTTACTTGGTGTCTCGAATTACCGTAAGTTAACGTGACGCGAGCGAGACAAATGACACTAATTAGCGCGGATCGTATTAGAAGGAGCATGTGACAAGTATCAAAATCCAGGAGCACTCGGACCAGAAGTGCAAATGTAAAGGCAGACATGGATAGTTCTTTCTCTCTGGAGAGAGAAAGAAAAAATGAGAGAGAGAGAGAGAGAGAGAGAGAGACAAGAGGAAACAAATACTCCCGAGGATTACACAAATTCATATTCACTTTAATTAAATATATCTATGTACATTATAGGTACATCATTAGTACATTTACCATATGATAACTGTACAACGGTAGCACTTTCAATACTGTTCACAAAAATACATCGCATATAAACGAGCAATGAGTTTATACGCAAGGTCGGCTTGCGACAAAAGACAAGAGCGTCAATTAATTAAATATTACCTTTCGCGCTTCGCGTCCGCGACTCGAAGCGTTTTTTTTTTTTTTTTATGTACAAAAGATTCGTGCTCGAGTCGCACGACGGGCCAAAGGAGGAACGTGCTACGAGAAAAAGAGATTTATATATAATTTTTTTTTTTTCATTAACTTCTCTCGCTTAAAAAGAAACATTATCGACGCTGCGCCGTTGGCGAATACGGAGAGGCCCGAGGGGCCACTTCATTTAAGTACCATCAAAGAGACACGAGACTGACAGATTGATATCGATATTTATACAGTTACATCGAGTGTGTACAATAACTGGCATTCGGTTCTAACCCGTCGCGACGAGAGTGCGCTTTAGCCATTTGGGTTCCAAAAATTTACTAAGCACGAGTCGCGTCTCACGAATTTCACGCGCGACACGATTTTTGTATAGCTGCAAGAGGTATGGAAAGATTTCAAAATTGTTGGACCTCGCTGAGGAACTCGCTGAAAGGTCTCGCGAAAGAGTTACAGAATCACATTTCTAAAGCGACCCTCGAACGATCAGTATTAATTACTATAAAATTATTTTATACACAATATTATTGATGCCCCCTTCAAACAATTAAAAACAAACGATCTAGAGGCTTAATGTAGCCTCCGGACAACCAATAAGGTGTCTAAAAATTAATCTAGATATTAAGATTGAGATTGGACTTTCACCAATTAAAGCCAAATTCGCCTAAATTTTTCTTCCTTCTGATTAGTCAAATTCCAGTCCAATTTCAATCTTTTAATCTTTACTCCTTAAATTCCTTGGAGTAGAGTCTCATTCTAAAGGATAAAAGTTGAGCTAGTCTCGAAAAAGAGTGGCCCAATTTTTAACCTTTCAGAATGAAATTTCTCTTTAGAGATTCACTCTAAAAGATTTAGAGAGTAATATCTGATGTAGACACGTTAATATTGTGCAATAATATTGATCGTCTAGGGACTGCTTTAAATATATAAAATAATTTCGTTTTCTATCGAATACTTTCCCGTTGCTGATTATCAAACCCACAGCCGTGCCGACAATCGTGCGTATCGGGTAAAATTCTAAATCCTCTCGAGCTTAGCATACTTTAGAACTTAATCCCGGTGATCGTTGGAGCACACGCTGCGCGCGCTCCTCGTATCTCGTACACGTTATCACATTTCAATTCGACCATCCTCGCATACACAATCCGCACGCGGATTTCAGTTATCGTAGATACGTTGACTATTAACAGGAGTATTTTTCGCAGAAAAAAAAAAAAAAAAAACGCAACTTAAGGAACATTTGGTATCAAGGGCGACAATTCGGTTGGGTCGTCGTCGGTGGTCGGGCGCGGGAGATCGCTTCGCCGTCTAGGAACTGTAGCATTTTATTACAAGTAGTCGTTGAGAAAAACGAGTAGCGAATGGCCACTCTCGATCGTTTACGCTCCTTGATCGCGAGTGTAACCGGATCTCGCGAAAAATCTCTTTGTGCAACGCAGAGCGAGACCGATTCGTCGCGACGATCGCGAATTGTACGCCATGATCGTCGTCGTCGTGACGAATCGGAGAGGCGAGAAAATTATACAGTCTAACGAGTAAGGGAATCCAAGCAGAGGATACAGATAAACACTAAGTTACACCGACGATTGTGCGCCGATTAATTAATTCTATAGCTAAGCAGTGATTATCCCTTTTACAATCGTGCCTGTGGCACAAAGAGGAGGACGATTGAATTGATCAGAAATTGACATTAGTCAACCGGGCCGAAAATTCACCTAGCATTCAAAGATACGGATAGCGATCGTGTAACTTTTTCCTTAAAATACACAGGAAGAATGATTTTTGCTGAAGTATCTAAAAATTTAACTAGATATACAGATTTGAAAGTAATTTTGTTAGACCATCAAAATAATTACGTACTCTTTAAATTCTTTCGAGTGAAATCTCACTCTAAAGAGTGAAAATTGAGCCACTCTTTTCTAACGCTGGAATTGTACTCTTCAGAACGAAATTCACTCTAAAAGTTTTATAGAGTGGGAATCTTAAATATGTGATAAGGAATGCTGCTGGGAGAGAAGTTTTAGTATTCCAATCAACCAGTGAGCGTTTTAATTATTTTAATGGTGCAAACAAAATTATTTTCTAGCTAAATTTTTAAATATACTTCACCAAATTGTCCGTAATAGACAAATTTTTCACATTTTTGTTCTAGAGAAAGTCACACGCATGATCGTTAAAAATCGAAGATCTCTGTTCAGAGCTTCTTTACGCAAAAAAATTCGTACGTCTTCATATTGTTCGATTTCGCAATCCACTGTTCGAAGAGAACTCGATCCGCAGGTTCCTCTAGTTGCCCGGTATCTCGAAATCACGAAATCGGAGATCTCTCTTTCTCTTCACTCTTGAATGCTCGGAGTCTTCGTAAATCGTTGTCTTACTCAAGGAATTGTACGGAACTAAGGAACGCGCGCATAAAGACGGAAGACAGAAAGCAACCGCTGTCACATTCGACGTCACAATCGACTGCTGCTGCTGCTGCTGCTGCTGCTGTTGCATCGCATCGGAAGGAAGCGAGAAGCTGCGTCGGAGAAGCCATCCGACTGCAACTATCACTGCATATTCGACGAGGCCAATATTTACCTCGCGGCACCTCATGCAGCGGATCGATCGATCGCTCGACTCGAAAAATCTGGCGGCAGGCTGAGCAAATTAAACTCGATTTCCGCTACACCGAACCACCGACGTAAAAATGCGTGCACCGGACATTCCACAAAGAGCGCGTACCAATCACCATAAATGATTCTTTGTACGAAAAAAGTCAAAAGTTTTGGAGATCCTTTTATTATAATTCACAAGAATGTAAAAACACACATAAAACTCTTCAATAAATGTGAATAATCGAAAATAAAATCGCATAAAAGGATGTGTAAGAATAAAAAAAAAAGTCCGATTAAAAAAATAAATTTAGAAATTTAGACTATTATATATGTATATAAAGTAAAAAATTCGAAACGTTAATAGAAGATTATAAAACTATACATAAATGTTAATAAGATGTATACGAGTTTGACGCAGGTAGTGATGTGCAAATACTTGAATGTAAAACTGTCTTTAATGAAAATTCATACAGTAGTCAATGATATGATAACTAAAAAATGTTTCGGCACGACTTCGAGAGAGAGAGAGAGAGACGTCCTAACATAAAATTGAAAAATTGAAAAGCGGTTATCTTATGTTCGTTAATTATTAAAATTCACAATAGTTAACGTAATATAATAACTAACAAAAATGAAAAAATCGCTTTTCAGTCTTGCAATTCTATTGCCGAGGACGACTCAAAGCGGAGCCGAAATATTCATTAGTCACATCATTAGCTATGGTTATAAATTTTAATTAAAGACAATTTTATACTACAATTTTACAGTAGAATTTGTACATCACTAACTATCCAAGGAACACACCAAGTCGAGAGAAAATAAAAATGACTTTCTGACGTCATAAAAGATTAAAATGATCTTGGCTTACAATATTTGTTACAATATTAATGTTAAAAATGTAAATAAAATCATTTCGCTGCGTCAGACTCAAATAGCTCTTCTATCAACGTTTTTCATTTTAATAGAAAAAAATTTTCGTAATCCCCATCGCAATCTGCATCGAAGGTGCAGTCAGATTTGTGTATGGGAGTATCCCCCAGGCAAAAATTCGTACGCCAAAATCATCGGTACGCACTTCTTGGGACGTATGCCCTGTGCACGTTCATATACAGCTATCTATGTATATGTATTATGTAATATATGTATGCGATGTACAAGTATATACTCCTAGCTCCATTTTGGTCGTGCGGAGGATTCCGAGTGGGATCGACGTGCACGACGGATCTGCGCCGATCGAGGAAACGTCGCAATTCCATTCGGAAACGTCTCACCGAGATGACACCACTCCAGTCTCGCGGCCGCGGTCCTCCTATATTTACAATGGTACGAGAGCGTGCGCGCGCGCGTGCATTCCCTTTCCATTCGCGTCTCCCATCGACGCGAAGCGGGCGATATCTCGAATAACTTAGATACCCGGTCTATTAATTAGGATCGGACACGGAACTTTTTAAATCGAGAGGCGCCTGCCGCGCCCGCGATTAAAAAAGTGTGCGTCGCGACTTTCCCTCGTCTTCTCGATTTAACCCGTTCAAAAACCCGATTGAACTTTCAGATAATCGCACGAGATTAATGCGCCAGCGACACGACGATGACGACGACTTGAATCGATCCTTAAATCGTTTCTCTGGAAACGTCCATCGTCCGTTTTTATCACAATCACATTTATGTCTACATTGCCTCCTCGAAACTCCGAATATGCGTCACCCAAAGATAAAAATAACAAGGTTATAAGATAAATAATCAAGTACTCAGCAGAAAAAGCAGTTTTGCAACTGTTATGAAATTTTTTTATACCACTTGTTTTTGCCTTTGGTTCCTTATGGATCTAAATTATAAACGAATCATATTAAAGAATTTTACAAGTTTTTTTTACAGTTGCAAAATTCCGTGCTTTTTCCGTTGAATGTAGCGAGTACTCTTTGAAAAAACAAAAAAAAATCAAGTGCGATTAAAAGAAAAATGTCGTTGCTAAAAGTACGATCGTCAGAGGTGCGCTCGAGGAAGCATAACGTGCGAGTTTCTCTCGTACGACTAGCCAAAGTTTAATCGAGCGGACTCGGTCCGTCCCGGTATACACGCTTTTATGTACTCCGCCGAAAATACTGAAGCAAGTTTCTAACGTACCCGCGATATCGCATTATTCTAAGAGAAAAAGAAAGAAGACGGAAAACGGTAGCCCCGCGATCGCTACCTTCCGTCGTCTGTTCTCGGTATTTACATGAAATTTTACAATAAAATCCGAGACTGGAGCGATTTATCTCGCAGGATCAGATTCGCGTTTCGATTGTAGACATAATAAGTATAGATTGCGTATTTCCTGATCTTAGTATCTGTTAGAAAGAATTAAGAATGTCACACGGAGAAGAATTGTTGAGTAATTTTTATCTTACAAGACTAATGAAAATATTCTGATATTAAATATTTTTGGCGAAATTCTGACAAACTTTACTTGCTTGAAAGTAAAAGTATCGGAAGTAAAAAGTACATTATAGTAAATTTATTAAAGTAACTTACCTTACAGTAAGGTATAATAATACTATTTTCAATAGACCAAGCACGAACAATTTTCGAAATTTATGCGTAAAAAGTATTTTGTAAAACGTATGCTATACGACGATTTAGCAGAAAAGTAAAGTAAATTTTACATAAGTGGGCGTCTATGTGGACCTGCCAATTCCATAAAATTTACTAAGAATTCTATCGCGTATTAACATTTTTCTCCGTGCAGCATCCCTCTCCAACTTGATACTTTTGAGAGAGAAAATATGATTTAAGCCACCTCATTTTTTCTAAACAACATATTAAATCTTCAATAACAACTTCATCATAGGAATGCAGAGTCTATTCTTATTACGTCGAAATGGAAATGGACATAATGCAGAATACCGCGCGACCCATCTCGCGAATATTAATTACACGCAACACGTAAATTAACACGGACGGACTGGACACAGAACATTTAACTGCACGATTAATCAAGATAAAAGTTATTTTTTTTTAATCAACATTGAATAAAATATTTCATATATCTGTACAAGATATTTAATTCTTTTACGCGAATCATCGCTGTCAAATGGCATAACTCTGTGTGTGTGTGTGTGTGTGTGTGTGTGTGTGTGTGTGTGTGTGTGTGTGTGTGTGTGTATGTGCATCGATCATTAATCAGAATAAATATATCGCTTTCATTTCCTACGAAATATTAGACCAGTCCGTCCCTGTAAATTATTGGCTTTTTAGGGTATATCGCCCCTAATATTATATATATATATATACATATATATATATATATATATATATATGTATCACATAACTCGCATTGTGACTTGGCTTGCTATGAGTAAAACTTAGGAACCACACGGTCAAAAACTCTCATCTCATCGTGAGGTTTGCTTAGGTACTTGACGAGCCTCGACAGCGATTACAACCGTCCATTACATGAAGAGTATTGGTCCAAAGAGAAATGTTCGGGTATATCTGGAGTGATCCGACGTCTCTCGGGACGTCGTTTCATTGCGGATAGTGATCTAAGACGAGAGGTTTCCATCAAACAACGCAACGTCGCTCCCAAAAGGACCGCGTGAATCGGAGGGTATTATTTATAATCTCTTTATTAACATATCTTTCATATATTATTGCGTACTCCGTTTCACGTGCAAAGTGCTTGAACGATTTCAAAAGATTTGAAACATTCAAGTTTCATCAATGGTGCAATGATAAGTTGGCTCAATAATTGATAGATCTCGAAGATTTGAAGCTTCAAGAATTCGTAGATTCACAGGAACTATCCGTTCGCTTAGCGTTTCCGTTTTTTGGGGCGTCGTGTCGCAAAGTTTGAGAACCTCCGATTAATTCTCTTCTCTCTATCGGAGCGCCGCACCGATTACGGCGATTATTCGAACCGCCTGATAGAAGCTCGAGGCGTCCGGCGTCGTCTTAATCGAAGATCGCTCTTGTCAATGTGCCAGCGCGCAGTGCGTTTCGGCGCAACTCGTACGTAGCCGCTCCGCAGCCGCGCAATAAATAAAATATGTGAGTTCGGACAACTCGATACTTACGGCTGCTCCGGAATCTGAATCCGGCCCCGGATCCGACGGCGACGCCATCCGGCGCTCCGGAATTTTTCGCGGGAAGGGCGGCCGACACTCATATCCTATACATGACCGGTTAACCGGCACCGCCGAATTGTAAGATCTGTTTTTTACAGCTGAACCCCGATGTACACTTTCGGAACTTACAAAATGCTTATGTTCTTCAAAATTTTTCGAGTGATTTTAGAATCTCACTCTTATGACACTTATATTCTGTTCTTCATTTCAAAAGTCATCTCAAGTAATGTGTTGAGATGCTAATACTGGTCTGCGATTGACTTGTGATATCTCAAGACTTGTACTTAGGATAGTCTTAAACATGAGCACCGAACTGTGAATATCGATCTTAAAGATTGAAAATTAGGCTCTTTATCAAAACTCACACTCGATTCTCACTCTAAAGAATTCCACTGCAAGAAATTTGTGTATTTGAGAGAATGTACGTTCGATATTTGGCTAAAGAGAGAAAAAAAGTTCTAGTACAGTTTGGTGCAGGAATAAAAAACAGACCTACGGAACATAATACTGTGGCGAACGTACAAGAACGTCCGTCACGCGTTTCGCTCGCTGCCATCCTCGGTCCTCGCGACGGCCTCAAATTGCATTTATTGAGAAATTAATCAAATTCAATTCTTCCCGAGCTCTCGTATTCCGAGATACTTGAATCCTTAATTTTCCGTACACTAGAAGTACCAATATTTCTTGCTCGTTAAAAAGAGATCAGCAAATAAATTACTATAAAAATAGAAAGAGTCGAAAAATCAAATATTTCGTCAGTATAAAGGATATAATTATTGAAAAGTAAAAAAATTTTAGAATCCTATTCTTTTTATACAAAAAAACATTAATTTAGAAAATAGAATGATCAATAATTGATTGACTTTCCGTGTTAATCCTAGTGTTAATCTTGCCGTTTTATAATTTATCGTTTACTTTCACAGTAGGAACTCAAGTAAGTTGAAATATACAGAAAGCAAAAAATATATATAAATTAAAAATCTATCCAAAAATTTCATTCAAAATAAAATATTGTCCATGGAAATTTTTGCAATTTACAAAAAGTAAAATTCAAAATTGATAAGAGATTGATTAAATAATTCGTAATAAAAGAATATAGTAAAATAATTAAAAGTAAAATCCAATTCGTTTTCGTTTACCAAGGATTTGGCAGCGTAGTCTACATCTTATCTCTTACTTTCTTTTTCTCACTCTCGTTCACTCACACGAAACCACTTGCGTTCGTAACGCGAATTAATCACGAGAGAAATGATCGTTAATAATCGCGCGTGGCGAAATAATATTACGATTAACAAGACCTTCCTTGTAACAATTATAACGATCGCTATCGCAATAATTCGTAGTACCCTTTGAAAAATTTCATTTTTCGGTGTTCGAAAATCACAGCGCGCGTTTCAGCCTTCCATTGCATAATTAATTAGACCGTTTTATCTTATTTAGAAAGCGTGGGCCCTCTTCGCGTGCCATTCACGCATTCCCTTTGTGCATTTCTGTTTTCTCCTCCCCGCTCTTCTGCCCCTTCTCGTTTTCGGAATCATCGACAAACGTAGAGACGATTCGATCGAAATCAATTAACGAAACAGAACATTGATCAACAACGATGCGGTGACAATGCGTGCAATACGTTGCGTAACGTCTCTGGAAGCGGACCATCATAAACGCCATTCTACGAGAGAGATTATACTGATCGCGATAAATAAGTTGCAAAAATACACAGTTTACGATCCGGACGATTACGAATTGAATTTCCAATTTCACGATTTTACCGTAACTACGTGATCTGTAAAAGAAATGTGCCGGCGCAAGTAAAAAAATGAATGCTCGAATAAAGAAGTAAAGAGAAAGAAGTCATCTTCCCTCACAAATAAATGTACACCGAACGTGAAAAATATAGCAAGTCTTCGTACAGTAAAGTTTAGGAAATGAATATCAGAAAGGAGAAACGTTTGCGTACGTGATATTGTTGCAATATTTAGAGTCTCATCCTCGTTTCTTACGGTCCGACTCGATGAGAGAGAGAGAGAGAGAGAGAGAGAGAACCGAACCAAGACGCAGCTCACTCAGTGTTTTCGCGAAAACTATTCGAAGCATTACTATCGATCGATTGTCCTCGCAAAATTCTGACTTCGTGCCAGCCATACCGCTCGACTGCTCAGCGTGTGAGCACGTCGTCGATAGATCCCCTTGCCCTATTTATTTCTCTACCCGACCGCCCACCCGTCCGCTCTCACGAGATGCGACGAAAGTTTCGAGGGCGCGGTATAATCGATAATCGTCCTTCTCCTCCCATCCCTCCCACCCACCTCCCATAGCACTTTCCTGCCTAGAGCGGCCGGGCGGTTCGTCCAAAGACGTGGCGAACGGATTAACCGACAAATAATTATCGCTAATGAGGCCATTGGTCGAACGGATTCGCCCCGCGAATCATTTACACCGTCGCGCCCGATCGCTGGTCCGAGCCTTCCGCTGAAATTCGAGGGTAGCACTCTTTCCGCACACATTTCCTCCCCCTGGGAGGAAGACGATGCTAGAATCCGATCGAACGGACCGTGTCCGTTCCAAAACCATTCTTTTCACAATTCTTGGACTCTCGAGCAGATTCCTCGAATTCCAGTATCTACGATAATTTTCTGAACTTCCCTCCTAGAAATTGGCCCAGGATCAATGGCGCGCGAAGCACTTCGCCACCCTGTCCGAGACTCGCGGTGCGGTCCTCCTCTCGAGGGGGCGCCTCATCACCATTTGGGTCCCCGGTATCCCGGTGACTCGAAGGACGGGGGTCAGGGCAGCCCGAAGCCGAAGAAGGGCGCGACCGGACGCTCGTAGAGCAGACGCGACGGCGGAAGTGGCGGCGGCCGCTTCCTCCGCGGAGTGATCACCGTCCTCTACAAGGACCCCTTCCCGGCGAACAGCATCTCCCTGTGCTTGGTGCGTATGTGCGAGCGCAGAGTGTCGATCCTGCTGTAGGTGGCCGGGCAATAGGGGCACAGCGAGCGCTGCGCGGTGTGTATGTGGAAGTGGTGCCAACGATTGGTCACCTGCTTCCCGCAGGCGCGGCATCTCCATAACGCCGGGCTGTTAAGCGACACGGCGAACATCTCGTGATAAGAGAGGCCGACCGGCACGCTCGGCATCGTACCTGCAAAACCCAACAGCATCTACATGCCCTTCGTGCACAACCAGCAGCTAGAGTCGTGTGCGACCCGCGAAGCGCTTAGATCCTGAAGATTCTGCGAGCCTAGGAATTCATCATTCCGTTAGCCTATATATATAGGAATTCTTAGGACAGTCAGTTCTGAATCCAAGGCGATCCAGTGTGTGCTCGCTGAATCTCTAAGATCCAAGACTCTAAGATCCAAAAATTTAAAAAGTCCGGGATCTTCAAGACTTGACGATTCGTCTTGGTTCCTGAACTCCTCGATTTGTCGGATTTCCCGATATTTTTTCATTCCACGAAATCTCTTGGAGACCCTTCGGTGCGGTAGGTGGTTGTGTGGCTTTTGTTTGGTGCAATGTTCAGGTGTCAGTGTCCTTGAGAAGTCTAATGAATTTACTGATTACGGCCGTAAGGTAACGTTCTCTCGTGTAAATCCCAATATTATCAACACACACACACACACACAAGTCTTAGAGAAACAAAGATAATTGTGCAAGGAACGATGGAAAATATAAATGACTAAAGCTCGTAAGATTAAGATAATTTGCTTAAAGAGCGATTCAAATTTTAATTTCCAATTGTGAATTTATTTTTTTTTTTTTTCACGAACCAAACGTTCAGATAAATCTTTAACTCTCAAGCGAGTCAAACAGTCGTTCGAGTCGACTTTTGAAGAAATTCTTTGAGCGTGCGGATAACGTGGAAGAGACGTCACAAGTGCAGGCAGTGAGTCGAAACGATCGAGTGTGTCCGGTCATGTGTGAACGCATCCACACGCACGCGATCACCATTCACCTTCTCTTTTACAGTCTCCACAAGCACAAATATTCCACAAGCGTCACAGAATTATATACTCACGTTCTTGATGCCGCCATGGAAATACAGAAGAACATGCCGTGGAGTGAAAATAGCGCGCCTCTCCACGTCCAGAGACTCCTGAGTATTTCAGGATTCCTGGATCCTAGAC
>NW_017305987.1:1340994-1342553 GCF_001594115.1 Trachymyrmex septentrionalis | reverse complement strand
CTAAAGCTCAGCTGGAATCGCTCGACTCATCGGATCTTCCTGGGAACTTTTCGGTTCCCGGATGCTCTCTCGGGATCCTCCGAGATAAACTCACGTTTCAGCGACATCGGCGGTAACGCGGCGAGAGCATGGAGAGAAAAATACTTAACCGAACATTTGCCGATGTTATTGTAGGATTATTTGGGACGGAGCTCTCGTCGCCTCCAATAATCCGTGCTAGAAGACGTAGTAACTTCATATGCTTGTGTTAAGTTCTTATCGTCATCGGCGTATTCGGTGCAGAAAGGAAGTTTCATACACAGAATGATCCAAAAAATCACGACGAGTATACAATAACGACGTTTAAGAAGTAGAATTTATATTATGCGAATAATGTTTGTAAATACCAACTCCTTTTAATATTAATAATTTTTAGATATTATACTTTGTACTACACTTCATCCAGAGTTGCGCGATTTTGTGTTCGGTAATTCGCAATTGTCGCGAAATGTTAACAATTGAAACAATTTCCGTTAAATAATAAAATAAAATAAGAGGAGATATAGAAGAAAAACTCACTTTTTTTCGCGATCTAACAAAATTGGCAAGTATTTTAAAACATCATCTGCGGTAGATCCATGCGATTAGGGAAGCGTCAGTTCTTCACCAGGATGCATTTAAATTAACTATCGACATTACGTGATGCGTACTCCTGAGCTCCCTGCGCTTCGACATGATCAGGACATTTAATTAAGACGTTGCGGTGTCGTCAAATATCAGTTCATCCCCCCAAAGGTACGCCACGTATCGATTATCGAAACGGTTTACTGCTGCAAACAAAGCATCCAATAATCCGCACTGCGCACGAAATCTGCAGAATAATCACGTCACAGAACGGGATTAACGACGACGTGTGTACCACTCAAAGTCTTGGAAATTACTGTGAGATACCAGCTCCTTTTTATTTTGTACATACAATATATATGTATATATATATTACATCTTTCAATAACCATAGTCTCATAAAATGTCTACATTTCTTAAAAACCTCTCATCGATATCTTCTTACCTTTATAATTGGCCATTAGTACAGTTAAATACGTCCTAAAGCTGAATCGCGTCGCGAACGATAAACCGTCAACAATCTTTGAAAGGCAAAAGAGAAATTCTATAGCTTCTTAAATAAAGATATTTCATCAAAACTCTTGCTCTTCAATCGTCAAACGAACGACACCGTCACGCTCCTCCCACGAAGGAATGATGCGAATCCTTTTCTTTCGTGGAAAAGGACTCGGAATGAAAGATTACATAATCGCCTAATCGAGGGGATTGAAGGTACAAGTAGTGGAAAAGTTAGATTATTTTTTTATGTCAGTACATGCTCGCTTATGCACTACGTAATGTGCGTAACACACTTCCTTTGGCAGCTACTTTTGGCATTTTGACGGAAGAACACGTACAATATTTTGAGTTGCATTGTCGAGATACGTTTCTATAGGACTTCGAAGCTGCGGATCTATGTGCGTCCAACTTGCTCGCGTATCTGCAGAATCTTAAATCTTGCAATGTATTGATCCATA
>NW_017305987.1:1338277-1340894 GCF_001594115.1 Trachymyrmex septentrionalis | reverse complement strand
CAGTCATTTAAATCTCAAGTCGATAAAAAACATTACTAAGTGCATTTATATATAATATAATAAAATAAATGCACTTAGTAATGTTTTTTATCGACTTGAGATTTAAATGACTGTTGTATCTCCTTACAGATTCTGGACATTAAGGGGATCCTAAAGCCATCTGTATAAAATTGACTAAATCACATAATTTTTGTATAACAAAACTACTTTTTTTCTCTTTCACAGATTCGAAAATTCTTTTCTTCAGAATTAAAATATACGCATTAATACGTGTTTGTGAGATGGAATTTGTGCCGAGAACAATCAAAAATTTCGAAATTGATATATTTCTTACCATTTCTTAGTGCAACGTGGCGTCTCAAGCTGTCGTGACAACATTTGCTTGATACGAAAATTTTGCAATTTATACTTACGAAATAATAATCCACAAATACGTAACATAGTTTTTGCACGAACAAATAACGTCGAGTTCTTAAAATTGGACTTAGACGCTTTATCGTGACGAATTTATTATATGAAAATTGACGCGAACGTGTATTATAGATAAGATATTGGTGTGATAATGTATAAAGACATGTCGATGCTGGAAAAACAACCTATGGTGACTTCGTCGGAGTTCGAGCTTCGTTTTAGGATCCCCTTAAGTATCTTAATATGCATTCTTTTTTTAATTGCTCCGCTGAAACTATTTTCGTTGAGAAAAAATTGTAATTAATGTCCGATAAAACATCATCGCTGTATACAGTAAACGCGATAATTATCTCTGTATATTAGCTCTTTACATATTAATTTGTCAATACATACACAGAGAGTTGCGTATTAATTGTAAATTTACCTATAATTGTGCAAATAAAATTTGCCTCGTAATTAATTAATACTGAAAAACACTTATTCTTAATTAAGTCTAATGGAAATATTTTCGCAACTAATTTTATTTCTCAAAACCAGTTAAATCCAATTTAACAACATTTAACAACATTTATAGATAAATACTCGGTCTTCGTCTTTTATTTACACGTAGACTAATCACGATTACGAAAGGGATTTACAATTTCAGTGCCACTATTTGTTCGTAATAACTTTTTCTTCGCCCCCCGTCCTTGCTATTCGCGGGGACACTACATCCCCCAGTTAATTCACGCTTGTGTGAGTCTGAGGATTCAAAAGCGCGAGATCGCAAACAGAGTCAGTGCAGATCCGAAGCAAGAGTTCGAGTTCATCAGGCACCTAGGGTCCATCAAAGAAAGGGAAGAAGAGAGAGGAAGAGAGAGAAAGAGAGAGTGAGAGAGAGAGGGGGGGTGGGTGGGGGAGGGGGAAGTAAAGAGGGAGACGGCAAGGCGGAAAGAGGTGAAGACTAATATTTACACGGTGGAATTACACGGTTCTCGCAATTACTCAAGACGCCTGGCGTGGCCTTTAAGTAGTACTAAATGCAACACATTGACTATATCGAACGCTCGTAAGAAAAGGAACGGCACAAGATTTCTAAGTGTCGCATCGCTCCTCAAAGAGTTCTTCGAGAGTTCCTGACGCATCCTCGAATACGTGGAGCCAGCTAGCTTCTTAGATCTCTTCGACGCTAAAATCCATTCCAGAATCTCGAACAGAATCTCGCTGCGCCCAATCAGCCCTTTGATCTTCGTCTCCCCTCGCAAACTCTCTGAGATTCCATTGTACGCTCTCGCTCTTTAATAAACACTAGTTTCGCGCTAATGGAGCTTATCTAATGGAATAACGACGGACAAGTTCGGGGAGAGAGCTCGCGAGATTGGCTCGTGCCGACGAGAGAGATTTCGAGGAAATCACGCCAGAGGATGGAGAGGAGGAAGACGTTCGCGCGATTCCGCGCGACTTCTCTAGATCCGCAGCTTGAAGTACGCGGCACGCTCGAAGTATCGCGACGCGTGTGTGCGGTACTATTGCACGTGCGCGTGCGCGTGCTTCATACGCGTGTGCGTGAGCAGAGTGTCGCTGCGCGTGTACACCGCTGGGCAGAGCGGACAGGCGTACTTCCCGGGGAAATGCACGTAATAGTGATTGCGCACGTTCGTCACGACCTTACCGCACAACGAGCACCGCCTCCTCTCGTCGCTGTTACTCTGTCTCTCAAATATCTGTGATATCCGCCAATTTTTCAGCTCTGCAACAACAGAAACCACAGCGTCAGCAAAGCACCTCGAATTAGCACCGATCTCCGGTCGCGTGTCATCGCTCTATTTCCGCCTACGTGTTTTTTTTTTTTTTTTTCCGCGTGCCTTTCCCCGTTTTTCCTTAATCTATTCTCTATCTCTCTGCCTCTATTCTTTTCTTTTTTCCATCTCTCGCAAAACTTCCACCCTTGACGCCGAGATTGAATTCTCGCAGTCCGCATCGGATCATTATTATTCCTTACGCTCATCCGTCTCCCCTGGCGTGTGCGTACGTAAGGATACGTGACAACCTTTGAGAAAAATTCAATTGCGCGACCGACTAACATAGTAGACCCAAACTGCGGTTTGTGGCGATCAAACTACGCGTTTGAGGGATGCGAGATCAAAGGGACGCTGCAATCGAAGACAAAGACACCAGCATGTCGGAAATTCCAAATATTCGGAAAATTTGAAAACAGAGAGGATAT
>NW_017305987.1:1335227-1338177 GCF_001594115.1 Trachymyrmex septentrionalis | reverse complement strand
AAGACACCAGCATGTCGGAAATTCCAAATATTCGGAAAATTTGAAAACGGAGAGGACTCAAATATGCTAAATAAGCGCTTTCTCTCTCTTTCTCTCTCTCCTCCCCTCCTTTTCTCTTAGAAACCAACGAACCTCAGCGCACATTTATATAATTTTAAGATTACAAATATCCCCTTCAAAGAGATCTAAAAAAAAAAAGAACAATCTCTTCGTTAAACATTGTCACCGTACTGAAAAAAATTTATTAAATCTTAATATATATTTCTTTGAACAGTATTAGGTAAACAGTTGCTTACAATAAATAAATATTTACTCAATAAAAAATGATAGTTAAATGAAATTAAGGTTTTTGTAGCAGATATTTAAAATTATATTTATTTGTAAATATATGTCTAAAATAAATACAATTAATTAAAGTAATGGTTTTTGTACCCAATATTTATATATGTTTATATTTTTAGTAAATATTTATCTACTTATAATTATTCAAACAAATATTTATTAAATTTTTAGTTTTTTTTCAGTGCACGGCGCTGTTTGCGAAAGATAATAAGAAAACTCGTCTAAACTCGAAAGTCTCTGCAGGACGTGGAGAAGGAGGTAAACAATCACGATTCCCTGTCCCAGATTTCGATCCGTACGACTTTCCCGCACTGCCTGGAGGAGCATCTCCACGTCGAGAACACGTTTGGCGTAGAAAAAAACATACACATTCCCGAGTATTCGTATCGACACGAATCCTGGAATACGTAAAGTCGAGAGAGCGATTTCGGACACCGTAAAGATCTGCAAACAATTTTCTCGCAATAGCAAGACAGCGTTGAGGAGCGTATGCTCGATATGTATCGCGAAACGCATTGCAATACAACAAGCTCGTGCAAACATCGAACATATTGACGTGAAACCTGATAAGATCGCGCACACGTGACTCGGAAGTTTAAGTGATCCGAGACACCTGTTTGCGTCGCTTTCCTGCAATATTTCACCACAGCGATCCAACCTATGTTCGACCGCCAAATTAAACGTCCCCTCTGAAGGATTCGAAGGCGCAAATGGATTAGGAATCCACGAGTCTTCGGACCCCAACCAACCGCCAAAGGTCAGGGGATATTAAAATTTGGGGATTCAAAATCCGGGAGTGCTTGGAGTAAACAACTATAATTTTATCGATATGTAAATTAATACAATTTTATTATGTTTTAATTTATAAATCATGTTGATCTAATTAAAATGTTATTCAAATCAAATTTTGATTAAAACAATATATTTCTTTGATTAAAGCGTAACAAAATTTTGACAATTCACATATCGATCACGATAAATATTACAGCTGTATGAGACACTTCTCTCTCAGTGCCAAGACCGTCGAACGGAAGATAATTTCGATCGGTGACACTTTGGGATTCACAATTTGAGCTATGCAAATTACATCATGTATTCGGCCCTCCAAAATTCGTCTGAAATACATCTTCACTTTCTCATATCTCCGCTAGGTGATCGCAGCTATAAAATATCGTACGAATATATCTTGGGATAGAAAGTTATTATTACATATCGCACGGTGAAAACAGACCGACCGCAGAACGACGAGAATATTCGTCGTAAAGTAACGTACGCTAACGTTGCCGCTGCATTATTTCGCGCTAATAATAGCGTTATCGCGCGAGTTGATCGTCGAAATAATTCAGCGCGGTTTAAACGAATAAGGTGTCGTCGTAGTCCTCGGTGTTGAACTGAACGTGATCCCTCAGACGCTCCGTTACAGACTACGATCGAGCAGCTGTCGTGACCGAGGCGAACACACGGGGATCACAGATTATCCCCCCGTGGAAACACGAAAATATCCCTGAAATATACGACCGCTTAATATCTAATAACACTGATAAATGTTCGTCGCGAATCGAAGTTACGACTTTCCCAAGGTGTTCGACGATGCGCCGTCTCGTGCACATTTACGATTCTCCCGTCGATTCTGCGGAAATAGGCAAAAACAGGCACCTCCACGATTGTGAGGGAAAATTGAAAATTTAAGGGAAAATGGCGCGAGAGCGCAGATACCGTATCGGCGAATACCGTGCGAACGTCGAAAAGGGAGAAAAATGATCTGGAAGAAAAAAGAAAGGTAGACGGCTCGGTTTTAACACACAATTATGTTTAATCAAAAAATTAGTATGAAATACATTAAATGCACATGTGATTAATTCTCCATTTTTTTTGTTTATCATCATCGTTATCATCATCCGTATTATCTACACTAGAATTAAAGATGTATATAATAATGCAATTGTAAACATAAGAGACTTTATGTTAGAATAATCATAAGGATAAGAATATAATTGTAATAACAATAAGAGAAGTAGTAATAGTAAGAATAATTTCTCGTGATAAAACCCCGGTTGACGCCTTAACTATTTCATTCCATCGATCGGCATGGTTAGAAGTTCCTCTGCAAATTTTTTTTCTTTTTCTCCTTTTCTTTGCTAAATACATCTATTGTACGTTTTGAGCCAAACGATCGTTTATACGTGTAATAGAAAGATATCAGCTCTCAAGCAACCTGCCCTGATTTCACGAGATCGACGATCGCCGTGGTCGCCGTCGTTTCTGGTCCAGAAAGGTACAAAGGATAATAACGACGGCGACGACGACGATCGTACGGACGCGATCGAACTTAATTCGCAAAAATGCGAACTGATAATTGAAGTCCAGGCGGGTCTTGCTCCCCCTTTTTGTCCGAATGTGTTTAATCGCGCGATCGCATTCATTACTCGTAGTGTCCCCGTAAGTAACTGCACTGTCGGAAAAGAAAAGCTTTCGAACCTTTCGGAAAACGAATGAAAACGGTGAAAGGAAAGAAAGACCGGAAACAAGGAGACGAAATTCAGAGTTCGATAAAAAAAAAAGGAAAAGGTGGAAGGGGAGAGGCGCAGAATAATAGGAAGAAAAGGTA
>NW_017305987.1:1326137-1335127 GCF_001594115.1 Trachymyrmex septentrionalis | reverse complement strand
ACACACACACACACACACACACACACACACACACACACACACACACACACACACACACACGTTGATGAAAGGTTTGCAGTCACATTGATTGATTACGAATTACTTCGATCAAATCGATCGGCTTCAATCGATCGCCGAATTTTTTTTTCTAATTTTTTTAAATTAAAGTTCGCCGAGAACGAACTTGCGGACGTTTGAGCTTTCGGTATAATGTTTGAGCGCGACCGGACGGTGATGCAAATTTTTCTTCGACGTGTGTCGAAAGATGAGCGAGACGTTTTGAGGGGAAAAAAGGAAGGACATTGATCGCGATTTAATTCGTTTCTCTCGCACTTTTTTCTCGCACGCACACACACACGCATGCATCCTTTCTCTCTCCTGATCTGTCTATGTCCCTCTTTCACTTCCTCTCTCTCTCTCTCTCTCTCTCTCTCTCTCTCTCTCTCGTACGCGCTCGCACGTTATCATACAACGCGGAAAATGCACGGTTAACGGATAACGATTTTCTTCCTCTCGCCGTTCGTTCATAAATGTCGAATCTAATTTTAGAGGCTCGTTTTCTATATTTACACGCGCCGTGTAAAATCACAACTTTCAGTCTGACAGTCGCGCCGATTCACATTTTATTTTATTTTAAATTTTTTGTTCTTTTTTTTTTTTTAAATGATGAGTAGAACACGCTCAGTATTCTCGCGGGGAACACTGATCCCCTATATTGTTACGATTTACAATTATTATATTTTATTCATCCCCCGAGAAAAATAACAAAATGTATATATATATATATATATATATTTATATATATATGAAGATAGATATATATACATATATCATGTGTGTGTATATACATATATATCCATAGTTAATTCGAAATTTGTATATATTATTATATAAAGAGATATTAATAATAGTACTTTTTTTTTTATTTAGTTTAATAATGTACAAAGGGGGGCAGGGGGGCTGTCGCGCGGCGGTGAAAAAAACAACAAAACGCCTAAACGCGCCCCTTATCAGCTAAGCCTAATCCCTAGGTAACGCCTATTTAACTACACTCATAATGTTCACTTGCACAGCCATAGTTTCTTTCATCGCGTTTCTTCGCTCACTCAATCCTCAATCGTTTAGAACGTCTCCTCGATCGCCCGGTTCCACGCGATTCCGGGGTTCGTTCACGCTTTGCTGCCGGCTGAGACAACATCGCGGGTACGCGCGACAGCCAACGTCGAAGAAAACGTGGCTGCTGGAGCATGTCTTCGAGCTCGCGTTATCCAAATTCTCCCGAATAGAACTCTAAATCGAAAGGTGCAAGTGCGTTGGAAAAAAAGATCGAAAGATACAATAATCGAAACGGAATGAAAACTTTCGAGAATTTCTCTCCGCCCGACTCCCTCCGAGGATTCCTCCATCTAAAAGAGGACCAAAATTTAGGAAAAGTTAAATTTCTTTAAATACTCGATATCTACTACTGCTGTACCGCCCGATATCCCTTCTTCTTCGATTAACCCACTCCAAATGTATTCAAATGTTACCGCGTCCGCGTAATCGAGACGCCGTCGAGTCATCGCATTCCGCGGCGCGAAATTCGATCGTCACTCGACCACCGTCCTGCCCGGAATCGGATGAACTGGCCGCCGGGCACAACGAGGATTTCAGAAAAAAATTCAGAAGAAACGTATTATTCCATTCGTTCGTTCGCCTTTACCCGCTCGTTCCCGCCCGCCTACCGAAAAGTATCTTGGAGAACGCAACTGATCCGCCGCGCGACACAGCGCCCCCTGCCCCCGCAATCTTTTACTATCGCAATATTGCACGATTTTTTTTCTTTTTCATTAAATTCATTTCAATTTCAATAAGGTGTTAGCACCAATCTATTATATCACAATGTTCCACTCCACACCACGCAGTTGTAAATATATAAATACCTATATATAGTAATAATAGTAATAGTGGTAGCAGTAGTAATAGTAATAGTAGTGGTAGTAGCAGTAGTCATAGTAATAATAGTAGTAGCAGTAGTAGCAATAGCGGTAGTAATAGTAGTACATCATAATAATTTCCATTTATAATTAATAAAAGTTTTCGATATAACAGCCAGGCGACCCGCGGCCGAGTTAAAACGAACGGCGCGCAGGCCGATGTTTTGTGAAATTGTGTGCCGAGTATTTCTCTCTTTTTCATCCGGAGATCCTCTCTTCTCTCTCTCTCTCTCTCTCTCTTTCCATCCTGCGGGTGCTCCTATCTCTTTCGCGTGTCAATGTGTTTTATCCGTCCCCGCAGATGAACATGTAATCGGACGTGTACGTTGGTTTACGCGTTTTTACAACGCGTGTCAAGTGTTGGGCGCCCTGAGAGACATATAAATCACAAAAACGGCGTCCACGAGAAATCTTAAGACATTAAACTTGAGTTTCAAGTATTAAACTGTAAGAAATTGACAATCACAGTTGAACGTGAGGAGAATAATCGACTGGGACTGGTCAATTTTTTACGGCTCGAGGCTTCAAGTTTCACGCTTTAAACTCTCTCATTGTGGACGCCGTTTAACGGACGAGAGATTTTTCCTTTCCAACTTATGGTCGATCGTGTTCCTTAAGCTACGATTTATTCTACAGATTAATTGCAACGAGTTTCGCACATCTAGAGGTTGAAAAATCTTCGAATTCTTTACACATTGCGTTTACGAAACATGTATATATACAGAGAACTTGACACCTGGATGGCTGAACGTTAAGTATTACCATCTAATAATTTTCTGCGTTAGATTCTTAAGTCCTTAAGATTACCTTCTTCAGATAGACGAGAAGTATTGCCAAGAAAACGCTCTCAGTGCCAGTGATATATATATATATATATAGTCGAGGGCACCCTGTATACAAGTTCCACTTTCATGATTTCGTCCGTTCCGATGCTCCGCCTTGCAGAAAAACGAAAAGCGAGAAGTTTTGGGGCGCGTACAGTACAGTTCGCAGATAAAAAGGAATTCTGCGAGCGGGCCGTACAAAAGTCTCGGGATTTAGAAAAAGTAGACCTTTATAGAAAATATCCGTCTTGTTCGTTTTCTCGCGCGTCACGCCACTCGTAGAAAAATAAACTTTCCGCCAAAGATTATTGCCTCGCGCTTCCATAACGCCGTTATCGTTGCAGGGCTTTTCCCAGGGAACTCTCTTTTCGAAAATCACATGTCGATACTGCACTGCGGCGAAGCGGGAAGCTACGAGATTTCCGACGATGGTGTACGAAACGAAATACGACGCGTCGAATAGCAACGACGGCACGACATTCTGGCAGACAGTTATTTATTAACGGGGATTATATTAGGATCTTCCCGAAAGATCTCTTGAATTTTACGGTACTCGCCTCTTTAGATGCGCGGACGGTACAAATGATAATTCCAAAGACGTAGAGCATGGACTGTGCAATCTACAATGTGTGTACAATTAATTGATAAAAATCTGGGAAAATAGGATGGCCAATTTCTGTCGCTTTCTATTCAACGATGTATGTTGTTAGGGAGAGCTTCATATTTCCTCTCTCTCTCTCTCTCTCTCTCTCATTGTTGATCATATTATTCTCTGAAACTTTTGCGAATAAAGGCTCACTCTGAAGATAAAAAATGAAGTCTTTTTTAAAAACTGGTTCAATTTTCACTCTTTAGAGCGAGATTTTTACTGTAAAGAATTTAGAGTAGATATACTATTTAGATAAGGATGGTCCATTCTCTATGCTTTGAATAATTCAGAGCGCGAAGATCGTAGGAATATCTCCTTCTGGAAAGAAACGACCAAAATAAAAAAATTGAAATACACTTTAGCTTAACGTGACCGCACGGAATGTCGAAAATTTTTTTTCTTCGTTTTACGTTATTCATTCATAATAAGTATTGGATTTTTTTGCCGCGACAATGCTGATTTATTTGGCTCGTAACACTTGGACGAAAGATTTAACGGGTCGTTTATATTGGATCGCGTGCTTCGAAGTTAGCTTTTTATCGGGAAATTCGTTTTATTTTGTTTGGAACGTCGACGCTCTGACGACACTTCTACAGTTGCTATTGTTGCCCCGAGTAGTTTCCCGTTGATTTTTACATGTATCGCTATACTTGGCAGCGAATTACACATTTTGTCGCGTCGCTTTTTAATTTTCTAATGGCCCTTTGACGGCGTGCCGTCGCGTTTGCCAATCCCGACGAAAAACCAAGAAGAATCTCGCGAAGAGCGACGTGCCGAACATTTGAAAACATTTCCCCTTCGCGTTACTTTTTCTCTTTGGAAAGTTCACTCGGCGTTTTACATTTCGAAGACTGCATCTAATTTGAAGGAACTTTGATTCGTTGACACTTCAAACTCCGCAAACGATTCCGCACGGAGAAAAATGATTTAGTAATTTTTATTTTACTAGTAAAAATATATATTCTGGCTATTTTTGCCGAAGTTATGACAAACTTTATTTGCTTGAAAGTAAAAATACCGAAGGTAAAGAGTATATTACAGAGAGTCATAGTAAATCCATTCAAGTAATTCAGTTAAAGTAAATCGTGTACTCTTTAAAACTTTATATACTTGTATTTTTTATTGTGCAGTAAAGTAAATTTTTTTACATTCTAAATTTCTTACAGTGAAATTTCACTGCAAGAAAGTAAAATACAACCACCATTAAAAAAAAATGAAAATATTTCACTTCTTGAAAAAAAAAAAGACAATTTTCACTCTTTTAAAAGTAAATTCACTTCAAAGGAGTGAAATCTCACTTTTTTGAAATAAATTTCACTCTAAAAAGAGTGAAGATCGCCACTTTATTTTTAAGAAGTAAAATATTTTCACTTTTTTTGATACTAGTTGCATTTTCACTCTCTTGGAGTGAGATTTCACTGCAAAAAATTTGGAGCGTAAAGACAAAAAATATTCATTGATAAAATAAATTTTATTATAATGGATATATGGTAATTTATAGATTTATTTTAGGGAATATAAAAAATCTTATATTATATAATAATCGTTTATTTACCAGAAAAATAGGCAAAAAAATAGGTAAATTTTACTCAAGTGTGAGCACCTTTCCATATTTATATGAACCTGCCATAAAATTCACTAGAATTCTGTAGCGCATATTACTTTACATTTTTCTCCTCGCGCGTCGCAATGCGGCTGAATTAGTGTTTCACGCGAAAAGTTCGTATCACGGCGACCCTTCGAATCCACATCTAAATTTCTCCGGTTGGTTTTTACAAATATGTTCCGGGCCCATCTCCGTCACATATTCAAATTTCACGTGACAAAATGCAAAGTCGCGAAAGAGGATCTATCCACAACGCGGCTGGAAAAATATGAAGAGAAGAGTCGAGTCATAAAGCAATCGCGCGTCGACGTCGATGGACGCCGAATATAAAGCGCCGTGAATAAATTAGTTCGCGTTGGGAATAGCGCGATAATGCAACAAACAGGGAAAAGGGGGAGAAAATCGCGAGGGTGGTAAGGAAAAATGGCGACGTAAAAATCTCCCTCTTTTCGCACGCACATAGACGAGGCGGGTGGCGGAAAGTTCATTTGTCTGGTTTTCGACGTGCGGATAGAACAATCCGCGTCGAATACGTCTTCAACATCGATGGCAACTCCATTCGCGCTCGTTTTTCCGATTTCGCAAACGTATTCGCGTCCTCGGCGGGTAGACTTGCACCAGTGTTTTCCGAATCGGATTTTCCTTCCGCTCTCTCGCGTAATTCGCGATATATTATAACAGATTTAAAAGGTATGGAACAAAAGTAAATCGCAATGATCATCAATACAGTTCAGCTTGAAAAAATTTCAGAAAACATATTCAAAATATATTCGAGACCGATAAAATAAATAAAATTCGTTAATATTTATAATTTCTTTTAATAATCGATTATATATAGTTTATATCTAAGAAAAATAGTTGAAAATAGACGAACCAGAAAATTTTGATTCATTCATTTTCAATTAGAGTTCCAATTAATCTAACCAGACATTTTTCTCAGTGTGATGATTGCAACGTTGTCATCTTATTGCATTCATACGCGAATATCTTACACGAATATCGTACATGAATATCTATAAAAAGGAATTACCATCCTTTTCTTTCCACACTTTGACTTTGCAATATAATTTTCACAAGATTTTTCCTGGAAGGAAATGACCGCCACACTGAAAGAAAAGATTGGCTGAATAGGGCATAACATTTTTAATTGATTCACTGAAAAAAAAATGATCTGATTGGATTAAATAGTAATTCTGGTAGAAAATGGACAAATCAGAATTTTCCGATTAAATCTGCTAGAATTCTAGTTGAAATAACTAAAATTCTGATTGATATAATTATTCTGGTAAAAATAAGAATTCTAGTAGATTTTACCAGAAATATTGTATCAATCAAAATTCCGGTTATCTCACCTAGAATTCTAATAAATTTCTGATTCGTCCGTGTTTAACCAGAATTTTTTTTCAGTGTTGCAGCAGCCAATTTTTGATTGCGCTAGCCTATCGAAATCCTATACTAATATTGCGGATAGGCTAACGCAACCAAAAATTAGCTGCAACCAAAAATTGGTTTGGATGATGCAGTCAATAAAGAATACTACGCCATATTTTACCAGAGCAGCCAATCTTTTTTTTCAGTGCAGTTAATTTTAAAAAAGAAAAATCCTGATAGGAATAATAAAAATTATTATTACAAAAAATAGTACAAATATCTCTCTCTCTCTCTCTCTCTCTCTCTCTCTCTCTCTCTCTCTGAAATTCCGAGAAAATCCGATCTGAAAAATTTCAAAAGACACTGGTCCACATGGTTCCACGATGCTCTCGAATAGAACCACGTTCCGCGTTGCCCACTTGACTTGGCCATCGCATCTATCCCCCAGCTATTTATCCACGAATGTTCGAAATACGTGGCGTGCCAAACATCGTGCTCCGCATGTATACACGCAATCGGCGAAGCACTTCTGCCGATCGTCGTGAGCGCCGAACGATCGATACGGGCGCGAAAGCGCGCGCGTCAGACTTCCGAGCTGAAACCTGTGATGTTACCGCAGGTAGCCGCAGGACTCGAAGATCAATCCAAATCCGGAAGGTCCGCAGCAAATTCTCGGGATTGAAAATTTACGACGAACAATCCTATTAACCCTAATCGGCATTCACGACACCAGCGGAGTCGATTTTCCTCGATTACATTCTAAAAAATTATTTTAATCACAAATATTTTTCACAGCCTTACAGAATTTTAAGTTACATAATCTCATTCCTTGGATGTTTCAAAAATAAACAAATCGTTCAGCTACGCGTTAAACTTTAAAAATACATTAATTTAAAGAATTTAAAGTACATTGGACTCGCGAATATTAGTTGATAAAATTCGGAGAGAATACCGATTAGGATTAATATGAAATTTGGAAACTTTGATTCCCGAGAGAAATTCTAGATCGAAAGGTTAAAAAGCATCGCGAAAAACTTAAAACGCCGAGCTCTCCGTCACGGAAGTTCGAAGTTTAAAGAATTATCGAGAAAGAGAGAGGGAGTAACCATTAAAGTTCGGAGATTTGTGATCTCCCCGGATTTTAATTAACTTCCGCGGGAATGACTGCGTTAGAATCTTTATCGGAGAATCATTTTTCATTTCGAGAAAATATCGCTCCCGTTCGACGTCATGCAACGTTACAACGACCTTATTGTACGCGAGTGACATCTATGTATGTGCACGTGTAAATCGCCCCACGAGCGCGACGACGGCTGTCGGATGCTTTGTATGGCCGTGGTCATTTGACAGTTTATATATAGACAATTCCGGAAACTGACCGGTGTAAAATGCCGACGAACGTGTAATGCCCGTGTCACACTAGCTATTGGAGATGCGATTCTTCGTCGCGGTTCCAGTTTCGTACGCAGCGAATCCAGCGGAAAAACAAACATCGTGTGTGCCGCAGACTTTATGCCCGTTTCTACCAAATGTAGTTTAATTTTCATCTTAGTTTACTAACTCTTCGTCCTTTTTTTAAGAATCGAAAAAGGACGAGAAGTAAGTTGAACCGAGATCGAAGTTAATATGCATTGATAAAAACGAGCGTTAAACAATGAGAAAGAAACTGCTGGTTGGCAGCTTCTTTTTGATTGATCAAGAGACGCAAACGAATCTCTCAATCGCTAGCGTGATACGGGCATAAATGCAACACGAGCGGAAAGTCACGCATCTACGAACGCCGTTGTAATAATCCGTACAATAATAATCGTACAACTGTATAAATACATCGGTACTGTTTATGTAAATATTGCGCGATGGAAAATCGAGATGTTGATTTCTGACATTATTGAATTAATTAATGCGCGCTTTATACAGATACATATTCGCAGGCTGTCAACTGGCCTCGCGACAAAATGACAGAGTAGAATGCGAATTCGTTACGCGTAATTATTTTATCCGTAATGAAAGGTCAGATTTATCATCCAAAAAAAAATCATCTCTGCGGAGAATCGCGACGCGGTAAAATTTCAAGAGACGTCGAAATAGAAATAGTCGCAATTAAACGCGTGGCTGCGCGTTCAGAGAACGAAAAGTGTAACAACTACGTAGTAATTTAATTACGCCGTGCGTGGGTGAGCTCTCGCGTTCATTGAAGAAAAAAATAAATAGATAAAAAATACTCAAGAAATACCGACGTTGCAGAGTCGGAATTCTCGCTCGGCGACGTTGTACTCGCGCACGGACAGATGGCAAAGACACGAGTTTCTTCAAGAAACGTAGCTGCCCCTCTCGAAGTCGCCGGGTGGCCAACGACGAAATGCATTCTAATGGCGGCGGGACGCGATTCCGCAGCGGCGAAGTTGAACTCTCGCAATATTAGGATGAAAGATGAAAAGCAAACTCCACCGTCGAACTTTGTCGCGGTCAACCAATTAAGTACAACCGCGTCCCGACTGCAGGCCGGGCTATAATTTCGCGAGCACGATGGAACATCGATCCCAGACCGTGCGCCATCCCCCCCC
>NW_017305987.1:1325549-1326089 GCF_001594115.1 Trachymyrmex septentrionalis | reverse complement strand
GGGGGGGGGGGGGATACGTCGCGAGGAGAGCACGAGCGAGTATCACGTGCGCGAAGCAGAAATCTGCGCCAGGCCGCGCCGTCCGTAACCATCGCTTATCCGAGTTTGACGTATCGAGAGCATCGTGGAAACATGCGGAAAAATATCACGCTGATATGTTTTGACGCAGAGGTTCTCAAATGCAGGCGCCTTGCACAACGCGTTTCGACGCTCAGACGCTCGAGCGGTTCCTTTCGAGGCTTAAAGCCTTAGACGCGAAAGAAAAAGCACGGATGCAATGTAGGAATAAGGAAGTGAGACTTCGATCTATCGAAAATCGTGCATTTTAGTACATACGATTTCTGATAGATCGATAAATCTCTTATTCCCTGTTTATCTGCGTTTCCCTCGCATAAGACGCGTTCAGCAAAAGGCAACTGTTGCGCAACGGTTTTGCTGATGAATTGCAACATGTTGAGCGTTCCGTTGAACGCTGTTATGTAGATGGATGCTAACGCATGCGTGAACTTTTCGTGTGCTTCAAAAGTGTCTGCGTTGTAA
>NW_017305987.1:1309847-1325449 GCF_001594115.1 Trachymyrmex septentrionalis | reverse complement strand
TATATATATATATATATATATATATATATATATATATATATATGCATTGTGCTTCAAAATGATCACAATGGAAACAGCCATTTTGATCAACACGTTTCGTTTCAGATTCAGCGTACTTTTAGTTAACTGGAAATCATTGCTGAATAGACGTGTTGAGTGCGTTTAGGACCGTTCGGTAGACAATCGTAAAACGGTTGCAAAACTGTTGAGTTTCCGCTGAACGCGTCCATGGTGTTTAAGGCTTTAAGAACGTTAACGTTGAACAGCGAATCGTTGACGAATCAATTTCGATGTTCTTAGTTCCCTGAGTGAAAGTCCATACGAGTTAATGTTTTTGTGGATAACAATTCCCGCTACTTTTATACGGAAAACCGCTTAATATTTGAAACATAATCAGCCGAATATCGACGTCTTTAATTTTAGCCGTATAAATATTTTAATGAACGTTATATGGCGTCTTTGAGTACCCCTCGTTTTCGCACGGAGGACGGAATTGTTGAAAGAATCGCTCGCATTGCTCGTAAAAGTCGTTCTCTGATCCTCCTCCAGACTCCGCTTCTTTCGCGGTTCGATTTTCTCTGACGTTCTCTCGCTTTCCCTCTCGCCCTCTGCGCAGCAGAGACGACTCATCTCGCGATTATAAACTCATCTGGAGCCGGAGAAATTGCAATCAACTCCTAAATTATCGTACGACAAGAACATCGTACTGATTTTTTTAATCGCAGAATAAAAAGTTTCATGCTGTTTATAAAATTCCTATTCATTAAATAATGCGATATGTACTTCGCGTAGATTTCAAAAGACATCTAAAAACACAAATATTGATATAGACCAAAAAAAAACGCTCGATAAACATCTGTCGAGAATGTCCGTATATATAGTATATTGATCGGAGCTGGAGGACTCAACTTTGTGGCAATAATAGGCGCGACGGACGTTAGGCGATTATAATTAATAGACGTTTCTAAACTAGCGCGGAGCTGTAGCGGAGAGGACGAAGACTTTGAAAAAAAAAAAAAAAAGCAAGGCAAAGAGAGAAAGAAGAGAAGTTGATCGGAGTTGTGATTTCTCAGCCAAGGAGGTAGGCCTGCAGGTGCACCTTAACACGATTCAACCCGCCCCTATCAATAAATAAACCTTGCGTGTGTCGCGTATTGCAATATAATGTTGCGCCTGCGTATATATAAACAGTGAATAACATATATATAAAATCATAAAACGATAAAACAAAATAAAATAAATTATCCAATATATTAATATATATACTTAATAATCTGCAATAATATATTAATATTCTGGTTATATATTATTAAATTATAGGTATATGCGTGTTCGGTAGCCTTAACTATGCAAAGTGCCCCTTTTTTGCAAAAAAGAGAGAAGATCGACGGTAATATCATTTCATCACAATATTGCGGTTTGGCTCTTTGAATAGCTATGGGGGTTTCTGCGTTTCCGTATGTACGTACGTGTTTCTCTTCGTGTGTAATGTTATGTATGCGTGTGTGTCTTCTAGCGACCCCCCCCCCCCCCACCCCCCGTAAAATAGGCGATTAGTTTTCTGCATCTATGCGCCAAGTAACTTTTTAATCTATTGTATTTTCTAGATTCAATGGTGAAAAAGTGTGCTAGCCGAAAAATCTGAGATCGCCGAAGGGTGGGAGGAGAAAGGGGGTCGCTCTTATCATTTAACGTTTAAAACGCAGAAAGTGTTTTCGATCTGACCCACGACTTTGGCGTCGGATTTGGTTTGCCAGCTCCGCAGATTAGCAATCGATTTGGATCTCGTCCGCGAAGCGGGGAAGACCTCTTCAAATTATATTCGGCGAACTGTCTGAGACATTGGACGCTATGGGGTCGCTGCGCTTTCGCGTTCGATTAAAGGAAAGCTTTCTTTCTATCCCTGTTGCGTGTCCCGCGCCTATCCTGCGAGGCGCCTCCTATTTTTTTTTTTTTTTCACTCGTGTGCATGTGTAATAATATGTAAAGACGTCGCTCTGAAGATAATTAGGAGATCATTTCTTTGAACGATTTCGCAGAACGTTGAAATTCAGGCGCGTTGTCGAAATGATCGAGATACATTTACGCCTAAACGCGCAGACCGATCTTGGACACTTGAAAATCATCGGACAGCCGTTGGATGATGGCGTTCGAAAAAAAAAAAATGGTTTCCTAATTGCTCCTGAGCTTGACGTACATTCATCCGCGTTCCTTGTAAAACCATGGTTATAATATGTATGTATATATATATATACGTTACACGTAAATTTCGCGATGTATGAAGGAAAAAATAAAAACAAACGAACAAAGAAGAAAAAAAGAACAAACAGATTGCACCTCAACCAATTAAATATCAATGTGCAATGACGATACGAGTATCGTGACCATCCCTTGAATAAAATTAATCTTTAACGTAACTATATCTCCAACCAATGATGTAGAAATGTAGATTATTAGTGTGTGGTAGGTTATATAAAGTATAAAATATAGTACTCTATAAATCATCCAATATAAGTAAAACCTTATTTGTTGCCTACGCACTTAAGTCCCGAATCGTGGAATGTCTCCGTGATTTCCACTATTTATCCTCGCGATCGCGCGTTATAACAGCGCGGCGTGCGGCTTAACCGTTAATATTATAAACTTTAGGTGTTAATTAACAAGTAACGTGCGTTTTATAGTCAAAGTTCATATTAGGACTGCAAAGCGCGCTAAACGTAACGTTTATTATCAAAATTTTACGAACGTGTGCATAAAGGACAGAGATATCGTTGTCGCTCGATTTGCTGTTTGCGTGTTTACTTGCGTGTTTACTTGCGTGTGAGGGTGTATACGCGTGTCTCTGCGTGTGTCGCTGATGCGTGTTGTCCCTTTTCGCGGTGCCGAACCCTTCTCACCCTTCGTGAGAACTGCTCCCGAGTGTAGCCGCGTGTGAAAGGCCAGGATGTAAACAGTCCGTGTGTGCGTGTGTGTGCGTGTGTGTGTGTGTGTGTGTATACTTGCGTGTAACTCGCGTGCGTAGGTTAATATTGCTACTGGTTCCCAAAAGACTGGTAACGATTACAATCTAATATGAAGTCCAACTATAAACTCTTCAACAACTATACGATTCACCCTGCGTATCGAATGAATTACTCCCACCGACTCAGCTTTATAATTAATAGATATCATTATAATTAATTGATTCATTAATATTCTTTCCGGCTGCCGTCTCGCCGTCCCGATCGGTCGGCAGCAGCATCTACGGGAGGAAATTGGCACCACGTTTGCTCCCATTTTATATATTATATATATTTATATATGTATTTATATTATGTAATTAAATCCGCGCGCGCGCGCACACACACACCAATCGCGCGAACGGTATACATTATATCGTTTTAATCGCGCGGACACTCGCTAAAAATTATCGGCGATCGATGCAGCGCTCGTTTTTTTTCTCATCGCGAGAAAAAGAGAAAAGATAAAGAGCTGCCCCGGTCTTTGGACACATCGTCGCGACGTGGACGCGGCCGACGTGCACACGAGGTTGACGCACGCGAGCGCTCATGATACATTGGATTGGATCGTCGATCGGATCAACGAAAACGCGAGCGTAAACACGACGGTTTTCCCCGCGCGAAAAGCGGAGAGGTATCTTCTCTTACGCGGCAGTTGGTAAAAAAAAAAAAAAGCGACCTGCGCTAAGCAATACGGCTCGTCTCGGATCGATCGCGATCGATCGACGGTGACAGCGATCGAAAAACGACACTCGGATTACTCTACCTCGACTACCGCCGCCTCGTAATACGAGAGACTCGGAAAGATTGCGTGGGAGATCGAAGAATTTGAGATGTTAAGCAATTCGAGGCGAAAAGGGGCAATTTCGCGGCCTCATTCATTTCGATTTAGAGACCAGGTAATAAAATCCAGCCACGAGATGACAAACATTTGATTGCCCTGTCATTTTTGTCAATTTCAGCAAATTCAGAATTAGAGTCCCTCTAATACAGTCTGACCACGCAACACGAAATGGTCGTACACTAATATCGTGTGAATCTGGTACGAATGTGTGTGTGTACGGTGTAAATGTGGAACGTCTGTTCTTTGAATGTACGTTATTTTGAGAGGGTTTAGGATCGACCAATGAAAACAATCATGTTCAGTGGCCGGACTCTACCTTGTAGGGTACACTATTGAGAATGAATGAGATAGTACAAGTTGAAACGAGGTACTATACGTAAAAAGAGAACAGTGTACACATCTATCTTTCTCATAATCGTTTTGACAAAATTGTGGCCAGATTCTGTTATAGGATCTCTAGTTCGATCTAGAGATTCTCTAAAAGACTACCTACATAAAAAGTAATATCGTAATAAGTTGCAAGCCATAAGAAATTAACCAATCACAGTCAAATGTGAAGAAAATAATCCAATATGATTGGTTCATTTTTTACAGTTTAGAACTCACTACATAATATTACTCCCACTGTAGACGATAAAAGTTTGGATACGAAGGGATTTCGTCAAAATTATGCAGAAGAAGATATCCATTCTCTCTTCATCTTTTTCTTCTCTCTCTCTCTCTCTCTCTCTCTCTCTCTCTCTCTCTCTCTCTCTCAAATTGACAAAACATGGTGGACCAATCAAAACTGGCCACCCAGACTCTTATTAAGAGGTCTCTAGTTCGATCTTTCGAAAAGTCGGAGGAACAGCAACGCGTTGTCGTCCCATCGCCATTGTCACCGTCGCGCGTTAACGAGCATTCTTCGTCCGGCAAGACAAATCGAATTGGATTTCACGATCACGGTGAAACTTCCCGGCCATCGCAACGCGGAGCATCAACCTCGAGATCGCGACTACGTTTTTCACCTCCGCTCCTCGGCACCTCGTGGAAGGGGGAAAAAAAAAAAAGAAAAAAAAAAGAACTTAGCCCTCACAGCGCTTCGACGTTAGCTACAAACAAGCCCACTCCCAAAAAAAAAAAAGTCACCGCACACTAAACTGTACACGTCGCCGTATATTAATCTTTACTGTTCCATATTTTTTTTACTATTTTTGCGATTTTCGTTTGTTAAAAAAGACCCCTACAGGAGAAATTCTCGGTATCCCTTAAGCGTAGAACCTACAAAAGATTTGGTGTTCGAGAAAGAAGAAAAGCCGAGAGAGATCGGCCCTTTTCCCCCCAATGGCCGTAAACTTCAGGGCCGCATTTTCGCCGTACGCGGAATACCACCCCCTCCGTGGCTGCGGCCACCCGCGCTCTCAATATGTATTCCATTATTTATATATATATATATATATATATATAATTTTTGGGGCGCGCGCGTATGTTATATATATTATATTTCAATATATATGTATATGCATATTTAAATATATATTTAATATATATTAAATATATATTAAATATATATATATATATAATATATATATATCTTTTTATCTTCTTTTTTTCGTCTCTTCCGGCGTCTTTAGGATAGAGTGTTCATAGTATCGTTGCTCGCTGAGAGCGCCAACGAGCCCGTCATGAAATCATTAAGATCGATCTTTCTCGCTTCGGGATGTTTGAATTTAAAGTGCGTGCGCAGGTTGTCGCTACGTGTGTACGTGGCACGACAGAGAGGACACTCAAACCTGCCGGGGAAGTGGACGTGGTAGTGGTTCCTGATGTGCGTCACGACCTTGCCGCACAGCTTGCACCTGTGAAGGTTGCAGCCGCCTGGCACCCGGTCAAAGGTCAGCCGCATGTGCCAGGCTTTTGAACCTGCAACATCAACACAAGACAAGTCACTTTCAACTGTTGGCTTCCCGACACGACGCGGCGAGTCGCCCGGTCGCCGGCGACTCGTTTCTCTCTCTTTCTTTTTTTTTTTTCCGTTCTTATTTTATCTGATTTTTTTTTTTTTTTTTCGTCATGTTATTTTGCGATTACGTTATTGTTACTTCTATGCCGTTTCCGTGCTGCTTTCGCTTTGTGGTACTTTACGTGGATTACTTTTTTTTTTTTTTTTTTCTTGTTTGTCTCTACAGCGTCTTTTTCGAGGGTCGTCGGATCCTTGGATACTCGGGTAGGGCATTCGACTCTCCGTGGAAGTCTCTCGGATTCCAGGATCAAGTCGAATCCTCGAATCCACGGACCAGAACTGCGGACGGATCCCCCGGTTTTTGGGTCTTTGAATCTTTGGATTCTCGAATTCTTGGAAATTCTGAGATCTCTAGATCACCGAGTCCTACGATCTTGAGACATTCGATCTTCGGAATCTTGAACCTACAGATACTCGGCTTCTCGAATCCTTGGATTCTAAGATCCCCGAGGTCTTGAGTCCCCTGGGGTCGTCGGACATTTAACTCCTCGCAGATGCAAATAAGATCCCTCTGTATCCTTGGATCCTCCGATCCTGATCTCACTCTCGTTAATTTCGCGCGTTCGTCGTCCCCGAGTTTTCTTTTTAAGTCGCCTGCTTCCCTACCTCTCTAAATTTCTTTCTTTTATTTTAAAACTTCTTCCCTTCCTCTAACAAATGTACCGTGTATGTATATTATATGTGTATGTGTTAAACTCTTATATATATATATATTAATCGAATTGGTAGAGACAGACAGAACGCAAAAGAAACATTGCAGCAAATATATAAATAATAGAAAAAAAGAGATTTTGATTTTTCCTCTCATCACGTTTATCATGAAAGAAATAATTTGAAAATATTGCTTTTCCTAATCGGATAAACTGATTCGTGAAAATTGACGTATAGTGGAAAAAGGGTATTATGTATATCAGCCTGTTAGGAAAGCAGCTTATATACTACTCTTGAAATAAATATCTCGCGCAATGTCGTTACGATTTCACGATAAACCATGAAAATCGAGATCTTTGATAAAAAAATCGATCATCCGTTACCGCGGCGTTCGCTTTGAGGCGTCGCTGCTCTTTATACGTGAATTGCAAGACGTTGTATCGTTTTAATAAATTTAAATAAATTAAGCCGCGCGCGCGCGAGTTCAGATATCAAATAATTTCGTCGCTCGAGAGACCGTCTCTCTCTCTCTTTCTCTCTCTTTTTCTCTTTCTTTCTCTCTGCACGAAAAAGCGCGCTTAATAATTCTGCATTTAAAAACATGGAATTTCGCTTTGTGAGAGGCATGAGCTCTTACAGGCCATTTTCGCGAATATCTGATATAAAAAAAAAAAACGCGGCCATAACGAAGGGATAAATATTAAATCAAGCGACGCTTCGGGCCAGTAAAACTAAACGAGCAACGCCGCCACTCTCGTGTATTTAACATAAATTTTGCACTGTCTTCGTAAAATGATAAAAATGACTTACATGTCTAGAAAGTGATGAGAATTTTTTCGAATTTATCATTAACGTTGAAACGTTGCAGCAACCGAGAAGTTCGCGACACAAAAGTTGAAAAATGCGACGTAGATTTTTTTATTTCTATTCTCTTTTATTCAAATTTTTTCGCCCTCTGTTCCGCTGCTTCTGAATTCCTAAGATTATTTTACGCACACTGAAAAAAAGATTGGCTGCTGCAGCAAATTAGATGGTAAAATATGTGCCAGTCTTTTTAATTAGCTGCAGAAGCCAATTTTTGCGTTAGCCTAGCTGCAACGTCAGTTGCGTGTAGGATTCCGACAGGCTAACGCAATTAAAAATTGACTGCTGCTGCAATCAATTAAAAATGCTATGCCTTAAATACTTTACCATCTAATTTGCTGCAGCAGCCAATCTTTTTTTTTTTTTCACTGCAGCAGTTATGTAATCGTTGACTAATGGAAAAGTAGCTAATTTTCAGATATACGATTGTCATTCAATACGAAGAAAGTGCAAAATAGTGTAAAATATTCTTAGGAATGTGCACCGAGTAACGAACGAGCTGCGCCGAAGATATACACCGCGCGTCTTCGAAGCGCAAACAACTTGCCTCTCAACGCGATCGAAATACGAGATACTCGAGGCAGACGAGAAGGTGCGATTAAAGCGTCAGACACGTAAGTGTTCTCGTTAAACATCGATCAAACTCCAAACCAGTGCGATTAATCAGAGAAAAAGCGTAAAATGGGTGTACAAATTTTGTGCGTAGCCAAAGCGAGCTGATCATAAAAAGGCTTTTCTCGTTCTTCCGATATCGCGTTAATCCCTCGCGTGCTTCATATTGATATACGTACTATGAATAAATGATATATTTCTGCGTATATAATAATATAAGGTATACTATTGCGTGTATCATGGCGGCAGATAATAGAATCAATGAAATTTTTGCCCCAAAACTAGCAGGAGGAATATAAAGAAATTATTAGAAAATCTTTACGTTTCTAATAAATTTAAATAACAAATTGAATCTTTTAGTTAAAAGTCACAAACTTCTCTGTTAAACGGCCTTCAGAAGAACTTGAAGAGGATACGGCTCAAGGAATTTCTTGAGTAACAAAATGTATAGTTACGAATTCGTTAGAAACTTTTAAAAATTTTATGTCCGCACTCGGCGATTCTTCTGATGCGAATCAGAGGTCACAGAAAATGATTAAAACATCTTTTCACGTAATGTATATCACTGATAGCTATCATATTGCATTTTTGCAATTTGGGGCAAATTTTTAATTGATCAAAGAGCAGTATGTTGGACGATTGCACTATTAAATTCAAATTAATGTCAAATTATATCCAATTTGAATTATTTTTAATCATTTCTATTTAGATCTCGTAACTGCTCTCATTCAATATGTCGTTAATTTAATTAAAATAAGTATATCAAGTTAAACAATTTAACTTAAGAAGATGCATTAAATTTGACTTAAATTTAGTTTATTATTTATTAATTTACTAATTATAAGAGTGCAGTATTCTCGAAATTCTTTGAAGTAAAATCTCATTCTAAAGAGTAAGAATTGAACTAGAAGAAGAGATTTAACTTTCAATCTTTAAGAGTGATATTTCACTCTTCAGAGTGAGATTCCAAAAGTTTTAGAGAATACATTAATTTGAACATTATTTTACTTAAAAACTAATCACAGAGAGATGGATTGCTTTACATTTTGACACACATAGAAATTAAAAATAACAAAATGTTATTCAAGGGACTATCATTGCTTTTTTGATATCTAATAATAATGTGTGTGAACATCCACGGAAATGGTATACCTTATATTCTTATACGTTCTCGCAAGCAAAAAAAAATGAAAAAAATCATCATCGACCTGCATTGTTACTAGATTAACTTTCGTTTCACGTGCGGCGTTTCTCTGCAACGAGAGAACGCGTTCAGACAAGTTATAATTTCAGCGAGACATTTTGGCCCACGAAATTAGGCGGTGCACCGCGTAGCCGACATTATGCCGGTCGGCCTAATTAATTAACGAAATGATACATATACGTAAGACGACCGAAACAATTATACTCCCATATCCTAATGTACGAGCGAAACGAGGTCGTTGTATTATTCAAGGACACCAAATGGTTCTGTCTGTCTCGAGGCACGAGTGCCTAGCACCAAAATCTCAAACAGAAGAGATAGACTCGAAACGTGATGGAGTACTTTGCGAGCAGTATGGTGCCTGCAGAGTGCTCGCAGCATACGCGAGTATGCGCGTTGCATCGTGTATAAACCCAATAATGTCGTGAAATCCCTCTGTCGCAGAGACGCATAGAACACCTCAGAATGTCAAATCCCTCTCTTCAAGCTTGTAGTCTTTCATAAACCTCAGAAGATCTCTCTATCTCTCTATTATAATCTCTATTAAAACGAGCAATCTGTATGCACATATTCTGCTTAATAAGTAGAAATAAATGTTAATGAAAAATAAATCTTTCGAGATTGCTGGGCTCATACATGGATCGAAGAAAAATATCTATAGAAAATATTATTTCAAATAGTCATAAAGTCGGAAAATTGAAATTTATCTTTAAGGAAATGCATGGCCAAAAAGCAGACGCAAGTTCTTAACCTTTACAAAGAATACAGAGAAGTATGAATTAAAACAAATCTTACTCAAGGAAAAACTGTAAGATTGTAAATATATTTTAAATATAGATCCCCGCCATCTAAGAGACGTCTGAGAAAATATACGATAAAACTGACGCCACAAAATTATCCATTTCAAAGTACGCGTAAAACTATTTCTTTAATAAATTAATTTCTTTTTATGGAGAGAGAGACGTGAACTGTGAGCCGCGCGAAAATGATTTACTCCAGCAGACTCCGCACGACAGGGAAATGACACTCGAGGTGCTCCATGATCTGGAAAAATGGAGTCCCTGAAAGCTCGCGCCGCCATTCGGACTGATCAATATTCGTTTTTACGCGCCTCACTTAAAGTATTTGCACGTACCTGGAATATCCGCCGACAATCATAATGGAAACGATAAGAAAAAGAAAGCACATATCCCAACGGTATAAAAATCTATAAAAATTTATTTTCAGCAGATAGAAATATTTAACGGATTCTTATCGACTTGCGCTTATATTTAAGTGTGTTTATACTTCAAAATTTTCTTACAATCGTTAAATCTTTTTTTTAAACATTTAAAAATCTTCCCTTAAAAATCTGAAATTATTCGTATATAAAAGGATAAAAAAAAAAGTACAAAATTTTTCCACTAAGGAAATATTTTCTGCAATTATCAAAGGAATAATATGCTGTAACTTGCATGCAACGTTATAGAACCACTCTGTAGAATGCCATTTATTATTGTCGGGGCAAGATCATTTCGAGATCCGAATAGACTGACTGAACTCCCGCGAGAGAGAACTGGAACTCCATTCCGGCAATACCCCCAAGCATGATATCGCGTGTTAACCCTTTGCAAACCGTATTTTCGCGATGGTTACCCGTCACGTGTCATTTTATTTCACCGCGAAGTCAGCACCGTGCGAAGCGAAGCACATTCTGAGGTAAAAATATACAAGGAATCACTGGAGGAAACGGAATTTTGTGAGTAAAAACCCGCGGCGATATAAGTGCGCGGTAACAATCACATAAATACAATATTTAAATAATAGCATACATAAATAATTATTAAACTCGTGATCTACGAAAAAAATAAAACTGTACATTTTACAAATTACCTTACCAATTACCTCCAATAAAGTATTATTCATTATTATCGTTAATACTGAACTTATTTTCTGTTTACTATAAACTAAAGAATTAGTCGCCTATATACCGCCGCACAACATAGAGAACTAAAAGATATTTGCGCACTGTATTTACACGTATCTGCAATAATTACAGCACGGGCGTATTTCCCCGGATTATCCTACGTTTCAAAGCGTCACCTTATACGCAGCTACTCTGGGAAACGGTAAATACCACAAAGGGTTAAATCGCTGTCTATCCCCTCAACAAGCCGATTGCCGCCGCCGCCGCCGCGGTATCGTCGTATCGATCGGCTGCATTCACGCTAACTTCCGTTCTCGATTAATGCGCGATTTAAATAATATTCGCGTGACGGCGCGGGGGCAGCAGAGAAAGAAGGTGAAAGGTCACTACGTGCTTCCGATCGATGAAAGGATCGGCGCCAAGGAAAGGTTCGCGAAACATAGGAACGGTGTAGAAACGGGGAAAAGGACGGGAAGAAGGAAGCGGAGACGAGTTAAAAAACTTTCGTTGGTCTTGTTGACCGCTCGATTTTCAATGAAACTCGATCGCCCCCGCGTTACTTTTTCATTTCCACTTTCTCGAGTTTCCGTGACGAGTACTCGCGGAATGCAGCCGCAGGAACGACGCCCCGTCGACGTTGTAAAAAAAAAGAAGAAAGGCTTTGTACACGGTCGCTTTTTTTTTTTTATTATACATATACACAAGGTTGGGAACGATATTTTTAGATATACATGTATGTATACAAGTGTATCTCTTTTTCTCTTTTGTTAGTGCAATAGCCTCGGTTAGATTCGGTTAGAACAGTGTTTTTCAACCCTTTCTACGCGATCAAAATCGCCTCGAAATGTGCGAGAGATCGACGATGCGTCATGGAAAGATGCGATTACGGAAGTTATACCAATAACGAAGAGCTGTGATGAAATAATTATCACTCGGCATTTAATCGAACTATTTCTGGCTACACGAAGAACGAGAGATAAGACGAATAAAGTTTGCAAATAAATTTTCAAATTTTTCCAACGTTATTGATGTATCTCTTCCGTAGAAAATCACGGTAGTCCTTTTGATCTTGATTTCAATAAAACAGACACGTATAACATGACAGGTATTTTACAAGCTGGCGATGCATAATTACTCATCCCACAGTCATTTTGTGAAACGACCGAGAAACGAACTCAACTATTCGTAAATGCCTTTCTCGAACACCTTGTTGTTGCTACTTGCTTGAGATTCGTTTCAAGAAAATAAGATAGGTCTTAGAAAGGTTTTAAAAAAGGCGATTGCGCGCGAACTTTTGCTCAGATCAGATTTTTCGCGGCATGGAACAGAGGTTGAAAAACACCGAGTTAGAATACATCCCTTGTGAAGGAGCGAAGGTGCGAAGGTGCGAAGTTGCTGTTACGATTACGTTTCGCGGTTCGCATAAATTCAGGTAAGGCAACGTAAGGACTAGATTAGAAAAAAAGATTAGGAAAGTGAAAGAGTAAGAAACGAGAAATAACAGAGAGAGAGGGAGAGAGAGAGAGAGAGAGAGAGAGAGAGAGAGAGAGAGAGAGAATATGAATGAGAAGATAAAGTAGGGTCGAAAATGGTGAAGGCAAAGCACCTATGTCGGAAAATAATAATTTCCGAGAATAAACTCCAAGTAAACGAGAATCTGTTCCCTTTGTCAGGAGGAAAAGTAAAACTGGCTCTCTTTATACACAACACTATGACATGAACCATTTTGTTACGTGGTTAGACAACAACAAAAAATAGAGCGACTCTTGCGTTCTCTCACGAGAAATGCAAAAGCGCGCGTTCTCTTTGTTTTCTGATAGAACTGAGCCCTTTCCTAAAAAATAAATGAATAAATAAATAAATAAAAAATAGTATTCAAATACCAAGTCGCAAGAGTATCGAGTCCGACCAAAACGAAAAAAAAAAAAGAAAAAAAAGAAAAAAAAAAGAAAAAAACCGCAAAACACACGACTGTGATTCGCGATGGGTTAGATTAAATAATCATTGTTTATTATTTCAAATTCTCTTCTTGTGGTACAAAAATATTACAATATTTGATCTGGTAACTTCTTGTCACCTCTATTTACTCGCTTAAATCTTAATATCTGATGTGCACGCCAAAAAAAATTTTTCCGATACTTTCACTTGTTAAATTGATCTTGAGAACTGAAGCTTCAACAAGAAAACCGAGACTTCCACGAGAACTTTCATTGATCATAATAGATATGAATGATTCAAATAATTAGAGAACATCGACTCTTGGAATTCTGCCACCTGGTTCACAAGCCCGATAAGAAGACGTCAGAAATGTTAACGTCTTACGTTCCAAATGTGTTGTAAATTCGTTCTTGATTCTCTAGTTTTCAATATCTCGGTTTATTGTGAAATTTCGTTATAGACTCAGTTTGTGCGTTAGATAGTGCAAAAAAAACGGTAGCGTAAAATTTTGTTTGGCGCGCGCACATAGAAATCCTATTCTCTAAGTACACAAACATTAGCTTCGAAGGTTAATTAAATACTTACGATAGTTGCATTAATCTATTGGCGCATAGGCAGGCATCTTTTATGACACGATTTTTTTTTTTATGGAGGAGAGGAGGGAAGGATGAAGGAGAGAAAATTCATAATAAGCGCGATGGTCAACGCAGACCCTGACAGCATCGTTATCGAAAGTACTTTCTTCTTCAAGCTTGCCAAAGCAAAAAAATGCAGAACCTAACGTAGAAGAAGAACAGTAAAGACACGTGATTCAGAGAGGGGCCGTTTATGTATTCGTGGCACACGCAGGCGATTTCGCAAATCTGTTTCTTCGCATTGCATTTTTATCAATGTGAATTTATGTGTAGACAACGTATAGATGCACTCTAGCCTTGATTCATCGAGTTGCAGTTGTGCGTTTATTTATAGGCTTTTGGGGCTGAAGCTCTAAAGTCCTAAAACGCCACATTAACGAAGAAATTAGGTTATTTAAACGAGCGTAATTGTGCAATTTTATAAATCATTGAAACGATAAATACCGTGATTAACAGTATACGTACTTGGCTCGAGGAGGGAAGAGGCTAGATTTAGAGCCTTATTTATTTTTATGCTGTAATTCATTACCAATTCATTGCCCAAGTTCTCAAGAGATTGTTCGACGTTTTGCAACAATTATTGACAGATATATTTCATTGTATGCATTAAATTAAATGGATATCTCGATGTTTCTAAAGAAATTTTGGAGAAAATCTAGTTTTAAGATATCTTTGACAGCTTATTCTCTAAAGGAAGGATCAAACATCATCCATGTGATAACAATTGGATTATCATTTATGCCGTCAGAGATATAACACCAGAAGAAATAAGAGAAACTAAGAAAAATTATATCATTATTTAATTCAAATTGCCAAGTCATAATAGCAGGTTCGAGAGATTCAGAGAGAGAGAGAATGGTTTTAATTCGTATTTCATATTTTACGTTTTTAAATATTCATATTTGCTCAAATATATATGTATATAAAAAATATATATAATAGCTTTTTAAAATATTCCTTACAGTTCTTCAATGTCTAAATCAAGTTCTTAAGAAATTGTTCAACGTGTCGGCATTTTGCAACAATTATTAACAGTCATATTCCATTATATGTATATTACATTAAATGGATGTCTCTTTTTCAAAGAAATTTTGAAGATTCATTACAACAGTAACCATATTATGTTGTCGTTGCAGATATCTTGTATAACGAAAAAGCTACGCAACATCACTATAATGATGTCGAAATTATCATAACGAATTACAAAATAGAGGCTTTAGGCGCTCAAAGATCATAAGCCCATTAAATTTTCTAAACACGATCCTGCCGAGTGCTATTTAATTCTCGAATAATTTCTATATAATCAATGAGATTTCACGAAGACATTTTGTACAGAAGATTATCAAAATAATTAGGAAGACCAAAGTTCGACAGATCTGACGATCAAGTGCCAGAATTCTCATGCGACTGGAAAATTCGAGCACCGAACGTTTAAATGAGATCCGTAGACCTGGTGCCTAATTAACGACTATTTTCTCTCTCTCTCGTGTTTTTAACGGTGAAATACCATCTCGGACAATAAAAGACGATCCTTTAGAAATATTTGAACGACAAACTCCATGGTATAAACGTCGCAAGATCGAAACAGCGAAAACTGCTCAGCGATCTATTATGAACATGTCGCTGACTGCGCGTGTTTATAGGTAGCGTGACACTGGTTACATTTTAGTTATCGAGAAAGAGAATCGATGTCCCGACAATGCCAATATTTCTCTTCGCGAAATAGTCACCAACTATTCTCGAACTGCAAAATTAACGTGCGGAAATGAAATTCGAAATGGCACAATCTTGATTCGGACGCGACGCACAAATCGACTGATGATACAAACTGTTATTATGTAATATGCAACGTTTTTATTAATATCTAAATTAATATATAAATAATTTCAATCGATTTGTAAGAATCGATCTACGGAAAGATCGAAATGTCATCGTATCGTGTAAATC
>NW_017305987.1:1293731-1309747 GCF_001594115.1 Trachymyrmex septentrionalis | reverse complement strand
AATAATTTCAATCGATTTGTAAGAATCGATCTACGGAAAGATCGAAATCGTATCGTGTAAATTATGATTCGCGAATGCAGAAATAATGTCCATCCGCGAAGTGTCGATTGATAGTTTCGCGATGCGTCAATTGAATAACGTTTTGCAGGACTTCACAGTTTTGACAAAGGAGAGACGCCGATCGGGGATGAATGATTAAATAAGCCGCCCCGAAAATAGCTCTTCAAGGTTTGAAGTACGGCTGGCTTTCACCGCAAACGACGACATCGTGTTTTAGCTTGTGCGCTTTTTAACGGTTCTTTGTGAAAAGTCAAAGCTATCGAAATCACGTCCAATTCCCGTCAAATTTATCCAGTGCATTAGCGCCGGATTTTCCACAGGATCAAATCGTTCTCTCGTCGAAATTTTCCCGTCGTTCCTACCTTTATGGCCCGAGCATTTTTAGTGCATGTATACCAATACAGTGTACACCTATATGTATTTTCCTTCCTTTTTATGCAGCTTTACGTATATCGAAGATATGTAAAAGCACACACGCCAGACACGTGACCGTATTTCTACGAGGATTTTTGATCCTCTTTAGCAACTCGCGTTGCAGTTCGATATTTCGCGCACGAATCATAAAAAGCATTGAGAAAAAGAGAACTCAAACGTATTCTTAGAATTTTTACTCTTACATATGTTGCAAATGAAATAACGTTTAACTTTTACAAACAAATTTTCAAAAGATTGAAAAAGAAGAAAAAAAAAATGAAATTAAAAATCATAAGCATTTGAAATGTGTACGCGGAATAAATAAATCCTAAAATACAATATGCGGATAAAAATGATTTGGAGAGAATTAACAAATTTGGAAATAAATTCCTACATAAAGGATAAGAGAAAAAGTAAAAAAAATAGAAAAGTATACATAAATTAGTGAGAAAAGATCAACTTCTGTTATCTCGTGTCACGACTGAGTTCCGCATGTCTCTCGAATAACAAAGCCAGAATGTGAAAAGTGGGTGTGAGAGATGGGTCGGAAAAGGCAGACGGCTGCGCGTATTAGTGTAACAAGCAAGCGTCCATTCGGTAGCGTGATTATTTCCGAGACTTCGAAAGTGATCTTATCGCAGGGACGTAACACGACCCTTACAATCGCTGGCAGGCTCGCTCGCTCTTGCCAGGCGCATTCGCGCGATGATTTATATCGGAATCGCGAGGCACGAACGTATTTAAATGCCCGGCGGGCCGACGGTGGGCGTCGCACGGAAGTGGAGCCAGTCGGAAGTGGAAGTATTTCTGCAAGCGCACAAGACAAAGATGAATGAGGCGGATGCGGTTAGATCTGCTGGAAATTACGGGATCCGGTGTTGTTTGTACAAAACGAGCTGTCCGTAAATGAGACGGCAATTTTTCCTCGGCCGTACGAGGCGAGATTATGGAGAACTCTAGTATCGCACGCGAGAGATGCATTCCCGAGGTGTAAAAATTTCTACGTACATAGATAAAAAAATTGTTCTCCGGGGACGTATGGAGTCAATCATTATTTTAAAAAAGGCAACTTTTACGAGTGTCGGATGCGCTCTCAGTGACGTTTAACACTCGTTCTATATCGATTCAAAACGCGTGCCGCTTCTGTGCAACTCAAAAGGAAATCCATGGAAGTGTTTTCCTCCGATTTTGATAAACTTTGAACGTGTTGTTTTCTACATAAAAATAAAGAATTCAGCCTTTATAAACACATGTATTTGTTTAAAAAGGCGCAGCTGTACTTTTTTTTTGTTTTTCAAAACGAATACTGTTGAAACTGTAAGAGATAGAGGAAAAGTTTGAAATAAATATTAAAGCGTTTTTAAGAGAACTTTGATAATTAATTTTTTTGTATTTTTAAATCAAAAATTTGTTTAAACAAATTTTTGTCAAACTATTACTATAAAGTACTTTTCCATTTAACCAGAATCATTCAACTTTTATTCAAAATATTTTTTCTATCTATATATATATTACAGTTTCGATATTCGCTTTAAGAAAAAAAACCATTTTTTTTTTTTCAAAAATAAAGAACACATATCTTTGTCTAGAAAACAACATGTTCAAAGTTCAAAAAGGGATATTTCCATGAGTTTTCTTGTCAATAAACCAGTTTTATTCTCTCTCTGACTCTCTCTCTTCTCCGTTAATCCAATAATAAAATTCACCGAAAAAATTAACAGCCCACTGCAATTCTCTGTTCTAATGAAAAAATTCAATTTAAAACGTCAAGCGTTTACATTTGATTCTAATGCGCATCTGCAGCTAAACAGCGTACGATCGCAAGGGAAAGGGTCATCGAATTCTCGCCAACGATACTCCATACAATCTCCTCTTTACAAACTTTACGAAGTTAGGGTCGACCTAGCAGCCGCTGCCAGTATCGGCGTCCGTTACCCCTGCGCAAGCATCCCTCAGCTTGAAGGGATGCAAGGGCGGAGGCGAGAAGCGCGCATCCAGCTGCCAGCATCACCGACCGACTAATGCTGCAACAGAGAGGGAGGGAGGGAGGGAGAGAGAGAGAGAGAGGGAGAGGGAGCGAGAGAAAGACCAGAGGGCGGAGGTATAGGGGCGAAAGAGACAGGAAGAAAATGGGGACTGAGGGAAGGACAGGACGGCGGAGGGGATACTTGGAAAGATTTATTATGCAGCGGAGAACCGAGAGAAACGGGCGCGAGCCCTTTCGGAGCTTAACACACTTTGTACCGTGCGCTGCGCGCACGTAAGCTGTCTCTATTTTTCGGCCCGCAACGTTGATATACGCGCGAAGGGAGTATACGTCGGTTTATAGTCTGAATAATGCATCCGAATGCATATCTCGGCGTAACTTTCATCTCTTCCCATCTTATTATACTCCGGCGCAGATAATACAATTTATTAAAAGGCTCAGCCCTTTTTACATCTCCGTAGGACAATAATTGTATCCGACATAAAATCTACCCAACACCGAAGAAGTTTCTCGTTAAAATTCTCGGGCGCGATTTAGGAGAACGTGACTCTAAACGTACGAGAATTAGAAACGTAGGGACTTGCGTAGGGAATATACGTGACATATGTAGGTATGTTTAGGAACGGTCAGTCTAAAAAAAATGTTAGCTCGCGCTAACAACGCCCAATCTTCGCGTCGCGTGGAACCCGATATTCTCTCTCATACACAGGCATCGATCACCGGTGCTGTGCCAGAAAGAGCCGTCAAGGAAGAGGGACGCTGAAGGGGCAGAGACGAAGAGACGCAGCAGCGGTGGAGGACGAGCGAGGAGGAGAGGAGAACGAAGGGGATACAACAACGGGGAACAGGAGAGAACAGAGTGTATTTCCCACCCTCCATTGTATGCACTTCTCCTCTATCTCTAGCTCTCTCTCTCTCTCTCTCTCCCTCCCTAACATTCAACTAAACTGCATATATGCTGAGGAGTGTGGCCGCCTGATCTATGTACGTAGATTCAACACAGTGGCCCATACGATGCGGTACGGTATTGCTACAGGATTTCACGTCTTTCTCTCGACGAATGACGATCATAACGCGGGAAACGACTTATACCTTCTTTTCTTTTACTTTCTTTTTTTCTTATTTTCCGTTGAACCAGGTGTCGCACTAAATTCACACGTGGCTGCCGAGGAATTATTTGCTGCTGCGGACGTTACACGTACCGCAGTTGGATATATTTTTGTCGAAGGAAAAACCATTTCCAAAATCTCAGAGCCAAGAAACTGAAGTTTCTTCAAATGTGAAATAACAATCGTGTGATAGTTTTTCGCTGATTTTGTTAAGTATATATTTTTATCAGATTGATGTAAAAAAAAAAAAAATACCAAACAAAATGTCCTGTAAAACGAAGAAATCTATAAATCGTCGATCTTGAAATCCAAAGATTTGGAGAAGAATGTCTAAATTACCTATGGATTATTTTTCTGAAATCTGTAGTCGGAACAAGATTCGTTCTATATACATGGTGTCCTCAGATTTTCCGTACAAATTTGAATAAGTATATTCTATAGACTAAAATACGAAAAAAATATTATTTAAACATAAGAGCTACATTTACGAAAAGAAATCTTTTTAATTCTTGTAACAATCATGTATAGTTAATATGAAAATCCACGCTCTCCGAAAAACAGGTTTTTAACGTCAATTATAATATATAGATGGACATGTATAAACTCTCTTATAAGAAAACACAAGGTAGTGTCTCTCTCCAATTTTGATAAGATCTTAATATCTTATTTTGTAAATAAAAACAAGGGACACGTAGTTTTTTTATATAGCTTCGATAGTCTAAAGACTTAGGACGCTCGCACGAATGCAAGAGATTCGAGTTCGACTTCCGGTCAAGGTAATATTTTTCGTAATAAATTTATTTACAGTTTTTCAGTGCATTAATTTTTTTCTAATAGGATGCCTGATTGAGCATCAAATTATTAACATTGCTTGTCAATTTAATTCAAACCGTTTGATTGGTCATATATTGACAAATAAAGTTTTTCTGTCAAAGCGAATATTGTCGAAAGTATAAGAGATAGAAAAAATATTTGAAATAAAAGTTAGATGGTTTTAAGATTATATATTAATAATATAATTATAATTAAAAAATATATTTTTTCTATTTTTACTTTTTATAAATAAAAATTTTTTGTTTAAATAAATGTTTTCAATAAATAATATTAAGTACTTGTGAAACCGTTTAACTTTTATTTCCAACATTTTTTCTATCTCTTATACTTTCGACAATATTCGCTTTGACAGAAAAACTGATTTTCTCCTAAGAATATTTCACCCCTTAAAAATGTAACTGGATACAAAAATAATATTTCTTACTCTTTCGTCTATAAAGCAATATATTTAAAGCTCATAAAACTCGGAGAGAGAAATTTTTATGTATATCTTTATTATAGGTAAAATTTCTTATGGATTTATGATATTCAGAATGCGCTTTTATGATGTTAGCTTGTATTTAGCATATAGTTCAAGTTATGTATATTATAGAATTTTAGACAAAAAGCACGTATCGATAAAAGCGTATTCTGAATATGGACCCCTTTATGTTTTTGTTATAACTTTTTAATAAAACATTTTAGAATTTACATTTATGTTACATTTTGCTTTATTTCAATTTATACTGTTAAAGTTTACACGTAAAATTTAAGGACACCCTGTATACATCTACGTAATTACTGGTAATTCAATTATTCCGATGAAATCGTTTGTTGTAAATTACGTCGAGTTTCGAGGAGTAACGAAATTCCAACACTGCAAACTTTTCCAATGCGATTGATTTCCGGAGTGCTACCACCGAAACGTTAGAACTTCATTTCAAGTACTCCTTGTCAGTATCTATACAGTAGCTTTGCTACAGATCTGCGCAGTACGTGCAGTCTGTTTGAAGACAATGCCACAGTCTGAACATGTAACCACTTAAGACATAAGAGAGGATGGTTGATTGAACTACTGCTCGGGAACAGCGATAACGAGAACATCACGATATATGCAAAGAGAAGAGCGTATTCCGTATTCAATTGAACATTTGGTACTAATAATAGTCGTATGCGAAAATTACCTGAATTACTTGACAGACATTAACGAGAATAATTCTAGAGAAGAGGTATGAAAAATTTTCAAACGCATGCTTGCGCTACAAACTAGAATTTACACGTCTAATAAATAAAAATATGTTCGCATATAAAAATTTGATGATCTAAAATCTCTTAGTTATAAAGAGGAAACGATAAAAAATAATTTTCCAGAGATTTACATATGTTGAATAATTATAATGTAAACTTTACGATGTAATAATTATAATAGAAATTTAAAAAATTGAAATTAGAAGTGTAAATATATGGACGAGACAAAGTTATAAAAGCTGTTTGAGCTGTTTTATATAGATAAAACTAGAAAAACGTTTCTTTCACACTGAAGCTCCACGGTTAAGTGATTAATGGTCTAGCGCGATCAGCAGAGTTTCGCGAGATTCGCACTAGAAGTTTCTGCTCTCCTTCGAGCAAGGACGTATCAACGGAAGCCAATGGCAGCTCCGGTTTCTCCTCCATTGGTTAAGCTGACCGGGGGTTTAAAGTAAGCGGGCACAAGACGAAAAGCCTCTTGTCGTGTGCTCGAGAAACGAAACTCTTTGCGAGCGGGGTACCACTCCAGGCGCACCTTCACTCTCTGATCCTCTTATTGAGGACACCATCCTATGCCTTCGTCCTCAAACCATCGTCACATCCGACCGTCGTGAGCGTCGAAGGCGTTCGTGTAATAAGAGTGAGAAGATATGCCGGTAAGGAGCTTATTGTCGGAAAAGGATGTCTCGTTGCTCCTTGGATGAATGTCGCGCTCGCTTTTTCGCCTTTATACGAGAATATTAAACAACGATGCATCTCGAGAGCAGAACGAAAGCGTCTATAATACATCGCTCCGTCGGCGGAATTCGACGATCAATGTAGAAAATAGAGAATAGGTATCGCTGAACGGAACAAGTATCATCGAGGAGTTCTCCGAGATAGTGATTTTAGAGGTAACAATGGGATCAAGATGCAGTAGAGAAAACGAGCGAGAGGAAAAGAACGAGAAAGTTAAGTGGAGCTTAAACAAGTGGAAAATAAACAAGTTGGAAACAAAACCAAGTGCGAAAACTTCAAAAGTTGTACGACTTAAGTAAAACAGTTGATTTAAAGATCTGTGATGTAAAGAGTGTGGATTTGAAAAAAATATCGGAGAATTAATAACCTGTGATATTTTAATTGAGAGCAATTCCCCAAGAGATATGAATTGTAAGTACGTAGGTGAAAAAGCTTTCGTGAAAATAAAACAGCGTTCCATGAGATTATGAGGATCATTAATGCTAAAGCGTAATGCGCCTTTAAGCGATAAAAATAGCAAATGCGATAAAAATTTAGATAAGATAAACGCTCCCAGTCAATTATCAATTTATACGTAATCACCAATATTTCTTTCATACGAATTTCAAGGGGATTTGCGCAGATATTATCTGTAAAAATCTATGAATATAAAATACAAATATCAGATCTAAAAAACCAGAAAGAACATCGGAACGGATCAATAAAATCGAGGACGAAAGGCATATTGCGAGAGTAATTAAGGTAATGAAGGGCGGGCTGTATAATTAGATGCAACGATGGATCGATGGACCGAGCTATTGCAGAGGGGATGCAAAATGCTGTTGAGCTTTTTATCGCTCAACCATGAAGGGAGAGAGAGAGAGAGAGAGAGAGAAAAAGAGAGAGAGAGAGAGAGAGCCCTTTGACCGCCTGCTGCGGCAGGCAAAGTCTCGTGTGATACTAATTTCCATTTGCGCCCTGTCGCCGGGGCTCGGTTCGCTAATGCAGCAACGCCATCCATCCATCCATCCATCGTTTTACCACGTCGCCCAGAGAGACAATTTTCCACCGTTAAAGGTCGGGAAGTTATGAAACCGGGGCACTTCCTCGCCGAAACGCGACAAGGCCTCTCACGTCTTGCACCGTGGTATAGTGCAGCAGGCACATTACGGCTGCACGTCACGGCCAACTCGGGGACATTAATATTACCAGATCCGAATTGTCGCCCCGGCTACGTGTCCTCCTTGTTACAGAGAGAAAGAGAGAGAGAGAGACAAAGACAGAGCTCACGGAAGAATCTGTGCCATTCGGAGAGTCTGCACGTGAGAGTACCAAATTCCACGTACCTAGAGTCTTGTGTAGCGAAACTACCACACATCACTGTACAGCAAATACAGAGCGCAAGCTTTTAATATTTTAAATATGATCTTTCTCGAGTGAATAAAAAGGGAATGACATCTTCGTAACGAGATAGAAATAAAAATGGAAGAATATAATAATAATAAATGGAATATAATAAATGAATATATAAAAAACGAAAGTTGATTTAAAGAAATAACGTTCGTGCATGTCAGACAAATCGCTTCCGTTGTTATTTGGCAAGGAGACATCACTATGGTTTCCAGTCCGTTTGAGTTTCAAGAACGACACGTGTCCTTCCTATGTCACGTTATGCTATGAATTGTAGGCGTTGTTTGTCGTTAGCCTGGCTACCAGATCAGAAAATAGCCGATATGTCATTGACAGAGCGATTCCGAACCCCTGCAATTTTTACTACTCGGTACAATCAATGCGGACCTACCAGTGCGGCTTTAATTTGCGAAGAGTTTACTGCTCACTTTATGAGAAAAATAACAATTTAAGAGCTAAAAAAGCGAAGCGACTTAAATTAGAATTTAAGAATTGAAGGATTCCTTAAAATCTTCAGCAATTGAAGTTTACAAGTTTGAATTTAATATTAGAACGTAGTATCGTATAAAGTATCATAAAAAGTGTCTAACGATAATAGAAGTGAAGAAAGCAGATTTTAAAAATTCCGAGCTACCGAAGACAAATTTGAAAACGATCAATCAAAAAGAAATGCCTTTAACCCTTTGGGGGGCAGTGGGACATATACGTCCCACCTTTTTGGTTCTTAATTTTTCTCATATTTCTAACCTATTTTGCAGTTTGTATGAGCATATGATTACTTTTTAGACTCTTAGGGATCTAAATTACGCAATTTTCATGAAAAATTATATTAATTTATTTATTTGCAATTTTGTTATAAACAATTAATGGAAAAAAACTCGTTTTTTTTCAGAATAAATTCGACTATTCTTAAACGTGAAGTGCTAGAGCTCTGAAAATTTTTATGCGTGTACTCCATATCTGAATATATATTTTTTTCAAAATTTTCCGCTACTTTGTAATTTTGTAATTCTGACAGGAATTGTATTCAGCGAAAATCATAGATGACCTGTGATTTCAATAATTTGTTCAGAAGAAAAATGTGTCCCTCAAAGGGTTAACGGGAGAGAAATAAAAATGGGAAGGCTAACAAATAAAAACATCTCAGCAAACCCATACCGTATGATTGTTGTTCACAATCAAAGTAAGTGGTTACGAGAGAAGCGAAGTGAATTCCACACTCTTGGAAGTTTTGCATTTTCATTTTTTGCCAGTTCCGGAAACCATGACACTACCAGAATGCATCTGCTCAACGAGAGGTGAAACGAGACGACATTTGTTTGTTGTGTAACGTGTGAGCGCAGAAAGAGGGATAAAACGCGCGTTCTCGCATGAAATCGCGGTGTCAGCTTTGTGCGAATGAACAGATAGCAAAAGTTCGTCACGCCGGTCACACGGGAATGTTTCGAAAAATCGCGACAACGTCGAGGAATTCCCTTAGGAAGCTGACGACGAGGACAGAGAATTTCAATAACTACGAAATGTCACAAGTGTGACGGCCTCGTTATACTTAATTTCGTAGAACTACTTGGAAACTTCGATAACTTCCTAACGCGTGATGTTCTTTCCACCGGTTTTAAGTAGACTAAAGAGTTTCGCGAGACAGCAACTATAATTGTTTTGATGAAACAAAAAAACGATTATTTAAAACGGCATTCGCGAGTGTATTTTTGCATTTACGGCAAAACTTTCCGAAAAAACTTGAATATACTTTCTTGATCTACGCCCGCTATTGGCGCGAATTCAATGGCTCGAAGAGCTAAAAGTGTCGCATCTGTAAATAGAGAAAGAACATAGATGAAAGAAAAAAAAAAAAAACTGGCTCGACGCCATTTCTACCCGGAATCGCGACGAGAATGACATAGACGGAGGAAAAAGGATACGTCTGTTACATAACGACGTAGAAGGGTTATGAACGTGTAACCATAATGCACTGCCTAAGGGAGATATCGCATCGCTTATAATAAGTACTATTTTATCATAGTTTATATAGTTATTTATCTCGTGACAAGCGATTTATCCTTGTACTTAAGCAAAAGGCACCACAAGTGAACTCCATAAAAGGAGTCTGTTTTTTTTTTTTTTTTTTATTCATAACAGCCTATGGGCCTGGGGGACTAGTTTCCTCATGACTATTTTTGAGCCGCAACGGCTCACACAGAAATCAGTCTTCGACGTGATTCACAACCTACGTCATATAAATATATAAAATATACGTATAAATATATAAATATATACATATTTTTACGTACACGCGTCGAAGAATGTTTTGCATCATCTTCTTATATACGCAGATTAATCGCGCAGCTCGAGACAAAAAAAATCGCTCCATGATTTACTATTATTTTTGCACACTGTTCCAATAGATTTTTATATTTTATACATAACGTTAAATATATTCTCGCGTTACATATATGAGCGAAAATTCAGGATAAGCAGAACAGTGCAAAACCATTCGCGACGCGTGCGTATAAAAGATACTTAATATCATTTAGAATCATATATCATATGGTCGGTATAGTTGATTCTTATACTTAAGACAATCTTAAGTATGATCTTACGCCAGTCACAGACGCCATATTAGCATCTTATTAAGATATTACTTAAGATGGTCTTAAAATGAGAACCGACTATGAACACCTATTATTCTTGCGCCTACAGACGATAATAGAAGATGCTGGAGTCCGAAAATCCAGAAACTTTGAGTCCTAACGTCTAGAAACGTAGGAATCAAGGGATGCCTCAGAATGAGATCCTCAGAATGAACCGTAACATCCAGTCCATGGATTCAGGCGTGATACGGAAGTGACGCAAGGAAAGACGATTACGAGATCGAAGGATAATCCGTAATCTTGGAGGAACGTTACTCATCTTCCGTATTTCGGAACGATATGACGTTCGGACAATCAGCGGGAGGTAGAAGAACGAAGTTTTGTACTTGACATTACTTTCACTGAGGTCTCCAGCTATACTGGTTCTACGAACACTTCGCTATAATTAAAAGAATCCGCTTGTCTCACAAGAGAACCGTCGGAAATGTTCATCACCGATTTTGTAAGGCATAAAAAAATATTAGACTCATACTTTTTAAGTGTTTAGCTTAAGATTTAGGCCATTTAATACAACTTCGAAAAAATAATTATTAGGGCTATATAAGATATAATTATTAGGGTGGATTTTTCATTTTCGACATTTTTAAAAATGTAAATACGCCATGTTATTAACACATTCCGTGCCGGACTAATTGCAAATAATTTAACCACCATGTCGCGCGAGTCATCACTAGTAAGTCACAGTGTTTTTCTTTGTATTTGTTACAAGGACTCGGACCGATAAAATTCGGTCCGGATAACGGTCCGAGGCCTAAATCCAACTTTTTGTAACGGTTACCGGATTCGTTTGGACTTCGGTCCTTTTCAGTTTCGGTTTTTCGGTAATTATGACCCACAACGGTTCATCGTTACCACTAAAAGAACTGAAACTAAAATTGAAAGTTAGGTATCCTCGGACTATAATCGTAATCAGCCGAAATTTTTATGTATCCATAATGTAATTTCGATCCGCGAATCCCTGATTTGTTGTATCTATTAAACAATTACTTGTATCTCATAATGGTTAAAACATTGCAAAAATTATTATTATAAAAAAGAAGACCTGTATATATTAATATTGCATCATACATAATTGTAATTATATATACCCACGTACGCGATATCAAAACTTTTTTCCATCTGTAACTTAACTTGGTTTCATTTCTTCCAATAACTAACAACTAATTTAACAGTTACTTTATATTTTAAACTTATTTATCAATTTAATGTGATTGAGTAAAATCTGAATACTGATTGAGGCTACGATCTACTTAATGCTACAAATGTTTCGAAGTATTTCTTGATTGGTCGGTAAATTGTAAACGTAAATTATTTTTTTCTTTGATAGCCCTAATAAATAATATATTGTTCTGTCATAATAACAGAAAAGTTACTTTTTTAGTAACTGTAATTGTAACGAGTTAATTTTTAGTCTCGGTAACTTGGAACTGATTACTTTTGAAAAAAAAAAATAATAATAACTGTAACTAGTTATTTTTACAAAGTAACTTTCTCAACCCTGAGCATTTTTGTATAAAAACTTTTTTCATATAGATAACCTTATTTTGAAGATATTTGCTGATATTGGAAAAAGTCTGTTATTTTTGAGAGGTCATTTCGACCTTGAGATAATCAGATAAAAAATATGAGTCTAATGTTTTATGATGCTCTACCACGTCCAAAGCAAACTCGTGATGAACGGTCCGACCGTTCCCTTATCAGAATCAGAAACCTCCGCGTCTTATCTATTAGAATTAAATACTTAGAAGCTAAACGCACAAGAATAAATAGATTTAATTTTAGTTTAAATAGTATTCTATAAATCAAAGAGACGCACGCGCACACGATGTTGTTGAATTGTCACGAATACAGCTAGACGAAGACGGTTCTTCGTGCGATATATTGATCGTCATGATTAACATTAATTAACGTGTGAAATGACATGAGCACAAGTTTCCAGTGCTCTGCGAACGTATATATGCGAATCTAGGCTTATACTTGACACGATAGGAAAATAAATTATATAAACGTTAAATTATGTACGTAGAGTGTATGAGGATCTATGAATCAGAAGATCTATGTATCGGGGAAAGACCCAAAAATGAGTGGAATATATCGATAGACACGGTCCTATAATTTGCTGTCTCTTTGGCGCGAAACAGACCGTTATATATATACCCATATATGCAATAATTTAAGATACTCTAATACCTTAAATTATAGCATTCCAATAATGCCAGTAATCGGGTTCCTGGCAGATTTAATTGATTCAAAGATTCTCGCACAATCTGCGATTAATACACTTTGCACTGTGTTTATGCAATGCAATAATTACTAAGGTGAGTACGACTGAGATTGAGCCGACTGAGATTGAGCCGACTGGGATTTTTCCACGAAGAGCTTTTGCTCCATGCGCATAAACGGTAATATCAAGGAGCCCCGTATGCCGTGTTTCAACTTAATATGTCTTTTCAAGTTGTCAGACCTGGTCAACGATATCAAACATATTTGACATACGTGCTTGTCGGGGTTGTGTGATTTCATGTGCTTTTTTATGTTGGCTACGCTCTTGCCGCACAGCTTACAGCACACCATACCAATCTGCGTGTGCTCTAACTTATTGTGATTGTCTTTACTATTTTCCTTTTTGCAAGTCCTTTTGCAAGGTGGTATTCCTGGAATACAAGGTCCTGTTTCGATGAATTCATCATAATTAATTAACGATGCCAACTGTGTCTACAATTATCATCCCAAAATACGTAAAGATGATCGATTCCCGTTACCATTCTCAATTTCTTTTATTTCTTTGCGCAATGTCTAATGTCTCAAATCCAAGCTCTTTAATTAATTTAAAAAAAAAAAAAAAAATTATACGTATACATGTTCTTGTTAATTGTGTAACTAAGTGTACGAATGTAAAATTATGAAATAAAACATCTCAAAAATAAATGTCAAATTCTTTTTTATTATCAAAATTATCAACTGCCATAAATATAAATATAATTTCTCTTGTAAAATGTTTGAAATGCAAATGTTTTATCACAACTTTTACCTTTTCATTGTAAAATGCAAAAATTATATGAAATATTTAGAGATGTAATTTTTCTCTAAAATAATTTTTTAGAGCAAACATTATTTTAGAAAAATATTATTTTGCTGATCAACACAGATAACAATGTTTAAGTATTAACAAAATTTTAATTGATCATTACACAAAAAAAATATCACAAAAATTTATATTGCAAAAATGTAATATCATTCTAATTCGTAAGATTAAAATTTATTTTATTAATTTTTTTCAAGAAAGAACCTTTTTCACTATTTTATAATATATTTTTAAAAATTGCTTTTATAGTTAACATATTTTTTTTATTTTGCTATTATTCTAATATAAGAAATTGTCATTGCGAAAAGAAATATTTCCGATGATAACGTTAAATAGAACATCCTTTATGCTTCCCATAAGTTACATTCTACGTCAAAAAGTTGCAGAGAAGAAGAAATTCTTTCAAATACGTTCAAAATCAACGAAGATATCATAACGAACACCACACTCGTATTTGTACAGGATAATGTACTAAATAGAATTGCTTGATTATCTTTCTTGTTTTTATAAGCGCTGGAAATATATGAAAATCTTGCTTGATGCGGAGAAGAAATAATGTAGACAAAAAAAATATAGAAAGAGTCTAGGACATGATAATTAAAAAAAAAATTGAAATTCCTTTGCGTCGAAACAAGACAGAAAATCGATCAATTCCATTAAAGACTTCACCCCGTACTTTTTCTCATCTATAATTACCTACTCGTAGCAAATGTCAATACTATGTAAAAAAAAAAGCGCAATTCTACTGTCATTTCATCGCGTTCCAAGAGACTAAAGATACTGTCACAGTACAGTAGAGAAGAGAAAGAAAAGAGAAAGGAGATGTCAAAATTGACCTACTGAAAAGGAAATCGAATGAAAAATAAACATTCAAGTGTGAGAATTCCCCGGCGAGGAGATTCGCCGATTCAACTTCTCGGTAAACGTTCAGTCTGCGGAGATCACGATACGGACTATCGACTTTGTCCCCAGCTCTTAAACACCGCCCATACATAAATTGCTCCGTCGGAGATCAAACGCGCGCATCTCGCGACTACTGGCAACTATTGCATAATGCAGCTCGTGCAACATTTCAGCTAACTAGATGTAATATGAATATGCAATCAAGAAGTACGTAATCTAGTAACTATCAACGTCAGCGGCGGCAACGACGACTACGACTACGACGACGACGGCGACGGCGACGACGACGACGACGACGACGACGACGACGACGATGACGATAACGATAAAGGCAAGATCGCTATGAGGTCGAGGATGCGAAAGATAAACGAAGAATAGCGATAGCAACAAAACCTATTTAACGAGCGATTTAATCGCGTATGCTTCTTCGGATATAATCGTTAGAAGGAAAAAAATGATACCTAGGGTCTTCCTGCTGTTGCTGCTGCTGCTGCTGCCGCTATTAGCGACTATTATTAATGCATTGACGATGCGTAGTGGATAAGAGTCGTGACTATAAATAAGTGTGACGTTTTAATGGAACGAACGATAGAAGATATTTCGCGAAAAGTGAAATTTTACCTGATAAATTCACCTATATACTTTTTATAGATTACGTATATGAAACTTGAATCCTCGGATCTTGCAATCCCAGACTCCATGAAGATCCTCGAGTTAGAGAATTTGCAAATTCTAGAATCTAATAATCTAATTGGGGCATCTTCATTTCTAATTTTAGGATAAGTTTTCGGGATAACTAAATCCTCGGATCCTTCGCTCTTGTTATAATCGCGTTAACCTTCATATCCATTTCGTGATATCAAGTAACGTAACATAGGAAATGTCTTACGTAACGAATTTTTTTTGTCCGCGGCCGGCAACTTTTATTAACGCAAACGACGGATTGCGCAACGAGATGCGCAACGACTGCACATTTTGTTGCTAATATTCTCGTTCACTCGTGTAGATCGAAACGAACAGCGCAAGAGAGACGTGAGAATATAAGATCAAGATCGCCAGGCACGGTGACGCAAGATACGGCAAAAGGGTATATAAGAGAATAGGAAATAAAAACAGCACATAAAGACATGCACAGAGAGTCCCGCCATGGAAGTATCGCATATATACGTACATCTGCGTCTGCTGCATGTGCACACAGTGTACGTATATATGCTGTATATATGTATATGTCTTATATATAATATATATGACATAAGTATGTACATATCTCATTTCGCACACACGACACACATTTACACGCATTCACGCAAATGAAGTTCGTTAATGTGGCATCACGCATTCGCACGCACACGCGTCACGTGCACGTGTAAGAACAGCGAGATGAACTCAGCCAAACGCACCCACACACCATCACAATCTCGGACACGGATTTAAAAAAAAAAAAAAAAAAAAAAAAAAAAGAAAAACAGATAGGAGTACAGTCCATTTGCTGATACCAGTCCCAAACCAACGAGAGTTTTGTTATGTTTTATTTCTTTCTGTATATGTATTAACACACGTAATTAAAACTACCACAATGACGTAGCAAATGCACGATACCATCACCACAACACCAAGGG
>NW_017305987.1:1291037-1293631 GCF_001594115.1 Trachymyrmex septentrionalis | reverse complement strand
TATAGCTTCTTATGTGGAAGCTGCAAATTGTTAATAGATATAACATATATATATATATATATATATATATATATATATATAAAGGTCTTTCATTTTCTAAAGTTACACTCACTACACTTGCCAGATTTGGAAATAGAGGGATGCTCGCTTCGGACGACACCTACGTACGACTCGACTCGTGTCAAATCCTTGCAAATACGTGCATGCAAATCTCCCTCGATTTCTTAGATGTAACATATTTCCCACACACTGAGAAATAGTTTTTCCCGTGACGTCGAGCATTTGATACGCGTAAAATAACGAGTTTGATTTATATAACGCGATATTTTAATGAATAAATGTTGAATAATGCTCTTCTTTTATTATTGTTTTCAAATTTAATATTTAAGCCCATTCGAATGATAATATCTGAGATAATATCGAGTAAAATTTTCAACACGCATAATGTACAAGTTAATCACAGCTCAGAACGGCTTGGTACAAAACGTAAAAAAGGAAATATGTTAAATCTAAACGAAATTTTGGTCGTAAAGTTGGATACATGTGTGCAGATCTTACCATCAAGTCCGTCGAGCATTTCCGGAGGATTATGGTGCTCAGATGATTCAATCCCTTGAACACCATCACTGAGTGCTCCTGCCGTGGCCCCTCCATCTTCTCCTATCAGTCCAACTGGATGACCCTGCACATGACATAATCACAGATTTATAAATAAATAGCCAGCAATAATATGCAAGCTAGTTCACAATTTATAACATTTTAATTCAAATACTATCTGCAATCACATCCTCAAAAGACAAAATCTTTGTAATCTTGCAAATTGTTGTTTCTCAAGTTCTATTAAATCCTCAAATTCTTAAATTATGTTTTTGAGATGATCAAATTTAAGACTACTTAAAAACAAAATTTGCATTTTAAGGTTTTAAATGGTACTTATAATTTTCCCATGTTAAACTTAATGTAACAACATTTAAGTAACATACATAAAAAATTATACAGTTTACTTATATAAAAATTATATAATTTAAACTTACCAATTAATTAACTTTATACATATATGATACTTATTTGGTACTAGAATATTTTGCATAGTTTTAAATAGAAATAATTAGAAAAGAAATAATATACATCTAAAAAAATATTTTTCGTTCCTATTTATATAAAAGATATAATGCTATTTAATTGTAGGAGGTTAAATATAATTAATATAATTTCAAAAAAAAAAAATTATTTTTAGAACAACTTGATTTATTGCTCAAACATATAACATATCTGTCACAGAACATGATCTCAAAAATATATACTTTGGCATCTTTTTTCTCACATATTGAAAATTGTGTAGTACGCTCATGTAATACATCAAGTATAACAATATATACATTTAAAAAATGCAAGTTTAATCTTTTTATAAAGTCCAATCGTCTTGGATATGTTACCTCATCATGAAATAATTGCAAAAACAAATTTGTATGATTATATACAGACTTCATTCACTTGTCTATTAAAGCAATCAATCTATTATTTGCAAAATTTTTATAATTATACAAATTTTTATCAATATCTTTATGTGCTATTTAAATATACAATGGTTTTACCATATATCGTCTCAAGTAATTCATATATACATATTATAACATAATATTAGAAATGTTATTAAATGTATTAACAGAATTACTGTATCAACATCATTATATATGTATAGTTATGCATTATCCTTTTAACAATAAAATAATGTACACACATAAACTGTTTTAACTTTATAAGCAATAATAATTTTAACAATGATAAAATTATATGATGATAAAAACTCGCGTCTGTAAAAATACATTTAACAAGTGTAAACTTCTTTGTAATATTGTTGATGCAATAAAATGACTACAATTGATTGAATACAATCTAAAAGTAAAAAAGTCCAAGACTGAAATGTAAGAGAAATCGGGAAGAGGAATCTTTGGAAGATCTGAGAGTACTTAATTGTAAAAAAATCTGATAGTTAAGGTGGTTCTATAGTAAATCGAGTTATCGTAAAAATGTCTAATTTTTTAATATAATAAAGCTGAAGTGACTTGACGTGTGCAAAAAAAATAGGCACTTCTTTGATTAATTACACACAAATAATACCATAGACCTCTAAAAAATTCTCTAAAAAATAAGATTATAATAGTTAAAAAAATTACAATTATAACGGTCATAAAAAAGTAATAGATTATCAGCCATTCTGGAAAGATATTTAATGTTCAAATGTATTGTCGAATTTTTACAATAACAAATTGTAAATGAATTTCTTTTTATTTCATTATTTTTACATACTAAATATCGTTTATTTTATACAAATTATGCAGATATATTTGTAATTTTGGATGGACCCTGGTAAAACGCCCCAAATTTTCGGCACTTTACTGTAGAACCACATTAAATAAATAACGTTAAAAAAAAAACAATGCACTTATAACGTATTCTGTTACAAGTTTAAGTGTGTTTTATTTTGTTTTAAAAATAAACAAATATTGTAAGTTTGCTTAAATTTTGTCGCGATTTAGTCCTGCTTAAAGCAGGAATTTTTCAAAATTGTTACGTATTTCGTACAAATGTGT
>NW_017305987.1:1288867-1290937 GCF_001594115.1 Trachymyrmex septentrionalis | reverse complement strand
AAATATTGTAAGTTTGCTTAAATTTTGTCGCGATTTAGTCCTGCTTAAGGCAGGAATTTTTCAAAATTGTTACGTATTTCGTACAAATGAATATTTGTAAACGATAAGTCTTACCGGTATTAAATGAGCGCGAAATTAATGACAAGTTAACAGATCCAGATAGGATGCAATGAAAGGTATCAAGGCTAGCATGTTTTTGTCGTATAAGTATAATGTTTTCTTTCCTCGTTTTCTTTTGCTACGCACAGCTTATGTGCTTTACATTTATCATGATGGTTCACGATCTCTAGTCTAAAATTGCCATTTCCCGCAGCAAATGAAGTACGAATTTCTGGTATAGATTCGCTCCACTTTCTACAGTATTTGCAAAACATAAGGTTCGATCGCTCATCATACTGCAACCAGGAATACATGCCTAACCATCCTGGTTTAAATTTACCAGCCTTTCTATTATGTGGAGTAGTACGTTGCAAGTTTGCGCACTGAATTATCGGCTGAATTACAGACAATCCTGGTTCCTGATTTATTTGTAACGATCTATCACTTTCAAGTCTCTTAGCAACTGGATATTCGGGTAACGACTCGTATGACTGGGTTTGATCAATGCTATTGCTTTTATACGAATGGTGTGTGTTCATAGATATGGCTTGACTTAGCGGATTATGCGAATTTCCGGGGAATTCAGACGCAATTCCCGACATATCGATATAGAGAGAACCTCCAGCCATGATGGCACTTTCGCGAGAAACCTGCACCCCAGCGGAATCTGGACGATTTGAAGTCATGTTCTGTACATCCATAGTTTCGTCACTCTTCCCATCTCTTTGAACCTCCCACTCCATTTTAGTCTGTCAACAGAGAAGGAAAGGATATGTGCTTAATCAACACATCTCGACCAATTTTTTTTTTTTAGCAGAAAAAGCCAATTCTGTAATCTCTAATTAGAAAATCCCTTCCTTCCCATGTTTGTTTCGACTATAGGACGACGGTAGGTAATCGTCATCAATTGTGGGAACAGTAACGAAACTCCGTTATAGGGACAATTATCTTCACGATATATCACGAGAACTTTGCACTTCATTCACGATTGTGCAAAGTGTTTTAAGCGAGAAGAAGCATATAGCATCTTCGGAAAAAATGCGGATATAAAATAAAAATATCTTAATGGACACACAGAATCTAAGTTACATGCTGTAATAATAATAGGATAATAATAATACTTTGTTACGCGAACACTTCACACCACAAAAATGTTCAAACAATTTATACGTGCATTCTTTTAACATTTAAGTATTCTCAAAGAAATATCTTACAGAAATAATGTATTAACTAGTAATGCATAATTACATAATTAAAAATTATATGTCTAGAGATAAATGTAATAAGATAAGACACAATAAAATTTCTCAAGCTTTTTTGTAGTGCATGTGACTTTAGATAAAGAAACCAAGAACATAAACAATCTTATCATTATTATCTTTTATGCAATCACGATAAATACATCAAAAAATAATTTTCTTCAACTGCATCGATAATACTTTCAAATAAATTGAAGTACTTATAATCAACTCTTTACCAGCAAGGAAGATTATATACACATATATTTTATTGCATGTAACAACATAGATCGTGCAAAGTTAACAAAAAATTTGAACAAAGTTAGTATTCTACATTACTAAACGAGTGAATGCAACAAGAAAAAGCGAAGCGAATACATATGTGCAGGGCAGAGATAGAAAAAAAATGATTAATCAAAAACTAAAATATGAAATACATAAATGTCGAAAATTACTTACGGGGAGGGAAATATTGTCATGGAAGTCGGGCAAGTGGTGATCCACCTCTTGTTTAATAGGAGCCTGCGGTTGTGAAGCAGGGGACATGGGTCGACCACCATCTTCCATCTCAACTCCCAGGGCATTATTTAACTTTGGAATCACAGGAGGACTTGATTTGTAACTACACTGCGAGGATGTCTGAAAATAATCGATCAAAAAAAATTTTCTTCATCTTTCTCTGAATGCTGTACCTCGATATTATTAATAATTGTAAGATTTGAGGTTAAGAACT
>NW_017305987.1:1288396-1288767 GCF_001594115.1 Trachymyrmex septentrionalis | reverse complement strand
CATCTTTCTCTGAATGCTGTACCTCGATATTATTACTAATTGTAAGATTTGAGGTTAAGAACTTTTTTTAAATAAATACTCATCGGTAGGTTATTTCTTTTGCTTAAAAATGTAATAGATAGATTTATTATAATAAACTGACTAGGTTTTTGTTGTATGAAAACGTTTACTATTATGTACTTGTAATCGAATTGTATTTGACGTTTTGAAATAGACAAGATTACATCTTTTTCTGAATGTGTGAGTCTTACGTCAAAATATATAAATAAAAGTATATAGGAAATACATTATGATTAGAAACTCTATAACAGAGTCTGGCCACGAGCAATTTTGTAAAAACAAGAGTGAAAAAGAAGAGTATATGTACTGCG
>NW_017305987.1:1284715-1288296 GCF_001594115.1 Trachymyrmex septentrionalis | reverse complement strand
TCAAAATATATAAATAAAAGTATATAGGAAATACATTATGATTAGAAATTCTATAACAGAGTCTGGCCAAGAGCAATTTTGTAAAAACAAGAGTGAAAAAGAAGAGTAATGTACTGTCTCTTTTTATACATATCTTCTCATTCTAACTTACATATACGACCTTACTCATTCTCTAACTTACATAAACGACCTTACTCATTCCGACTTACTGAAGTTGACAAAAACGACAGGCCAATCAAAAATGTCATTTTGTGACCAGACTTTGTTGTGGGATCTTTAATTATGATGATATCTGTCTCTTGAATTATACAGATATATATTGGCCTAAACTTTTCAAGGTTATAAAGTTATTTGGAAAGCTGTGCAATCACAAGCACATGTATAATTCATTGATAATATGTATGAGACACAATCAACCAAGAATTTTAAGCAGTAGCACAAGTATAATAATACATAAACAGAAATTAGTATTCATATAAACTTAAATTTAAAGAAACTGCATTGTTATAAATATTGCATGTATGTTATTTTATACATGAAAATATAGTTAATACATGAAAATGTAATGTAATGTTTAATATTGTTACAAACATAATGGATAAAATAAAAATTGTATCCAAAGAGACCAAAGAGACAATCTGGAATGCACATAAAAAATTATGTTCAGTTTTCAGAAGAAATACTTATGTTGCTCGTTTCTGTATAATTTTTCTTAATCAAATTTTAAGATATATTCAATATGACACGCACACGAATCATGATAAAGATACATGTATTACGATGAATAAAAATAATGACACCTATCTTGTGATAGAGTTACAGAAGAGAGTAAACGAGTACGATATCTACCTGAGAATCAGACAAGAATCTTTCGCTAGGTGGGCCAGAAAGGGAAACGTCGTAGCTGCCTGAATTCTTTCTTTTCCTCTTCTCATGATGAGACTGAAGGTTAGGCGAATCGCTATGTCTTACTCCAGTTTGCGTTTCTGGATCAGGTGACGGACACTTGTCCTCTGCCTTGTTATTTACACTATTACTATCGGTGAGGCCTCTGATCTGCAATGCCTCTGCTGTTTTAAGGAACATCGGTAGGAGATGCTGACTAACATTGACTTCGCCCTTATACATAAAGTGCAGCAACGCCTTCATTTCCGTATCATTGACATCCTTGAGGAATATGATTGGATGGGGGTGGGTGTTTTGCAGGAAAATGCTCTCGAAATACGGACTGCATGCAGAGAGTATGGTCTGGTGCGCCTTGAAGGTCTCTCCGACACAGGCCAGGGTAACGTCACAGAGTGCTTCTCTGGCAAGCAGCGAGCTGAGAACGTCTGTGAGGTTGGCTGGATGATTGTTCCACCGTAGACAATACTGCTGGTCCATCTTGTCTATCTCCAATCCCGACCCTACAACCAAACTAGTTGGCCAAAACTGTCTACATAAAAGCTATGCTATCACCCTGGCTATACCGAATTTTGTGTGATCCCCTAACCCTTAAAAATCGCTAAACTCACACACTTTCTCCACGCGCACTCTCCTATCGTCCTGACAATATCTCCCCGCAGATTAAATCGCGGCTCTCTAGACCCACACAACGTCCTCCGCGCTTCTGCAAATGTGCCACATTGCAGTATAACTGTAAAACCCTTCAGGGTTCACGCCGCGCTACTATACGTGCAGAAAACATTTTTTCGCATAACCTTAACGGCCGGAATGAGGTAAGCCGCGCTCGAATTTCTAAGCGATGGGCCACGGCCATGGGCCGCCCGCGAGGTTAGATCGCTAATTGCGACGCAGTACGTACCACCCACGTATACGATTATAATCCGATATATTCGGAGGTGATGTTTTTGGCAATGTCAATATTCGCGTGGCTTGGGCGCCATTGTCGGCCGTGCTCGTCTAGCCTCCACGAGCCTCCTCGCGAAAAGACGATTTGTTGATGCCCGATTTTCTAGCCACTCGTACAACCTTAACTCGCGCCGCTTTATTTACGCGGATCCTACGCAGGTTACGCCGTCGCGTATCACTCACCGCGAGATACCGCTTCTCGAATGTCTCCCGTACGTCGATTACTCACCTCTCGCAAACTTTTTGCCATTACAACGCCACCCGACCCTTAACGTCCACTGCCATACCAATCTGCCAATGCCTACGGCCTTATTTTTAAAATACTTTTGACCTTCGTGCATCTGCCGCGGGGAATGGCGCGAAGGGCGCTCGGATTCAAACGCGGTTGAACGTACGCCGCGTCTTCTTTCCGACTGCGTGCGGGATCCGGCGGCCCGCCGATGCGCCCCGATTACGCGGCCTGTCCCATGCGAAATATATCGCAGCCGGAATATAGAGAATTCGCGCGGCGCTCGTCGAGTCGTCGCCATATCGATCTCTACCAGTGCCGGCCTTCTTATTTTCCAAATAACGCACGCTTTCATTACGTCAGTCGCGCGATATGGCGCGTCAACGCGCACTATTCAAACGCGACCGAATCGTTTTTCACGATTGTCGTTCATTCATTCATTTATTTACGTCTCTAAAAATGGGACTGACCAATTGATCAGAATTTTATCAATTAATTTTATCAATTAAGGGAATAATGTCTGTAACAAGTCAGATTTTACTTATTAACGTAATTGAATAATGAAAGGACTCTCAATTATGCCGCAATTCAAGAATATTATCCTTCATTTTTTTAAATTTATTATATAGTCGTATTTTTTTTATTCCACACTGACAGAAAAATGTATTAAATTTTAATAAATATCTATCTAAATATTTATCAAATGCCTGTTAAATATTCACTAAATGTAAACGTATATTTATTCGGTACAAGAACAATTAATTTAAATAAAAATAAATTTGAGATTAGTATAATTTAAACAATTATTTATTAAAATTAAGTACTTTCTCTCAATGTATAAATTAACAAAATAGCTTGTATTATTTATAAATTCGTCAAAATAAAATTCTTTTAATGGTGACAAATGGTGATTATTGAAAAACTATTAATGCCTGTGTTTATTATCAATAAACCATTGCGCGAGAAGTGGTTTATATTTTATATTAAAATTTAGACAAAATTATTAAAACAATGTCATTTTTTTACCGAATTATTTACCGTAAGTTGACAATAATTTAACTTTTTTGAAAAATAATTTAATTATTTTTGATTTCTTTAATAATAAATTATAAATCAAATCATGATTTCTCAAATCAATGTAAGAGATAGGACTTTAGCAGCGTACAATCCAAGATGTAAATAAAGCGGTTGCTTCAAAGCTAATGCATTTTCAAGTGACTCCGAAGTAACTAAATTTCGTCTATTCTCTCACACCATAGTCCGGTCAATTCAATTCAATTTAACGTACATGTTCATTAAAAAACTTAGTTTACGAAAATGAGTTAACAGTTAACTGATATCCAAAGAAGAAAGAAATAAAATTCACCTTTTTCAATTATTTGTACCTTTCCTTTTTATTATTATTTTTTAATTAATAATATCTTCAGTAATATTATATATACATATAGATATATCTTCTTAATGAAAACTAATTTTTTAAAATATGTATAATACAATCAAT
>NW_017305987.1:1277275-1284514 GCF_001594115.1 Trachymyrmex septentrionalis | reverse complement strand
TATATATTAATAATTATTATAAATTATTATCAAAATTTCTTTACTGTAAACATTAATTTCACTACAATTTCATTGTCAACGTACATTTTTTCATCCAAAATTAGTTTCTGGAACCAATCATCCTTTGTAAAATTCTTTATATTTTGTAACATTCTTTATATTCCTTCTATCTACTCATTTTACAAGATACACGAAGAAGAACGTTTAGTATGCCAGTAGTTAATATAATAACATATTAAAGACAGAAAAAGAATCGCTAACTATTATCTTTTGCCTCGTTTTTTCTCCCTAATGTACTAAGCCCGCAAACGCTCATCGTAGCTGAAAACACGGATTAAAATCGCGGGGGCCTTCGAGAGTTTAAATACCAGTCGTCGAGGTGCAACGCGACGCGCAGAAAGAGATATTCTCACGGTTTTCATTTATTTGAAGTTAATCATAGAGCTCAACGGTGCGAGAATAAAATCGCGCGCGCTTTTCAACCCTCCGGTCTTTAAATCGAGCGTCATCGCAATTGCTGGAAGAGCTCGTGCCAAACAGTAGTTCGATATAAAGGGAGAATATCGCGAAATCTCGCATGTTTCCTCTTTCGCAGAGAATCCATACGTGATGCGTACTCCCGTAGACAGCCCGTAGCTTCAGCTTCATTTGGTAGTAATAAACGATAATTCGCGCAAATCGCGGAGAGTTTTTGATATTAATATCGATCTCCTTCCCGCCTCTGTACTCTCATCGAACGATAATCGTTTTATGCCTGTACGAAATCAATAGGCGCCGGGGAAAATTGGTAAATCTCCTCAACCGAGGTTTCCAACGCGAGATTTACAAGCTTCGAGCGGCTGTTAACAGATTTAATCCGCGCTTTCATCATGATATCGCTGAAAATTATGTTTCACGGGTACATGTATACATCCCGCTCAAAGATAGAAATGCGATACATAAAACGCCCATATGTCAAAATGGGTGATGCGATAAACACGATGTAACCGGAGAATTCAATATTCCCATATCCGTTTTCTCCCGTTTTTGATAAAATAACGCCGCGTAATGCGGCACGAAAAACGCCTAATTAATCACATTCGCGATGAAATTGTCGCGGTGCGCGACGCAATATCTGCCGTTCAAATTCGATTCCGCGTTTCCGCTGCATTTCGAAATGCACCGGTCCGGCCTGACCGGGACGGAATTCATTTCGCCATCACGGACACGTCCAAATCATATCCCCGGTTTCGTAATTTCCCGTATTTTCCCTTAAATGAGATATTAATCGCCGGAATACAGATCCGCAAAAGCTGCATCTCCTCTCTACTCGCTCGGCCCGAAGGATACTGAATAATATCTCGTTGAAAAAACTCCTGGGACACATCTGCGTGCACGTGCATATGTAATATACACGTGGCATGTACAAAACTACGTGTGGTTCTCGGCTAACAATTTAAACTGTGACGTGTCAGCATTATATTAGTGGAAACGTCTTCCGTTTCCGAGCAACTTCCAGCAATTCCTGCGAGTACTCGATTCTGACTCAACAAAAAAGACATGAAAGAGAAGTAACATAAGAAATACTACTGTGGCTATGAAAACTAGAAATAAATTCAGCATCCGAGTGTCAACAATTTTTGTATTTTATACATAAAAAAAATGCATGTTAATAAGATTTTACTTAATATTAATTATTATAATTTTTACGCGGCAATCGTTAAATTATTATATTGCTCATTAGAGAGAGAGAGAGAGAGAGAGAGAGAGAGAGAAAGTTTAAAAATCAAGGCACAAGATTTGTTGCAATACGTGCAAATCGGACCAAATCCGGTAACGAGTAATTACCTCGACTATAAACCCAATTACGAGAGACCGTTTAATTACACGTCGCTCTTTTCTCTCTCTCTCTCTCTCTCTCTCTCTCTCTCTCTCTCTCTCTCTTTCTCTCTCTCCACGTTTATTAAGCCAAACTAAACCCGCGTATTGAAGGTACTCTGACAGAAAGATTCCCTTTGGTCCGTCTTAATAACAACATACTAACTTTAGGGACTATATAATTACCTCTATATACGTATTTACTGTATACGCCAAGCGCTTCTTCATTAAGAAAATCCACGAGCATTTTGCTCTTTAACGAGCTATCTGCCGAGACAATCCAATATTCAAGTATCATCTCACTGCATTTATATTTTTTGATAAGCAGCCTGATATAACGGAAGTTATATTTGAGGAAAACGTCGAGCTATTTGCAGATTGTCGTAATACCGTTAAATTCATAACGTAAAATTATACTCAAAATATCAATTAAATTAAAATAATTTAATAATTATTAACTTTGAGTTATTTTTAATCATTCCTATAAGTCGCGACTTATATACGACATGTAATTAATTTAACTAAAGCAATAAAGTTATAAACAACTGAACTCAAGAAATGTATTAAACTGTATTGACTCAAATTTAGTTTACTATTAACTAAGAGCATACGATAATATGGATGCTGTTTACTTTGAAACTAACAATAGAAATAAATTAATTTACATTTTGACATATACAGAAGTTAATAATAACAAAATGTTAATTAACTTTTCAGTTACCGTTGCTCCTTTGATATCTAATAGTTATACCTGCTTAGCATCATAAATTGATTTTTCTAGAATATTGATCCAGAAATTATATCGATTTCATATCTTATCCGTTTCAGCCTACACAACTTTTTCGATCTACACTGAAAAAAATACTAAATTTTAATAAATATTTGTTTAAATATCTATTAAGTTCTTTATTTGAATATAGTAAATATTTACTAAATGTGTATTTGTTTTACAAAAACTATTCATTTGATTCAATTATCATTTTTCTGTTAAGTAAATGTTTACTTAATACTATTCAAAGAAAGATTAAAATTTAAAATTCAGTAAATTTTTTTCAGCGTATGCAACATACGAATGCATTGGTATTGTATATTCGTGATTCTACCCTTTTTACGTATCTTCTGTGTACATCTAATATATTCTCTAATATATTTAATAAAGAGTTAGCTAATAAATATACCCTTGTTAAAAATTACCTACTTCTTTCCTCGTGAGACAATATAAAATACTTTCTGTTTTCTTGGAACAGACCTGAGTGTGTTCTGTGTGCCTGCGAGACGAACATCCATCCCATGATTAAGTGGGGCCGACCTTGGCCCTTTGACGCCGGAAATTGCGTCCATGCCGTCGAAATGCATATCGACGATCGATGTGTCGCAGCCGCAGCGAGCCGCGCGCCAGGAAAAGCGTTTCCGGCGCAGGGTTTGCGGCGCATCGGCGCGTTTATCTTCCGGAAGTACCTCTAGTTGATCTTCGGCGGGTAAATCTTCACACGTAGATCTTCGCGCGTATTTTCCCGATCTCGATCCGCTGACGGATCAACCATATTTTCCCGTTTTCGATCGACTCTATTCTATGTGCCATTCGGTTTCTTCTTGAGCAAAGTACAGTTCGCGAGGTGTGGAAAAATAGATTTCAACCGCTCCGCGAGCGGCGAATACCGTAGAAAAATAGAAGCTATTCGATTCTCTCTTATCCTTCGCCTTTTTCTTTCAAATGCGAAACACTAAAGTGACGGCTGCGCCGTCTCTTTCCTTCTCCCTTCGAGATTCCCGCAAATCGACGTCCGCAAATCGATTAGGAATTGAAAGTACGAGTTCGTGACGCAAACAACGTCGCGATAACGTGGAAATGCTCGGAAAAAGCTCTATGTGGGACACCCGCGCCGATAAAGGACGCGCCGCTGCACTCGGGCATGCGTTTTCCCGACTACAATGCAATCGGAGTGCGGTCGCGAGACGAAGGGCGGGTAGGGCGGGTTGGGCACGCTCGCTTTGAACACGCCGTGGATCTTCGAATGAACCCCCGACGTTCCTTTCGCGAAAGCGAACGTCGAACTACTTGTACCCGTCTCGCAAACATCACGACGTCGCGCTCGCTCGCTCGCTCGCAGCCGGAATATCCTTTGACCTCGCGGAGAACGTCTCGACAAACATATCTTGCCGGAGAGCTCCAAAATATATCTCCTCCCAAATGACCCGAGAGACCGAGTGACGCTGCGAATAACAGAAACACTTGGAGACGTCTCTTACCCGAGTAACCGCTCTCGAGAAAGTGATGGGAGCTGGAAAACTTTGGAGAACTAAGCTCACCCGGGAGTATACCCGGCTCTCATCTAGAGAGACGAACCATCGCAAAGAGTCACTCGACTCGTGCCGTCAAATATTCGACGAATTCACTCCTCGAATTAGCCCAGAATCTCCCGGTGTGATTTTCCCGGCTTTTTTATGCTTGGATAACTCGCCGGTTATTAGAGGAATCATAGTGTAATAAGATAAGTGTGACATCGCGCATAATGATGATAGCGATATCAAAGCTGGGAACAATCAAATTTAAGTTTGCTGCACAGACTTTTGCATAACGCTGCATAATGCATAAGGTGCAAGAAAATTGATCAAACTTCTTCATTTCATACTCTAATTAGTTGATTCTCTTATAGACTTTTTACAATAAGCCATTACCTAAACTAAGTCTGAGGCCGTAAGAAATTGGCGAATCATAGTCTCGATTATTCTTCTCATTCAACTGTGTGACTGGTCAGTTTTTTTACGACTTAAAACTTTGAGGCTCAAGGGCGAGAGCACAGAGTCTTGCATACGAGATAAAGCTAATCAAGGGGTCCTTCATTTCCCTTCCTTTCATGAAATAAAAGATTCTGATTGGTTGATTTTCTTATACATACTTTATGCAGTATGCGTGATACAAAAGTTTGTGCTTCGGCCTTAAATAACTTGTTGTAGAATGTGTGTTACGCTTTATGTTTACGCGTTATGCAAAAGTTTGCTACAGCCTTTAGGCCCGAATGCACTTTCTTGCGTGTAATAGCGATGGCGTGCTGGAACAGCTAATCAAATAACGGGAATATTACACCTGTCTTATCACACTTTGGCCCAGTTTTTCATTTTCTGGTCGACTTATGGTCAACTTACGGTTAGCCACCACACTTGCGGTCAGCTAGCGGCCACTTAACTTTATCCAATGGGCTTCATTTACATTATAATGATGCCACGGATGAAACTCGTTGTAAAAAAAAAAAACATCAAGTTAAGCTCAACCACAAGTTTAGCAGATAATGAAAAATTGAACCTCTGTTTCCTCTTTCACTGTTATTTCGCGCGAAAAATCCTCTCGTACGTCCGATCTCATTTCTTGCCGCGTGTCAAAAAGGGAGATTGCGAAAGGCCGGGCGTTTACCCTCCGCCACCCCCCCCCCCCCCGCCAGTGATTGAATGGATGCGTTGTTTGGCAGCGAGCTGCCGACGACCTGAATCGGTGCGCGAAGTTGGAAGCCGCGCGCAACCACGATCACGACGACTACGACAGCGACGGCATTATGGTCGTGCCAAGAAGGATCACGGAGGGGATTAAACGCGGGCGTATCCACGCGCCCGCGCCGGGAAAACAAAGCGGTCCGGGACGGCTCTTTGTCGTACCCGGGAATAAAAAGAGGAATGAACGTACCGCAATGGAGAAGTTGAGTGGGAAGGTTATCTGCGATTAGCGCGCCTCGCGATAAACGCACGATTAAATTTGCATAATAAGTGGCGGATTATTTCTCGACGGCGCTACGCTAGATTAAAAATTAAGCTCGACGTAGAGTCGCTCTAGGCGTACATGCGTGTATCTCGTGTGTGTGTGTGTGTGTGTGTGCTGCAAAGTTTACGCGCCGCGTATAGTCGTCCGTCGTGGGAAAAATGTGGCTAGCGCTGAAATAGGAAACCGGAATTAGTCGGTTAGCATTCGTAACGGCCCGCCGCATCCGTAATTAACGCGCTACGAAATCGCGCGGCTATCTCTACGCGAGGGCACATCCGCGGAATTAATCGCGAGGGATCGATAGCAATATCTCCTGCATACCGATGAAAATTATGCTTCCCGCCAAAAGAGCCGACACGCTAATTGTCGTTGCTCGGATAGGAGGATATACGACGATGGAATTTATTATATGTATCAAGGAAAGGCTCGATATTTCGTCTGGTTTATCTTCTGATAGTTCTTCTTGCTTGAAAGTTACGTTCAAAGGTCAATTTTTCAGTTCTCCACGCAAAGTGAATTATTTGAAAATGTAATAAGTTTGAAACAGTTTTAAGTAGAAAATCTGCATATTTCTAAGCAATCCGAGTGGCACAATTTATCGGTGAAACATTGGTTAAGTATATATTGGGGATATATTGGGCCAATATTGTACCGATGAATTGTGCTACTAAAGAATATTCTTTCTTATTCATTTTCATACATTACAATACATTATTTTATAAACGTGTGGGTTAAGAAATTTTTGTAAATAAAGTTTCCCTTGGCACGGAAAACTGAAGAGTAAATTTTCTTTTTTTTTTTTCTATTATTACTTCGTAAATAATTTGTTATTATTGCGATAATATTATCGACTATTTCATTAATTTCATGTTGTTAAGTGAAAATTTTCTTAAGTGAAAAATAGCGAAATGGAAGGTTCCTAAGACACGTCTCTTTCAGGCGCAACGTATTTCATCAGAAATACCGATCACCCGCGGTGTGGATGCGGAAATAAAATTTATGTTTGAGATATTAAATTTTTCAGCGGTTGTGCCCTATCGCTATGTTAAATTCCATTTTATCAATCGTTCCGGCTCGGACGAGAAACGCGAGGTAAGGCAGCTTCGCGAGGCACGTTCCTCGAAAGTACGGCATATTTCATCGGGAATACCCATGCACCCTTTTACTGCAAGCCGGTCATAATACTCGCGCGAATGAATAGCGAAAATATGGAAATTCGAATTCAACCGTACGGTCCCGCCACGAATAAACTGCATTCTCGCACCTGGCCGCGAGCAGCTTCCGCGATGCACCGAGTTAACGCGAAATCTACACGCGTTACCGCGCATTTTTTTTGCTGACAAAGCCAAAAATGAAATTTTTGATACCCCATTAAATTTCTAATATGGTTTTGATGAAACGTCTCATCGAGAGCAGTTACGTTATTAATATTCAACGATTGTTTAGCCGACCTATAAAGATGTCTCGTCTGAGAAAAGTCGAAGTGATCTCTATTTTGACGTCGCGAAAAATAAGATGATAAGTCTTGATTATAAAATTAGATTGTTTATTTAACGTTAAAAATGAAAATAGAGTAATTTTAATTTTTTGTTGACTTTCGTATGCCCTTTAAACGCGGACGCGAATTG
>NW_017305987.1:1275306-1277175 GCF_001594115.1 Trachymyrmex septentrionalis | reverse complement strand
CGAAAAATAAGATGATGAGTCTTGATTATAAAATTAGATTGTTTATTTTTTATTTTGTTCTATTTTCTCAGCACGATCCCCCGTGTACTTTTCCCAATCTCAATTCTCGAGGCAGCGATCATGTTTGGTCCAATTTTCTATTTACCCTTCGAAACTTTCCGCGCGCTCGACACACGACTGATTTTGTTTACTTGCGCGGAGACGAGAAAATGTGTCGCCGACCGGAAAATCTGTGTTATGGGTACTTTTTGTCTATGCAAATTTATTCACACCGCCTCTCACTGTCAACTCTAAAGATAGCGATCCATCCAGCATTTCCAGGGTTTCCTAAATACATCCAGACAACGTCCTTATACATTCCCCAAACATCTTAAGAGTGTTTTTCTCAAGATGTCAGGTGAAGTGTGCTGTATGGAAAGATCGCGAGAGAAAATACAAGCTGCGAGCGAGGATGGTTCGTGGCGAGCAATTCTGTGGCAATTTCGAGGGAAACAGGGTGATGTAACGCGACGTCGTGACGCAGAAAGCTTCGCCGTCCCTTCGTCCGCTTTCCCGCCCACTCTTTGCCGCGGGAGAAGTCGGACGGCGGAAACGCGCGTGCCGTCGATCGTGCGATCGATAAAATCCCCCCGTGGAGTCGCGGCGTTCCCGCCCTTTCCCGATTCGTCGTAAACAGCGAGAGAGCGACGCGAAAGCGCGGCGCGTCCCGCCACGGCGAGGGATACTTTTGCGACTCTGCGACATGTCTGGCACGTCGCGATTCCGTGCAGCTTGTTATCGTCGCCGGCTGCACTCGGTTTCAGCCGTTTCAGACACGCATCGTTCGTTATCGTTACCTGGTTTACTGAAATTCGTGAACATGAAATCCCGTCGGGTTCCCGCAGCTTCCGGCGGTGCGTAGAGCCGTGCCGTCGTCGTACGGTGATCCTCTTCGGGCGCTGCTGAAGAACGGGACGATCTTCTGCGGGCGATCTTCCTTTCGGCGAGGGGGACGTGGGGAATCTTCTCTCTTCCACTCGGAGGACTTCCGGAAACCGGATTTGCCGGACCCCGCTTGCCGGACCTCCGCTCTCGCTGGCGTTTGTGTTTACCTTCGCGCACTCGAATTTACAAGACGAAACTCGCACTCGTACTCCCGATACGCACGCGAAATTCTCTCAGGTCGCTCGTGCCATCGTCTGCCGTTTCGCGCGCACGATTCACGATCTTGGCAATTAGATCCAGAGATCCAGAGATGACGGCGTGACGCACGTTACGGTTACGCGGGGCGACTCACAGCGGACTCGAGAACGCGGGAACTCGCTCGTCGTCCGCCGATACGACTCGCGAACGACAGAGGGTGGTTGGCGCGCGCACGACGATGCAACCCTTCGGCGACGACGCTCGGGGACGGTCACGGCGCAAGTGAGTGAAGCAGCGAGTGAATCCGCCAGGGAGGACCAACGGGGTGGCCTGTGTACTAAGTTGGCCGCCGAGCGCGACTGAGGCCAGGAGTGGCACCGAGAGAACGCGAGAGGGTGGCGTGGATGCAGGTCGACGTGTACGCTGCACGGGCACATCCCCCCTAATGAATGCACCAGGCATGTGCGAGGGATTTTATGTTCACCGCCGTCGCCGCCGTCGCCACCGCCGCCGCCTTCCCTCCGTTTATACCCTCCACTACCGGCACCACCCGAGAACCACCGCCGTCGCCGCCGCCACCGCCGCCGTCGCCACCCTCGTCGCTCTCTCGGCTCTCCGACCTTCCCTCCCTACGTACACTACCTTCGTCCGTCCCTCCGACTCCGTCCTTCTCTTTTCCCCTGGCCGACGTGTCCTCCGCCTCGCCTCTTTCTCTCTTCCTCTTCCTCCCTCTCTCTCTCTCACACA
>NW_017305987.1:1267532-1275206 GCF_001594115.1 Trachymyrmex septentrionalis | reverse complement strand
CCTCTTTCTCTCTTCCTCTTCCTCCCTCTCACACACACACACACACACACACACACACACGCACACACACACGCCCTCTCTTTCTCTCTCAGCCTCTCCGCCGTCTCTCTCGTCCTCTCGGCGCACCGAGAGTCGGGTTGAACCCCCTTTTCGCGCGCCACCCGACAGTGCATCCGCCACCCAGCGCAACCAGACGCGCGCCGGTTCCCAGGTCCGGCGTGGGGCGGTTTTGCCCCGTATGGCGGAAGCCCGAAGTCCCCCGCCGCGCTCCTGGGGCTGTGCCCGGTTTTCGCCTCCTCCTGCGTACCCGCGGACGTACTCTGCACCCGCCGATTGGTACGCACAACTCACCCGCCCGTACGCGGATCCTCTCTCCTGTGCTCTGCACCTGCACACGATTCCTCACCCCCTCGTCCTTACCCCCGGGTGGCGGGTAATATTCCCCTCGCAACCCCCCGGCGAACACGCAACACCCCCTCGTCCTTCCGCAAACTTTCCTCCCCCCCTCCCCGCTCCCGTCTCCCTTCTCGCTTTGTCCACTATTTCTCCCTCTCGCGTTTGCGTATACCATCCCCTTCATCTCCTGCTCGCTTCTACTCGCCACCTCCGCCGCAGAGGTTTCCTCGGCATCCGCCGTTTGGCCCGCACGTTCGTCTTCGTCGAACCGTATCGTGTTCTCGATATCTGAGTCTGGTCGTCGTGTCCCCAGCAACGTATTCTGCACCGACCCACACTGGGAAACGTCATCGAGGTGGTTCGCCGGTGGTTGTCGTCCCCGAGTTCCTGACACGTCCGCGGCTGTAAGGCGCGCGAAATATATTCCCCGCTCCGTCCACATTGCGGAGCGTGGTATCCGGACGATCGATAAATCGATCCCACGATGCGGTCGCATCGTTACTCGAGAATCTCTCTTCCTGTAACGGACATTACGATCGATTTCGCGCGTTAATTTCTCAATACCGCGGCTTTTCAGAATTTTCAATCGGTACGAAATAATCCTGCTTGGTCACGGCTGTTATCTCAAGTAAGTTTCTTCACCCAATGCGAGAATAGACTGTAATAATTTTACAAAGATCAGCGCCGAGAGTGTCCCGTCCCGGAAATTCGATACACGTCTTAGCCCTTTGGAGCGTATAACGCATCGCCAATTTCGAGTGTAATTCCGTTACCTTGAGACTCGCTTTGTTCCCCGAGCGACTTCGTCTCAGCAACGAATTCACTTAGCGGCAGACAACTTGGTGCATTGGTATAACGACCGGGCAAATGTACTTTCCGCGTCAAACATTTTTGCGCTTGTTGCGTTCTCAAACCGTTTTTACGCGTGGAAAAGCGTGGTGGTATTTGAAATATCGGAGCACCTTACTCGAAGTTTGAAAGTCTATCGACTTACTCATGTAAAGATAAAATGCGGATTATTTGATCATAATCTTTACACGTAAACCTTAAGAATCTGTAAATAGTAAACAAACATTTTGTATTTGTCAAATCTGTCCACTCAAGTTCCTGTTAAAATTCTGTATTGAATTTTCGAGTGTGAATTTAACATGTGATTATTTGAATATTTTGTGTTACATTGATATTCAATATTTTTTAGCATCGAAATAATATTATTTATGAATATAAGTGAATATGTTAAGTAACATAAAAATAATTTGTCTGCGTGTAATCGGAGAGTGAACAACTGTTACATTTTATTCTTTTTATTTGATTAAAACATTATTTGAATCGCTCTTGTTACTTCATCGAATTGTCAAAAATTAATATTATATTTTACTAGTTGACTACTGTACGTATACGCTCAAGTTGCATCAATTCGCTTCACTTTATAAGAATTCTTGTTTCCATCTGGAAACTAGGATGAAGTTAAGGAACCTCATTGTGATATTGGATGGTTAGCACCATAGTTGATGCACTACTAAATTAGAATTATATTGATACCGTTGAGAATGACTCGAAACGGATTTTTATATTACCAACTTTTTATATTATTACACTTTACATTAAAAATGGACGTATAAACATTTCCATTATTATACTTGCGCAACGTCCTACTTCCCCTTACATTTTAGTCTTTATATTGATAAAAATAATATATCTAAAACGTAACTTCGAAGGCAAACGAACAAAATTAATTTAACATCATAAATGTTAATTTCACTAAAAAAAAAAAGTTGCTGACTAATTGTGTCAGTATTACATTTTTGAATAAATTTTTTTACCTACACGCAGAGAATTTTTTTCTTAGAGTTTATCTTGAAAATATATATATAAATATGATAGTTGTGAAACAACATTAAATTTCCAAGAATTTTAAATGTAAATCTCTCTCATTCATTAATAAAACTACAATAAAGTATAAAATAAGTTTGATTAATTTACTAAAGTGCATAATAAAAATCTTTAAAATATTGTGTCGTACCACAACTACCATTTATTTTTGAGAGAAATTTTAAAACAAAATTCTCTCCATGTAGTATTTGTGTTACTTTTTAACACATTCATCTTGTAATAAATTAACCGTCAAAAATTTGAGTGGACTGTTTGGGATACGCGAAATATGTTGAACTTAACAAAATTTTCCAACTGCATACCTGTAAACGTAACTTTTTATGTATATACTTGTTTAATTATAACGCTCTTCCGTAGTTAATGTACTTTCTACGTAAAAAAAAATAATTTTTGCGCTTGTTGCACCCTCAAACTGTTTACGCGCTCGTGGAAATATAAAGCGATAAAACTCGAAGCGCGTTACTTGAAGTTCGACAGAGTCTACGGAGTCATGTACCTAAGATGAAATGCAGATTACCTAAAGGTATATATTTACACGTAAACCTTCCGTATCTAAAGACGTAATTTTTATGTACAATGGACACCCGCTTAATTCTAACGCTTCTCCGTAGGTAATACGCCTTTTCTCTATAATGAGAGATTTACGAGGTGAAAACTAAACAAGATTGCACGCGTCAGAGTGTTCACCGCAATTATTCAGCTTAAGACTTAACTAACGTCTATAGTAATCTCAGAAAATGTAATACTGCTTCTCTTTTTATAAGTAGCAAATTACAAGTTTCCCTCCTCCTCGTTTCTGCGCCGCGAAGGTACTTACTGCGTGATGAATTATCGCGACAGAGCATTCCCTTTTTGTGATATTTTAATTAAACCGTGTGCAACATTATTCCTCTCATCGCTGCTGCGATCTTCGTCATCGTCGCTATCACTGCAACGACAGCAACGTATCTAACGATAAAGCTAGCGTTAACGAGGCATGGCAACAACCCTTGTCTTACGTTAATATTGTAGTGTCAGATACCCTTTGCGTGCCATCACTCACACTTGCGGGCCTTGATCTAGGATAAAGGTCTACGAGCTGTAAGCACACATACAACAAGCAAGAGAGCCATAAATAAAATATTACTTGAGATTCCCGTACATATTTTGATTTGATTTAACGAAATATTTTATTGTACTTTCTTATTATTATATTCTCTTTGAAAAACAAATCAATTACATAAAATACAATTGATTGAAATAATATTCACAAAATTGGTTCTTCCTACTTCTATTATCATTCATCGATTCCATAAAAATGAAAATTCTTAGATAAATGATTAATTCGTCTAGATAAAAAATAGTCTATCTTGGAATGATTGAATTTTTAAAACATCTTCGAGTTCCTAAATTCTGATGGAAAATAAAAAATTTTTTTACTCGTAAATAAATGTTGTTTCACGTGAGATCGTATTATCAGCAGCGATTCTATAAAGAAAAGGTCTTCTGAGTGTGTTACAAAAATAAAATAAAATTTGAAATAAAGTTAAAAAAATAACAAATGATGTAACTGGTTCTATATAGTTACAGGAATAAAATATTTTGTTATATTCTTCATCGTCGCAATACTAAACTTCTTAATAAAATCTGTAGCATAATCGGGGATATTTTATTTACGCATTCAACAATGAAATTGTTAAGTGGCCGAGTTATTATATCGGCTGGCCATTAGAAGAAGGAAACCGCATAGTGCAAATAAAGAGAGGTCTTTCAACTGAGAAGGGAACTGAATCGGCTTAAGCGGTATAGATTAATAATATATATATATATTCAAATGAAATCTTTCATTTGGCTGTTGAGAGTCGAGTTTTAATAAACTTCGCAAGCTTTTCCGGCGGCCGAGTACCTACGTATGTACCAGCCGTCAAGTGCAGGCTTAGAAGCTTAGCAGCTCGTAAGTACATATAAACCAGAGCGGAAGTAGCGGAGGGTATATATAAGGAAGGAAGGAAGATGAGAAGGTGAAAATGAGGGAAAGAGAAGAACGACTACAGGGTGATGTACACGTCAGAGTGACTTTCACCTCAACTCTAATTTCGCGTAACAAAAGAAATGTCTGTGTTCCTAGGAGAATTAAAGAAAGACATTTGAAGAATTTAGCTTCTCTTACAGAGAAGAAATTCAAATATCTTGGAGAAGTATATACTCGATGCGAAATATAGTACATCAATGTATTCTCGAGATTCATACGGTGAAGTAACAATCCTTCGTTAAGGCTTACTAAACACGGGAGATGATAGAAAAAGTTGTGAAAAGGCTCAGAATAATATCGGTTAATATGTATAACAACATAATAACGAGTACTTGAAGGGGACGGTGATTGCACGGAGCACCTTGTATATCGGAAGAAAAGTTAGTGCCAGCTAGCGAGAGGGTGTTTTGCTGGGCAAATTGAGCACGAGCTTTTCAGTTAATCGTCGCGTTCATACCCTTCGCTCTCTCTCAACAGGGTGCTCTTCCTCTCTCCGACCTATGTGTGTGTGTGTGTATTTTTATTTATTTTTTTTTTTTCCGTGACAACCGTCGTGCGATTCCGCTATCCAACTTGTCGGCAACAGCACAGTTCGCTGCTACCTAGAAAAGGTCTGACGACGAGAGCGAGAAAAGGAAGAAAAGGCAAGCCGTGTGATCTGCATAAGAAAAAACTGAAAAATGGAAACCCCCAACACCTAGTAGCTGTCTCTTAATACCACACCGCGTCATCCGACGCGGTTGCTCGACGTCATCATCGAGGTGTAAAACGGAGCTAAACTTTACCATAGTAAACAATGAATCGAAGACTTTATTCAATCTCGGTTATACGAATGAACGCGGAATGATCGCGGAATATTAAATAAAAGTGTCGCTCGGTAATGAATCGCTATCAATACTTGGCTGATTAATCAAGCAAAATTAAGAAAAGCAAGATTTAATGGATAGCCGTTTGCAATTTTGTTGCGATTGTGCTTCTTAAATACATTTATTAAAAGATACTAGAAAAGATAGCGCCGATTATACATATAATTAAAGAAAGAAATAAAAGTATAAGAATAGAAATAAAAGAGGAATATATTTTTGATCTTTTACAGAAAAAAGTATAATAAAATATAATAATCCAGTACGTAATAAATTTATATATGTATCTCAAAAGCATCATGAAAATTGTGTGATAGCATGATATTATTGTAAATTAGTATAGGAAGATTAGTGTAAGAATTAAAAAGATTGTGACATATAGAATGAAAAGCACTTGCATATACAGGATGTCTCAAAAATGGGTGGTGAAACTTTAGTATCATATTGTACGGCTTCTAGAATGAAAAAAAGTATAATCATATAAACGTAGATCGGAAACTCTTCCTTTTTGAAATATAAACACTTTTTGTTCATCTCAAAAGTTTATATGGACAGATATCACATGAAGTAAATATTGTGGTACAGCAAGTAATACTGTCATGAAGGCAGCTTATCGTAGTAAATATTAGTTTCTAAACGTTGCATAGTTAAGATAGTGTTATCAAGATGATTTATTCCAATATCGAGAGAGCATTTCACGTATGGACGGACTAACGAAAACTGCAGAGAAGTTCAGTATCGTCTGTATCGTGAAACTTCGATACGGCAAAGACGATGCCCTGTAAAGAATACATTTAGTTTCTTTTTGAAATAAGTTATAAATTTTTTAAATATTATCTCGCAAACAAAGTGTATTTATCTCAAAAAGAAAGAATTTTCAGGCCTATGTTTATATGATCTTTTTTCGTCCTTAAGAACAATAGAACATGATATCAAAGTTTGGCCACCTATTATATATAATTTCTGGGATACTCTGTATATATGAGACAAAGTAATATATTCAGAGTGGATTCTACTTAGTGGATTCAAATAATTACAATATAAGATATGGATGAACGTAAGTGATTAAGTAAAACTGTAAACCAAGTTTCTTCTTAGCATGAAGCTATAAATAAAAATGTCCTCGTCTACATTTTTTAAACTTATATATAAAATTTAATACATAATATATAAAAACCATAAAATTAAACATACTAACATATTTCGTCTCATGGCGATATAACATATTGATACCTCTCGCAAATAATTCCGAGAATTTCACGTGAAAGAGTTTCTCTCGAGTATCTAATAATATTGGCCTGTGCAATAATCATTTCATCAATTTGTTGCGTATCATCGACAGAGCCTGACGGGAGCTATATTAATTTGCCGCTGTTGGGCCCAGAGGGCATCGATTTGTTCCCGTCGGTTTGCTAACTGGTCGACCAACACGAAATTGCGATTCCACGATGAATTTATGCAGCCGTGATTCGTTCGATGTCTCTGTATAAAACTGTCGTCGCACCCCCGTCATCCCTGTCTGCGGCACCACCCCTACGGCGATACGATATAACGGTTGCACGCCCAGGGAATCAGGTGCACGGTCGTGTTGTAAGCTACTGCAGCCGCTTCGTCAAGGGAAACAGGAAAACAATTTCGGGAAAACTGCAACGAGCACCGCGTCAAAGAATCGGCGTGTACGCGTTCGCAATTTCGAGACGATCGAGACCAATCTTTTCCGCGAACACGGTACGTTGCGCCTCGCGAATGATCGATACCGTTTAATAACACTGCCGAGTTTAACTCTCGCATTTACCCGGGGACCAACCGGAATAATTCGCGATTTCGCGAATAATCAAATTACACGAATCATCAAAGTTCGTAATGATTGTACTCTGCGCGGCAGGAGGGATGCCGACAGCCACCGCGCGGCAGCGGACCGTCTCCGTTCTCGTTTCCTGCCGGAGAATTACACGACCCAATTCCTCCTCGTTTCGTATGTCATTTACTCCCCAGAAGAGCGAGAGGTAGGTCTTCTTAAGAGACCTCGTTCCGAAACTAGCGCATCTGCTCATCATTCGCTCGTTCTTGCTCGACCACGGTGAAAATCGCGTCGCCGCCGCGTCGCGGAATGCCAAAGCGTTTTCATCCCGGCGTGTACGAAAGGCACACGCTAATGAATTTCGCGAGGGCTCGCAAACATTCGCTGATTGCCCAATTCGTTGGGCACAAACATTAGCCTTGTGGCACGCCGTAAATATAACGATGGGGCTGCTAGAGCGTGGATTCTCTGCGGCCGACAATCGCGAGGCCTTCAAAGAAAGGCTGTTCGCATGAATAGAATAATTCGAGAAAATCAGGCAGGCTCAAGAAGGGTCCGTTCTATTACGTAAATACGGAATGTTTGAATTCCCACCAATATATTACGACTGCAGTACGCAAAATATATCCGTACTCTTTGATACAGTACTTTATTAGATTTCGCGCAACGCGAAACGATTTTCTGTCTTTTCCCGATGATTATAACCAGAC
>NW_017305987.1:1258547-1267432 GCF_001594115.1 Trachymyrmex septentrionalis | reverse complement strand
GATTTCGCGCAACGCGAAACGATTTTCTGTCTTTTCCCGATGATTATATCGAGCTCGCTGGTTTCCTTCGGTTCAGTGAATCGTGGCCTGTTAATTAGCAACTAGTATATAGGTCTGCGATCCGAGGTGTTTTCGCGAAAGACGAGGTGTAAACATCGATGATGGCATCGTAAATAGTCGGGACTAATTTCCTTATTTTAAATACGGCAACTTTATAGCACGTAATAATTAACGTTCGTAAGGGAAACATTTCCGCTCCGCGTTGAATCCGTTAAACAAAACGGCTCGTTTATAATCTAAACGACGAAAGGGAACCATAAGGATTTTTATCATTGTATTATTCTTCTAAATTTTTGCTAAATTGCACCTTTAAATCAATACTGTACGATATTTAATGGTAAGAAAATGATTTAAGTCCGTATTCACATTTATAGTTCACGTTACACATATTATAGAATTTCAGAAATAAATGCGCGCACTTATCGATAATAATGTGAATACGATTCTTAATATATAGAACATGTACCCCCCTGTTGTAATAGCGCGCGTATTTAAAGATCTAATTAACTCGATTAAAAGTAATGATAGGAAAATATCGAAATAGCTCGAGTTACAAGTGATAAAAAAATTGGATAACAACATCGCATAATAAATTATGAGCAATCCAATCTGTAACCGCTTTTAACACATGTATCGATGTCTCATATGATATTAAATTCTCTCGATAAAATTTTATGAATTCAGGGGATATTTATTTTTACCACTTATAATAATTACAGTTAATTTTACCTCAAACAAATTAATTTCCATGACAATAATTCAGAAAATAATTACTGCACGCGCGTATAAATAATAGTTTACTTACCTTTATGATTATCGGGCCGTTATCCGATGTATCTCGGATCGTCTCCTCTCGAGTTGTTAGGACTCGTTGCACTCATTTGAAACATTTGAAATCAATTAATTAATTATGACCGCACGATACTTCGCACGGCACTCCCGACGTTAAATAAAGTTACGTTACGCACATTTTATAATTCAAAAATATTGCGATTGTAACTAAAACTATTTACACTCGAAACGGAGCAGAGACAATAAATCTTGGCAGAGAATTTTTATTTATGTTTATGTTATATTTGTAAATATGCAAAGTTATTTATAATTGAATTATTTAATATATAAATGTGTCGAATACAACATTGCACTCGAAGTTAATCTGTATAATTATTCCCGATATTTTGTCAACCGAAAAATTCGAAAATAACGACTTTATTCTAATATAATGTGATACGATGTTAATTAAAATCGAATTAAAAATCAAGACGCGGCAGATTATTTAAAAAATATTGTACATAATTAAAATTTAGTACTATACATGCATAATCCAAATAGATTTTACGAGATATATTCTTATTTATTATAATGTATCTTTGTTCGAATCACTCGATTTAATAATTATTTTTCCGTACTATCAATTAAAAAATAATTAGCAATTTATATTAAAATCGGCGAAAAATGTAAGTGTTTGAAATCTAAAATATATTTGGAATTTACATATAAAGAGATATTTATTCAAAAACTTAAAGAGATAAATAACATACATAATGAATAAAAGTAAGCTAATGAGAGTTAGCGCAGATAAACGGCGCATATTATTGCGAAATAATTTAATACTCAGTACTTTAATACTCAGGAATGATGTCTTCCTTATTTAAACATTTCAACTCCCTTTGAAATTCGCCTCAGCCACGCGTAGATACAAAAGTATTAATAACTCACATGTCCATAATGATCGAGTCACTTACAAATTGACAGAGAAAAGTTATTAATCATTAAGGAACTATAAGCGTGTTATAAAGCTTTGTTATATTCAAAAGCGAAATTAAATACGTTTTTAAAGAGATATACATAAGAAATATATTGAAAAGTCATTAAGGAAATATAATTGTTATCTGTAAATATATTATAAGAAAAACAGTCATTTATTATCCTTCATTATTATTATTTCGAGTAAACGCTTGTATTAATCGCAGGTGTTAATTACTCTCGCGGGCTGACCGTAATAATCATAGGAAGTAATCGTATTTGGAATGATAACGTTTGGATGATAACATTACGGAACGTGGAGCGTCTCGCCTTGCCGCCTTTCGAGTGTGTCGTGCAAATAGCAGGGCGGCGACCTTGTTTACGCGTCGACGCTTGTTACGCACATAAACAAGCCGCGTGCCTGTTGATTCGTTGTCAATGAATTCCATCATTTTATAATTTAAATTGAACTTTTTATAAAACAAACACTCAACGAATATTCTGTTCCCCGTATTTCAGGCTCACTTTATGAATGGGCTATTTCTGGATATGTTGAATCTGATTTTCATTGAAAGAATGAAATTCATCTTGATAAGTTAATTATGTAAATTGATTTATTATTGTTACATTTTTCGCGAAATTATTTTATATTCCCGAGAGGAATATAAAACAGTGTGATTTTAACAAATCTAAAATTGTCCCGGATTTTAATAAGTCACGAAAAATTATATATTAATTAATTAATTAATATATAATTTTTAATTAAATTATACATATATCTGTCAGCAAAAGATATGACGATATAGTTTCTCGATTCATGAAAATTTCATAATTTCACTTTTCATAGAATGTAGAAATTAAAAAAGTAATAGTAAATTAATACCTTTCTAGAGCACTGCTTCAATACGTTCGTTTTAGAAGAATTAAATAGAATAAATTAAATAAATATTATACAAAAATGTTATTTGGCTCTATATAAATTTGATTCTTTTTCGATTCTTATTCGGGTAGGACTAAAATATTGTAATGCGTCTCGACAATATTCAGACAGATTCTATAGATCCTCGCCGTGTTTTTCCGATGTTTAATGTCGAGTCATTGTACAACTGCTTTTAAAGTGGAGCGTGTAATCACTGTAACGTCGTTTCCGGTGCGAGAACGAAAAGGAACTATGCAAGAAACGTTTGGGCTTGAGAGTACAGTCAATTTGCAATATGCATCTCTATAGAATAAGGAAGAGAAAGAGAGAGAGAGAGAGAGTCAAACAAGAAAGTTAGAGAGGAAATTAACGATTCCATCTCTTTTCTTTTCCGACGTCAATTTTATTGCGACTTCCCGGCTCTTCACAGATAAATTCGTCCTGGCTCCGGATAACGAATGTCAGCTCTCTGGATTGCCGGGACCTGACGAAGCTACCCCCTGAGATACGACAGGATACGAAATGATGTAGGCAAAGTAAGCGTAGTCGATAGCTGCACAACTACTCTTCCCTTTCTTTCTCATATTCATCTCTTTTCTTTTCTGTTCTTACTGCACCTCTTTCTTCTTGAATATCCCATACTGTCGACTTCGTCTATCAATGTTTCTCGGCCATTCATCCTCTATCATGTCTTCTTTTGATGCGCGTTTCCATACAAAGCTCGCGGCCTCGCGATTTCTTTTCTTCAATTTTCGCACTTTAACGCGACATCCGTACATCTTCGATATCTATTATATGCCGCGCCCGTCGATAATGGCGGTGACGGCTGCACGTCTCTCTTTATGCCACCCTTACCGCCAACCCTATAGCTCTTGCTTGTTTGCCGTTTCACTACCTCCCGGCCAAACTTTTCTGCCGTCTTTCTCGCTTTCCATCGTTTGAGATGTCGAATCGTTCGAGAAGAATATTCGTTCAAATATTCTTTGATTTACGATACACTATGTGAAAGTACAGCAAGAGTTTCCGACATTGAAATCTAAATATTAAAAAAATCGAGCACGCACGAAAATAGAAAACGAATTTTTAAATTTAAAAATCCGCTTTCAAAGTTTCATTAATTAAAAGATAAAAATCCGTTGCGTATTATTATAGTATTTAATGGAAATTAATTCATAGTCAAGATTGTTTCTAAAGTCAATGCAGCTGAATCTAAAAAGGTCAATAAAATCTTATCATACGAGAAAATAAAATGTAAAAAAATAGGAGTTTATCGCAAGAATTGCATAAATATCGCTTGCGTTTGTATCAAAATACAAAGATCATTACTTATTATGATAAACTTTTTGTTCATTTCTTATCCTGGCTGCCAGTCGGATGATAAATAATGTTACGTGCGCATTATATGCAAGTAATGCGAAATAATTTCGCAGATTTAAACGAGCGTCAGGTCGGTGGGCAAGAGAAATAAACGTATGCGAGATTACGACTATAAAGGGCTGCCATTTAAAGGAATAACGGAAGAGAAGGGTGGAAGCAGAAATAATATCTTGGAAACATCGCTTTTCACTGGCATGCAAGCGCCAGCCGTCAAGATAATATCGCGCAAAATATTTCAGCAGGTTTAACCCTTTTACAGTCGGTGCTCGTGTATGTAGACGGTTACTCGCCGGCTTTTGATTTTATATTGGGTTAGAGAAAAAGTTTTTTTACAAAGTTGATGAAAAGACTTTTTTAGTAATCCATATATTCGATTTGAAAAAAATTGGCAGTTACACCATTTGATAGAGCAATGTTTCAGCTTTAAGAATATGTATTTTTAATTCCAATACGATGATTTTTAATGGAGTTAAAGCAATAAAGAATGTTCCTTTTTACTCAATCCACGAGTAACTCAGAAACAAAAGATCGTTGGAACATTTTTAAAAAACTATTTTGTAGGGAAAGCAAGCTTTCACGATAAATAGTCGAAAATTTGTTCAAATTTTTTTTTTAGGCACGCTAAGACCTACAAAGTGAAAAGAAAATTTTTCATTTTTTTCAGCTTGTAGTTTTCTATATGTAAAAATTACAAAGCTCATATAATTCAAAAAATATAGTAACCGTTCGAAAATAGAGATTTTAAGCTTTAAAACTCTTTTTTTTTTATTTAAATTTTGATCATTTTTAATGAAGATATATTGATGAGAAAAGCTCTTTTTATCAACTTGTAAAGGGATTTTTTCCCTAGGTCAATATAAAGTTAAAGGAAGTAAACCTTCGTGCTTTTTGCGCGAGAACGTTCGTACACAGAAATTTTCCAGATATTTAAGGACATCTTTATCATCGTGTTTATGCGTTTCTATATCGACGATAACAAAATATTTATAAAAACTTTAAATAAGGAAAGAAAAAGAGCCAAACGATAACGATCTTTTACTTCGTTTGACTTTTATACACTCCATTCATCATGCCGCCCATCACGTGATTTATCAATTATTCATACCATTCGTTATTCATGAAGAAAAGTTTGGTACTAATAATCATCACTTAATTCTACTTAGCATTCAGTCGTCTTTGCTACTTAAAAACTACAAAAAAAAAGTCGCCGGGTTGAAAAAGTCCGTGGCTCGCGTTAAACGAATCGGGAAATAAATCGTGAACATTTTGGAACGTCAAAGACTGGATTTTCTGAAATATCAAAAGTATACCGTGACAATTGTGAGAAATTTCCTGAATCTCATTAACGATTCAAATAAAATGAGAAAATATACTACCTCACTTTTAAGAAAACTTTCCGAATATTATATATAGAAAGAACAAAACCGTCTCTAGTTCTACTTATTTTAATTACACACTTTGTACAATTCAGGTTTTTTTTCTCTTTTTAACAATTTAAATATACGTTTGTCTTATCTTAAGCGCAACAACGTATATTTATATTGGACAAGTCTACTATGCCACGGAAAGAACGATTTTCCTGAAAAATATCCAAATTTAATTAAATACAGATCTAAATAATTTTATTGAATCATAAAAAATAAATATGTAAGACTCTCGAACTAATTGCTAAAATCTCAACATTTCTAGCAGCACTGCATTGTCATGCTTGAGATTCTGAACTCGTAATTATTTTGATGGTTCAACAAAGTTATTCTCAGTGTTTAACTATATCTTTTACATTTAGCTAAATTTAGCTATTATATTTAACTTCAATTTTCTGTATTTATATTGTGCATTTGTGTTAGCTAAACGTTGTAGGAAAATTCGTTTTTTTCCGTGTATATCTAACGATCTCATAAAGACCGCTCTCCACTCTGATAACAGAATGCAAGTTTCGCTTTTACAACCCCTCAATTTGTGTACGCACTAATGTAGGGAAAATATGTGCACGATACGTTGTTTGTTAGGCTGCGACAGAATTAACTAGGAATGTAGCAGTCAACAGCGAAAATACACAAACGCAACCGTGTGTATACGAGAGAGCACAACAAGTTCGATTGGGATCGCGGGGGTGGAAAAACGGCGCGGCAAGTAGTCGGCGCGTTCAGAATTCCGCAGGAATTCCCAGAGTCTCTTCCCCAATGGGTAATAACGAGGATTCGGCCTCGTTTATCACCACTTGTAGCTCCATCCCTGATCTGACCACCCGCACCGCGCGCCCACGAGAGTTGAGAGAGAGAGAGAGCGGGAGGTTCAACCCCTCGGGCTCACCTCCGGCTCACCTCGTGGGCACGAAAGGGATGAATCCAACGTTCCCGGCGCGCGGCGTCTATCTCGCTTTCGAACCTCTCCGTCGCGACACACGTGTACACCACCCACAGCCCCCGTCAGCCCCTTATTTTCAGCCGGTTTCCCGACCGACGCGACGCGCGATGACCGCCGCCTACCCCGGAAACGCTCGCGGCTCGGCTCGATTATAGCGAGCCGAGCGGGCCGAGAGACGAGATACAGTGAGGAAGGTTATCGTGTACAGATCGTTGTGCGTGTGCGTTGGCACGTGTGTGACCTCTACATCGATGAGTACTTGTCGCTTGCACGAGCAGAGTGCTCGGCTTGACCGATATCGTTTGGCCTTTAAGAGCGCAGGGTCGGTTGCGGATTTTCAGAGTTTCAGGGACTTATACGAGGCGACTTGAAAAATTTCTCTCTACGACGTACATTTTAATCTTTTTTCAGAGATAAATGACTCGTGCTACGTTTTTCACGAAACAATTTCGAAATGCTGCATTGAGAGAAAAGCGCTTGGTATTTGTGACTATAATCGCATGGTAAAATAAAATTATGATAAAGAGCTTCATTTTTATAGTTATTACTGCTATGATGTTTTTAGTAATAATAATAATTATACAATATTTATAGTTTTACTAAAAAATGTATAATTGACGCCGAAAAATCGCTAGAAATTGTGGCAATTGCAATCATTCTCTCTCGCTGCAGAGATTAAAAATTGGAATAATGGATAAAATCTAAAAATTTTTAAAATTATTTCAGATTCGCAAGATTTCATGAGAAATATTATATTTCATTTTCATTTTCTGATGACTTTTTACGAGACTCGAACACAAAACTCTAGCTTTATCAGTTATCGATAAAAGAATTATTATCCAATATTGCCAGTGAATATAATCAAATTGTAGTAATTGCAGTCATTTTCTTCCAACGCAAAGATTAAAAAGTGGAATGAGGCACAACATTTTTTAGATTCCATGAGAAATAATATATTGCACTTTTAATTCCCGATGACCTTTTGGCACGAGAATCAGACATAAATCTCTATATAGCTTTATATATATTTATTTATATATAATCTGATATCATCGATAAAAGAATTACTGAATTTCGCCAGTAAATATAGTTACTGCAATCATTTTCTTTCACAGTGCAGAAATTGAAAACTGAAATGGTACGCAAAATCTGACAATTTTTAAGATTCCTTTAGTTTCATAAGAGATTTCTGTAAAGAAATAATATATTTCACTTTCAATTCTTGACCTTTTGGCAAGAGAATCGGACACAAAAACTTTATGGCTTTGATCTATCATCAATAAAAGAATTACACAGTCTCGCCAGCGAACATAGATATACGTATAATATTCGCATCGCCGTACGTTCGCAACATCCGGAGTTTGAGATTTCTTGCCGAGTAGCTATTTGCTGAAAAGGAGGACGGGAAGGCCAGGGATTGCGCAAAACCGTTCGTCGGCAGGATCTCGCGACCGTCGCGTCGTCGTCGCCGTTCTTTTCTCGCTCATTCGCCTTGAAGGAGCCTCAAGCCCATTCGCCAAAAACGAATCCCGTATACTATATAACATGAAACCCGAGCGATTCCGCCGTTCGTTTATAAAATTCGGCGCCTTTCCACGAGCTCGCGGTTTACCGCATGAATTTAAAGCGTGTCCCGAACGCACGTTTCCTATTGGAACAGATAATATTCAAGTAAATATAGCGTAGTAAATAGTCCACTGCAGAAAGTGTACGATATGAATTAATGTCAACCGCACGCTGATCTCGCAGGTTTTCCTTTTTTCTCCTTTTAATTATTGAATGCGGTTCGCGGCGTTTTTGCATGAAAAATAAAGGCGAAAGCGCGCGTGTATCAGAAAGGACGCGCGGCCGGCACGACAGATTGCTTCTCTCTCTCTCTCTCTCTCTCTCTCTCTCTCTCTCTCTCTCTCTCTCTCTCTATCATTCCTCTCGGCTTTCGATTCCTGTCCGAGCGTGCCGAGGTTTAAATGCGTTTTAAAGTTTCACAGCGAAGGCGTATAAACGGCCCATAATGTCTCGAACGACTCTAGACATCGCCTTTTATCTCCCGGGCCACTCGTCGCTCAGCTCGCTCGCCCATTCATTATTCCGTGAATAAATAATCGCGCGAACGCGCGCGCGAGAAGTTGATGAAAATTTCAATCGATGGCTTTTCGCCCGTCCACTACTCCAAAATTATTCATCGATCTTCCGCTAATCCCACGTATCCCCTCACCGCCGATCTTTTCCACGTCCCACGATGTGATACTCTCGACAATCATGCTTTTGAGAGAAGGAATCCCTCTCGGTCGTTTAAATGTTACAAAAAAGAGATACGCGATTGTCAATAGATGGGAAAGCGCCGGTTAGAGCGATTCTCATCTTTGCAGGTCTTTGCATATTTGAAAAGTTTTTAATTCTTGAAATTTTTCTCTCT
>NW_017305987.1:1250533-1258447 GCF_001594115.1 Trachymyrmex septentrionalis | reverse complement strand
TTATATTCCTATTTTCCACCCAAGGATAACGAGAAGGTCAAAATAATGTCGTATTGACTAAATCGTTGACAAAAAAATGACATAAATAATTCAGTTAATAATCGGTCAGTAATGATGTCATATTGACGTCATTTTGACTGTCTCGTTCTCCTTGGGTAAGGTTTTGTGAAATAATCATTCCATAATACAGTACTAAAACGCGGCAGATACCACAGAGTTGATATTAAAGAATAATCTTCTCTTGCGTTTTTAATTGCCTCTCGAGCTGCGACCAAACGAATTTACCAAGAGAGAGAAAGCATGCGAGAGAAAGCCTGGTGACAACGGGAGAAGGATAGAAAGAGAGGGAGACAGAGGAACAGAGAACAGGGAAGAGAGAGAGAGAGAGAGAGAGAGAGAGAGAAAGAGTCAACTGTGCGAACTTCCATCGTGTCACGTAGCACCTAATCTAGGTCAACGGAATTGAATTTAGAACCCAGCTAGGCCACCGTAGTTATATACCGCTCGGTAGGTTTCCAGCGCCGTTTCTTCACGTAGGCAAAGCGTTTCCGGGTTCACGGCGAAAAAGACGTGAGCTCTCTTAGATTTTGTTGGATCCTATGTAGTTGGATCAGAACAGAAGAGTTGGGGGGGAGAGGGAGGGGAAGAGAGAGAGAGAGAGAGAGAGAGAGAGAGAGAGAGAGAGAGAGAGAGAGAGAGAGACAGATTCGAGCTTTAAATTAACTGTACAATTCTTTGCGCAGAAAAGATGCGACACGTGCTTGACCTACATAGCATAGATGTGACGATGAAATTCATCAATATCTTGTTGGATCCAAGAATAGTCTGAACATTAATACTACTGCTATTTATATTACACGTCCGCTATCGTCATATTTTTCGACTATTATAAAAACAGTACTTTATAAGAAAATATGATCAGCAGGGATTAAATCTCGTTTTTATTTATTTTGATTTTACTATCACACAAGCTAAAATACGTTATTTATTTGCTGCCTATATAAATTGTATTTAAATAATTGGAAATTTTTCAAATCCAACACACGCTTTCTACAATTGATTGGCGATAACATGAAGAATTTTTCAACAATATATTGATAAAAATTAACAATTTGTAAATTATAAATAGAATTCATGTCGAATAATTAAACCAAATATTTGAAAACATACCGTGACGTATTTGGATTATTATAAGAAAATAAAACTGAAGATGTTAAAAATCCGACACACTGTAATTGATTGGCGATAACGTAAAAAATTTTCTCAACATATTATCTTTTAATGAAAATTAACGATTTATATATATGGATTATAAATCTAGAATTTATATCAAATAATTGAAACCGAATGTTTATAAGAATGTCGTGACGTATAATTATTATTACTATAAGAAAACTTTATAATTTTTTTTCGGAGAAGAGAATTTTCCTCACGCTTGTATGTTCCAAATCTCTCCTTTCTTACCTCCCATCTTCTCCGTACATAATCAATCGAGAAATAAATTTCGAAAACTGCATTGCGCATGATATATCGAATAGCATGTGCAGCAGAGACAGAGAGTAGAACAGAGCCTAATCCCGCTAATGTTTCATCGATGTAGTGGTACATAACGGGATCTAATCGCTGTTACGCCCTTTCATCCTCACGGCTGGCGAGCGAGCGAACTGCGAAGCGAGTGCGAGATTCGATTCTCGAACGTAGTTAGAATCTTACTTGTCTCGCTTCCGTTCGTTTCCTTATCGGAGGCACGCGCTCAATCTCTTTTCTCTCTAGCTCATCTCCTCCAGTCCAGCTCGCATGTATACGTATATATATTGTATACACGCTCCCGTGCATGGCATGTACAATACACGTGCGGGAAAGGCGCATATGACGTGCGCGAGCTCCGGCGCGCACTTCCTCGTTCCTCGCGTGACGATTGCGTGAATACGATCTCCCGGAGTCTCTCCGAGAGTCGAGGGAGATCCTCCTTCGCCGCGCATTTGCAACAGAGCGGAGAATTCCGGGAGCGAAACGGTACCGCGCGTCGCGCAACGCTTTTCACGCCGCGCCGGCGGTCCCGGGCAGGAAATAATAGCCGGAGTGATAGAGTCGAGCGCAGGGAATTTTTATAGCTAAATCGATGTTGCGCGCGCGGGTCGCGGGCGTCGCGGCTCGCGGGGCGACCGAGCGAGACGGTGAGCGTCGCGGGGGAAGGAGACGGCGCAGGAAGGAGTGTGAGAGAGAGAGAGAGAGAGAGAGAGAGAGAGAGAGAGAGAGAGAGGACTTCTCCGCCGCTCTCAGAGAGGGAGAAGGAGTGGGAAGGAGAGAGGGAGAGAAGAAACGAGCGGGACGATGTGATAGCGAGGAGCGAAGGGCGCTAGAAATCTGTGGCGGGGATAGATCCGGGCTTTGCGCTCTGCACGCGACCTTGAATGCCGGTCAGCCTAGACCTTGCCTCCGCTCCTTCACTCGCTCGCCTAGTCCAGAGAGGCCGCGCGACTGTTGTTTCAAGCAACACACAGCGGCGACGACGATGACGGCGACTCGAGACGGGATTGCTCGCTTTCTCGCTCGCTCGCTTGTGATTACGACCAATTTGCCGTCTCACTCCTCCGCGTCGATTACGTAAGGAGATCACGGCGGAGCGGCGCCCAAAGGACACGACGCGGTTAGATCTGCGTTTTCCGCTATTTGTAAACTCGTAGCTGCGCGACTATCGGAGCGGACCTTTACGTAACGAGACAAATGAATGTGTATATATCTTCTATCCGTATATGCGAGAAGCGTTCTTATGATTCCGAAGAACGTGACTAATGATTGACGATTCAACAGGAATTTTCTGAAAGACGATAATTATTCTTTACATCTTCTCCTGAAGACAAATCTTACCCGGAAGAAATTTATTTGTTAATACGAAGCGAATTCATTGGCTGAAAATTCAATCTAAGGATCACGGCATTCAGAACAACTTAAGGATGTTTTATACATATTTTCAACATGACAACAAAATTACAGATGATTCTAAATCACGTTTAAAAATAATATGACAAATTTGATTACGGTTTACTATCTTGATCATAAGTTATTTTAATAAATAGTAATATTTTTTAAATCTACGCTCTAATAAAAATATATGGAAATGTATTATAAAATAAATGATAAAAATCTCAATTTTTTAATATAAGTATATTACGTATTCAAGATTATTTACGTAAAGTTATATTGCCGTGAACTAATTGTCTAGTAAATAAACAAAATATTTATTTGTTCCATATCTTTGTAACTAATCAGTGAGTCGCAATGAAATTGCATAAATTATTTTAGATAGTTAAAGTATTTATGTAAAAGAAAAATGTAAATTTTTTTTATCATTAAAAAAATTTTAATTTTTAACAACAAAAATAATAAATAAAATAAATAAACTATAAAAATGTCATTAAACAAAAATATAATCTTCACACAACTTTCATATGTACAATATATAGTTTATTTGAAGTTTTGTAAATATTAAACATACTTTCAAATTTAATTGTCTTTGCAAGGATTATACGTTTAATACATCCTTAAGCAGGAAAAATGACCTTACACGATTAACGATACTGATCAGTAATGTTGAATCAGTAATACTAGATAGTACGCATCAATATTTTTACAATCTTACACGATTAGTATTATTGATAATGGGTGCATTCAGAATGACAACCGCTCAGTGAGCTCTTTCATCTGATATATTCCAGTAGATCCTAAAATATGGACTAATCAGATGAAAAACTGAGCGCTCAGTGAGTGATTGTCGTCCTGAATGCCTAATTATTTTTTTCTTTAATTTTATGCATGATATAAGAAGACAAGATGTACCCAAAGATGCGCAGTATGAGAGTAAATTGTGGCCAAAATTTGATTGGCTATTCCAATATGCTAGCGCTATTATACGCAAGAAGATGCATAGAGGCAAAATTTGATTGATTGTTTCCAGTATTGTTATCGCCATTATACGCAGTGATACACTTTGTGTTCTTACATCATGGTTTTATGTACAATATTTATTGCACTGTGATATACTGTAACATGAATCTCAATAAAGCGATACCAATGCTCGACAATTCAAAATCCAGATCACCATCAGTAGTATTTTAAGTCAATCCATCAATATTAACTATACACGATCAATAATATTGTCGGTATTTGTTAATGTGTAAGGTCATCTGAATGCACTCATTGTCACCTTAAGACGTAAGCAATAAAGAAATCAACATATTAGATTTATTACTACTTATTCTCTAAAACTTTTAGAGTATATATCACTCTGAAAAATAAAACCTCACTCTTGAAGATTGAAAATTGGGCCGTTTCTCAATTTGTACTCTAAAGTGAGATTCTACTCCAAAGAATTTAGAGAAGATGTCATGGCTTTATATAATCTCTACTATGGCCAATCGCTCATTGTTTATGTTTTACTATTTAAGTTTTTGGTGTATCATGGCTCTTTATGAAGTTTACTCTACGTTAGCCGTCAAGCTATTATAGAATATATATGAATGGTAAATGTATTCGGTCAAGGCGATTCTCCAGTAGTATATGTTGATATTATATAAACAGTTGTAGAACATTAGATATATTACCCAAGCTTCTTGCTTAATAATATTTCTCGAGAATTTATACAATTTCCAGTTCAAGCAAACTGTGCGTCAATTATTTGTCGGTCTTGAAATATTCCTAAATCTAAGAATAGCTAGAATAATATATCATAAATTAAATTAACAAGCAATTTAATAGATATTATATTAATGCTAATAAACATCTTCCAAACCAGTAAATAATGTAGAATAAGTGTAAAATTTCTTCGGAAAAACGGAAAGCGCTTTGTGAGCGACGAAGGCGCCTGAACTACCTGAAGTTAGCGCGGAATGGGCCGATCGATCAAACGCCGGCGCGGCGAGAAGCAGACGGCAGGCGGTAGCGGGAATCGAGCATTCAATACGTTGCTTGCTTACCGCTGATATTATTAATAACGCGAGAATTGATGTGTCACGTGGTTTTCAGGGTGCAAATTGTCTCGGTCATGCATTTCTACTCCGAACGTCGGCGATAATTCTGATCGACACGCGGCAAAAGCGCAACGTTGCGTGGCGGAGAACTAAGATGAACGAACGGATGAAACGGACGGAAATCGCGGAAAGAAAGAGAAGGATCCTACGTGGCGTAGCTTCGCGAGTCTGCTGTTCGCTGAAGCGATCGCTCGGCGAGCTGGGTGGGATCATAACGGACCGACGGATCGGCGACCAGATGAGCCGCGCCTAGACCTAGACCTAGGCGGATACCAGCCGACATAGCCGTCGTGCTCGCATTATTAGGGACTTTTTTACAATAACGTGACTCCAGATACGAACGTTATTCTTTTTTTAATTAGTTGTTAAGAAGAAGATAACTCACCTTAGCATTCACCGTATCTGGATAACCGGTATTACAAAACTCTTTAATATCTTTATTACCTAGCTACCTTCTTTGCATATTTGGCGGAGTCGCCGTGCCGATTGGCAGCGGCATCTGTCATCGTGAATTCAAACTCCGCCGCGATCGTTTCCAATCGCGCGTCGTTCGCGCGAACTGTGAGGCAAAGTGAGTGAAGTGAGCCGCGTAGATCGCTCGCAAGGCAGCAGCAGTCGCCTGACTTCGCTTTGCTCGCTTGCCGATCGTCATTTTGGCGCGAACTTTGCGTCATTCCTAGAGTCTTTCTAATGTAAGAGTCGAAGTCATGAGAGGCACCGATTTTTAATTGGTCAGATTTCGAGTCCCTTTAAACGCCGCCATTTGCTGATACATTCGATATGGTAGTGAACCTGTAAATTGGTGAGCAACTGTTTTATGATGTAGAAGGCGCGAACGCGAAATCGGACTATCAACTGTCAACCATGGTGAATTTGTGCTGTTTCCGAAGGGTAATTTTGTATAATTACATATAATTATATATGAAACATTTTTATCCCGGGAAGATATTAGAAATTCACATATTAAACAAAAATCTCAATTTTCTTGATTAAATTTGAAGAGTAATCGATAAAATGCAAATTCGATGAAGCCGATTGTATGTAAATACATGTAATCTGTTCGTATGTAATATGTAATCTGTTCATATTACTTGAAATTTCCAAAAATGAAATAAGTAGGCCTGTTCACGCGCTTTGCATTGAAAAGAGAGAAAGCAAAGATACTGAGAGCCAAAAGTACAAACAACGCGAACAAATCTTATATTTGAACATTGAAAAGAGAGAAAGAAAAGATTCAGAATTTTTTAATACCGTATTTCCTTATGTTGGTAAAAATAGGAAAACGCAGTTCTAAAAAGTTGATAAAAAGTTCTGAAAAAATTCTTAAAAAGAGTTCTATGAGAAGAAAATAAACAGTTTTTGTCTCTTGCAGTTTTTCTGTATAGTTGATAGTATTTGAATAAAAAATTATTGATGACCAATTTTCGACAATTTTCAGCAATTCATATCTTATTAACTATTGCTAATCGTAAAATGAGAGGACTTTTCTTCTCACTTTAATCCATTCTGCCTCTATGCGAAAGATTTATCATTACTTTCCAAGCACATTGCATACAGAACAGAGAGATCTTTGGATCTTTTTATTCCATAGCCAATCAACAGTCTTAAAAAATTTGTCGTACGATAAAAACACACAAATGAAATGTCACCTAATATCACCTTCGAAAGGCACCCTCAAACTTTTGTGCAGAAAATATTGTGCAGTATATTGCTCGATCGAATAAGCATAAGAATCGCGATTTGATTAGTTTATTATTTGTCGACCGCGTGGGGCTGGCCTATCACATTCGTAGTTTCTTTCATTCGACTCGACGACTCTGGCGAAATTGGAGCAATCACAATCGTCTAAATAAGAGGGAGTGGTAAAAAATAAGTGCGGCCAGTGCGCGTGGGCAAATCGGGGTAAGTTTGTAAGTGTTCACGGGTAATTACGGACTATGGAGTGGATTGGCGGCAGTGTCTACAGTTTTAAATAGGATTTATGTGAAGCGTCTTATGGTCGACCGTCTGTATCGACACGCTGATTTCGTCGAGATCGTCATCGCGCATATAATCGCAGGATTGCCGATTGCGTCGGTTATTTACGCGAGATGTATCCGTGCATCACCGAGAGATCACACACGAAGCCGTTACACAGGCTATCACCATCGAATTATAGCGTCCCCAGCACGAAGCTAAGGAACGTGATTTGCGTCCTCTGCAAGAGCAAATTTTACGTGCCAGGTAATTTCTGCGTCAAGATAACCTACATTGCTTCGTTGATTCTCGCGTAGCGTTATCGACTCCGCATGCCGGCGACGCGTACATGCAAACGAATCGCCGGCGAGTCGTAATTGCGTTTCTAAGACTTGTCCGAGATATCCTGTCGCCGATGTGCACGTCGCACACGATGCCGGTGGACACGACGTACTCGCGGAAATCCTGCGAATGTTCCTTTTGTCTGATCGTACAGCGTGAACGAGGAATGTTAGAGAGGTTAGAATTCCATGTGTACGTGATCCTGTAATTGTACACTCGTAAACACTTTTTCCTCTGTATTTACTTTGTAGCTTGCGATATACAAAACTATTGTACGTATATTTTTCACAGAATAATCGACTATTTATTATAAAATACATGAAATTTATTAGGAACAGAGGTGCGTTTCAGATTTATATCTGATTTGTATTTAGAGGCCTGTACTGTTTAGCTGAACTTCTTACAGTTTATTTTTCTTTTTTTTTTAAGTGGCAAGAGAGAGAGAGAGAGAGGAGGAAGGATGTGCAAAAAGTTCAAACAAAACAAACCTTTATCAAAATACATAAGGCTTGTTCTTTTTATAACTGAATTTTTTGAACGATTTAGTCTTTTCTCTTTTTTTTCTTGAATGTAGAGATAAAAAGAA
>NW_017305987.1:1221632-1250433 GCF_001594115.1 Trachymyrmex septentrionalis | reverse complement strand
TTTATACTTATAGGATTTAACAATCAAACTTCAATAAACAAAATAGTGACATATATTATATGTCATTATTTTGTGTATTGAAGCTTGATTGTTAAATATAAGTATGAAAATACTTTGATATCAGACACTTTTATTCTGTATCATATAATCTAATAAAAATGATTTGTTTTACCTTGTTACCTTATTAAATTGCAGAGAAATATGTAGCTTATATATTATTGGTTTATTAAATTGAGATAATAATAAACAGTATATTAGATCAAAATAGAAAGATCTTTTTGTCAAAATTGTTACAGATCTATCAAACTTGAATCTCAATGGATCCATATCGAAAGGAACTCTCATACCTCTGTTGTTGGATTGTGGACATCCAATATGTGATAAGTGTATCAATATTAAGTGTGTGAATCTTAAAAAGTGTCCTAAATGTGATAAAATCATTGAAAATTGTAAGTCCTTGCGTCCATTGAATTTACATGCGCTAGGATTAATTATTTCGTCCTATCATCGTCCACTGGAAAATGACGAAGAATTTCTATTCTGTCACAAATTATCTTCACAATTACGTGAAATAACAAAGAAAGGTTAGAGAATATAGTATACTTGTCGAAATAAATTATTTTCTCTGAAGAATAATATGATTTAATGTGCGCTTTTGGTTATAGGAAATTGCCATGAATGTGGAAATCAAGCTAATGTAAAGTGTCCACAATGTATGGCTCTCTATTGTTACTCTTGCTATTCAAAAGTAAATAGGCACACCTATGCATGATATTTATAATGAAATGGATTTTTTTTTGTATCTTACGACTTTGGTTCTGTGTGTGTGTTTTGGTTTTAGATTCATGGAAGGGCATTACAGAATCACACACAAATCCCAATATGTGATGGAAGCTTTAACAGTCCTGCTGCTATGTTGAATAATTGTTCATCAACATGCTCTGAAGCGTTAAGCTATTTTTGTAATGACTGTAATGTGGCTTGTTGCTCAAATTGTACTTTGTGTTCGCACAAACTGCACAGTTATGTACCCTTATCAGAAAAGGTTAGTAGCGTTGCTCAGATTGTAAGAAATTTATTATTGTATATATAGTTAGGAGGAAACCTTTAAATGATTTGTTTTATTAACAGAATCAGACTCTAATACCGGAGTTCAACAAGACTTACGAGCACATTGAGGAAACATTGCAGCGAGTCTATCAGACGAAAGAGGTGAGTACACATTTTTATTAAATATTTTTCTTGACGAGGAATTCATTCAGTTACTACGAGATGCATATGCCAGGCAGTGATAAATAAATAAATTTATTTATTAAAACTTTTAACAAAGTATTAGGTACGCGTAGAAAGATTAATATATGGTCATTTAGCGATATACAGTTTGAACATATCGCTTATTATTTTAACGTGGTTTTTTAAACAGTTTGTGATATATAAATTATAAATAAAATATTCTAGTCATATTTCTCGCAAATACATGATACAAATACACACTTTAAATATAAAGGATCATATATAAATTGGGATATCATATTTTATATTGGGATAGAATAATTATAGATAAATGGCGAAACCTAGCGGATTTTTCTCTATGAATGTGATATTCGCAATGAAAATATTAATTATATTCTCAACGCGCAATAATACTTCTATAAGTGTTTACTATTTACGTTGTTTATATACTTGAGTAAAATTTTATGCGATTTAGTACAGTTATGAGCAGGGGATGGGAAGGGGAATTTGTATTAAATTTTATATTAAATTTTTTTATAATATCGAATCGTAAATAATTTCATTAAATTTTTAATTAAAATATAACTTTCCAATCTTTAAAATTTTTTTTACTTATAATTAATATCTTAAAGAAAGTTATTTAGGTTTATTATATAGTAGCGTTATTTACGCTGTTGAGAAAAATATAATTGTTTATCTATTTCGAAAGTTATGATTATTATGATTAAAATTTATAATTTAATCGAACCATTTAGAGTTTCGTAAGATAGGTGGACATTTTTCATGATAAATAGTACGTAATAGTACACGCATATATGACTAGAGAGAATATAAGAAATATCTAATATCATCAGCCATTTCATACCCGTAAAGAGACCGTAAGATAATCTTAACTTATTTTACGCGCGATGTGATTTACTCTATGCTGAAATCACATGTAACTATCATATACGTATTGCACTTTTTCGGGATTGTAAGACTCGTTATTACAGAGTTGTGGCCTTACAATTCACGACATATTTCCGTTATAATGGCAACGAGTTAAGTAATATATACGTTAAGACTAAATTATTATAATTTAGCACATAACGCTTTAATTACGCGTCTATTCTTCGTCATTCGCCGTTTGTGATTTGCCCTTGTGCTTGCTTTTCTCTTCCTGCTGTTTCTTCTTTTCCTGTAACTTTTTTTCCTTCATTTTTGCCTCCATTTCTTTGAACTTGAGTTCCAAGTATCGATCTACTTCTGGGCCAGTGAAATCTTCTGGAAATTTAGGCATAATTGGCAGGATGTATTTGTACAGTCGTTCATTTAGCACGTATAGTTGAGTAGTCGTTTCACATTTCACGTTGAACCACCAATCGCACGTCAATGCTACCTGGCTGAATATTGTGCCGTTTGGACATAAGAATGACGACTTGCCACCATTGAGATCGCAGTAATGCCATACCTGAGGACAATATCATTGTTGTGAAACAATTCTAGAAACTGTTTTCAATAATATAAAATTACACGGGCTTTCAATTCAAAAGAGATTGTAAATAGCAGAGAGATTAAGATTAATGTGAAAAATGTAAATATATTATGCGCGCGCGCAGAATATTCTATGATAATTTCTATATCTATACTGAAGAAATTAAGAAATATTTGTGTAAATAATACTAACTAAATATTTACTTAGTAAATAAATATTTGTTATACTCAATAAAAAAAAAATGACTTGAATTAAATTAATGATTCTTGTATTGAATGAATATATTTTAATTATAGTATATATTAATTAGTAAATTTACTAAATATAAACATATATTTATATTATTTAGTTAATACTATTAAACAAATATTTATTAAAAAATTCAGTAAATTTTTTCACTGTACAGATTCGTTTAAGCATAAATATTTACCAAATATAAACATATACAATCTTTATTTGATACAAAAACAATTTGATTCAAGTGTTAATTTTTTATTGTATAAATATTTATTTACTGTAAGTAAGTGTTTAGTTAGTACTATTTAAACACTTATTAAAATTTAGTAAATGTTTTTTGATGTAGCGTTTTTATCAAATTATAATATACTCACTTGGCATCCTGTCGCTGGGTCACCGAAAAATCCTTTGTATCTTTGATCCTTGCAACTGAATTTGGTTTCCGGAATAGTGGCATATGCCGGGTAATCGACGTTGGGTTTTCCACGCGTCGCACCGTATTTTAATGCTGGCAACGGCATTTTCGACCCTGGACGCGTAACTTCATTCGGCGTTACGTATTCTTGACTCAAGGACGCTTCGGTAGAAATCGGTAGGGTATACCGTTCATCCTGCAGGATATCGTCGCTCAGATCTTCCGTAATCTCGTACGAGTGTTCAGTGGTAGGAATAGGCGTAGAGGTTGGTCTGAGTCCTTGTTGTTTGGATTGTTCGTTGGAGATATCTTGAATGTATGGGATGTAGTATTCCACCTTTTCGTCCTTCACATAGTTCAGGTTGTAATCTGATTGCAATGATGGCTTGATTTCGACGCCGTCCGTCGCCTTGTATCGTTCGGGATCATCAGTGATTATCAGAGGGTTTGGTGTTACTTGAAATCTCGTCTCGGTGATCACCTTCGGTCGCGTATATGTTTTCGGTTTGTACATATCGTAGCTGATCAATCTGGGCGGTGATGGTGACGGCGATGGGGGTCCTTGTGGTTGTGGGAAATTTTCCTGCCGCGTATTGTGCAGGATGTTCAGGATCTCAATGAGTGTTTTAATACTGCTATCTAGATTATCTTTGTTCAACGTTTCCGGTAATTGTTCGGACAACTGGAAACTCTCGATCAGATTGTTCAGGTTCACATTTGGATTCACGTTCTGCTTTCGATAAAGTGGGACGACCGACGGCTTCACTGACTGCTGCTGCATGCTTGCGTGCACTGAAATGTACCTCAACCCCTCCTTATTGGGATAATTAACGGCGATGTTCGGCCTGGCCGTGTAATCCTGATCGTAATCGTCCTCGAGGTTATCTAGCAATGGTTTCTTGACCACGGGAGTGGAGGAATGTAAGGGCCTTGCGGTGACATAGTATCGATTTTCCTTGTTCAGAATATGACTTGCAGGTGTGGTGATTTCGGGATAGGATTTTTGTACTTGATAGAGTTGATAGGACGGAGTGGAATACTCGGCGTAGTTGATTTTAGAGTTGTATTTTACCGGCACGAAGTAGTCGTTATCGCCTCCGATGTTTCTAGGATCAAATTGCACGGACGGGACGAACTTCTTGTCTTGGTCGGGTGGATTGACACGATACTTATTACCACCTCGCCTCGGCACGCCAACGAGCCGAGTTACAGTGTGTTGCTGTGACGGAGGTTTCCGGAGCAGAGTCTCCGACAGCTCGTCAGCGTAATTTTGCGCCAACGCAGCCTGAGCGTTTAAATAATTATTGGCAACGTAAAAAGTCATGTAGGGTATTAATCTTCGGTATCTTTCCTTGAACGTTGTCAGGTTCATATTCGCTGGTAATTCATCCCCGTCGTCCTCCGAAATAGCACTAGTTGCGTTTGACTTTGCCAGCTCCGATGCTTCGAAGCTTCGTATTAAGAGAACTGCAATCGAAAAAGTCGCTTTTTTAACGCCTTTCAAACGGATTTTTTTTTTTTTTTTTTTTATAACATATGATTATCTAAAGATTAAGCTATTAAGAAATGAAGCTATTGAATGAATTTTATTGATGAGTCTTGACCTTTAATTTTTAGGCATATCGTGAAAACAAGTAAGTGGTTTAAAGATACGTAAAGGTCAAAGATACATAAAGGTCGATAGATGAAGTGCCCAGAATATCCTAAAAAGTTGTAGTTGTGCAGTAAAATTTATACTTATAATTATACTCTTATGGAAGAATTTAAAAATGAATTACTTTAAGATTTCTGGGCATTTGGGTAATACTTTTTATTGTCTTTTTCCAGAATAAAATTTTAAAAAACTATACTCAGATACGGACACTATTCATTTACAAGATCAATGACACGATTGAGATAAACTATTCGATGGATTTACGTAAATAAAAGTGCACTATATTCATGATATTAAAGTTATAAAACAATAAGTTATTGATTCTGCGTACGTTGGAGGAAATATTAGGAGCAGAAATAAATAATTAAATATTAGAGAAATAAGAAAATTAGAAATACAGATTAAAGGCAAATAGATTTAAATGTAACACATATTACATGTTATATCTCCTTTGTATCTATTGTGCTTCACTTTTAATCTTTATTCTTAATTATTTTATTTTTCCAATATTTCATATTCATTCATGTTATTAATATTTCTTCCATTGTGTGCAGGGTCACACGCATGGCGTAGTTAAATAAATTAGCTCTTGGGAATTTAAAATTCGAATGGAATTCACAGATTCGTGCGGGACGGTATTGCCTCGTTGCGTTTTCGATGCATCGTCACGATTGCATGAACGACCGCGTGCGGAAGAACACGAAAAGAGAATGAGAGATAACGCGGTACGTCTGAACGTCCCGACAAAGACGAATCATGGGGAAAGGGAACACGGTCGAGGGTTGAAGATTGAGCGGACGATAGAGCTGGGGGGGGGGGGGTTTTTTGGGGGGGGGGGGGATTGGACGTTTTTAGCAGTTGCGCCACTCGAACGTGCCAGCGCGAATATATCCTCTGCTGTACGGGAACACCAATACATGCACACACATCCACATACGCGGCCTTTATCTCTTGCTATCTCGCCGCACGTACAAAAGCGCTGGCCGGGACTCTCCGAATATTTTCCTTCTAATTTAATTTCGCGCGGGCGGAACGTGCGGTACGCGTGCGTTACTTCACACGTTTCCCGGGGAAGACATGTGTATGTCACGCACACTATAACGATGCACAGTGGCTTTTTGAGGAGTCGATTAGATCGTGAATCGTCACAGAGTTCTTTTTCGATTCTCTTTGTTACGCACCTTCCTACGAATACCTTGTTCAGTAACGATCAAATTTTTCGGTAAAATTAAGGATTTACTGAGTATAGTTTCTAATTAATCTCACAGTGTCGGTGAAAACGGAAAGTACGATTTTGTTGAAGTATCTAAACATTTAGGTGGAACATCAGATCTGAAAATAACTTTTAGAAGTAATATATTGAGGTAATATTTTTCGCAATAAATTATTTGCAGTTTTTAAGATTCTCATTATCGTATTAATATTCTTATAAACTTATTAGCATCAGAATTACTAAATTGTCAATTTAATATATGATGTTATTACTTTAATTCTGCTCATGATTGCGTTTCAAGAAAAAGATATCGATTTGCAGACCCGGACACGTATTACAATATATTAATTTACACGAAATATTTAAGCACTAAAATCCGCTTTGATCCGAAAATAGAAGTTCTCTCATCGATTCAATTTCGTATTAGTAATTGAGAGTAATTTTGTTCTATTTTGTTATAAAAATAATTATGTAAAAAACTGAAATATGATGAGCAACGCTGCAAAAAGTTTTGATATTCTAGTAAAGTCTAACCTGAGAGCGTCCTCTTCTATACATTTATTTTAATAATCCAACAAAATTATTTTCAAATCTTTAGCTAAATTTTTAGATACTATAGTAAAATCCTTCTTTTTGTGCAGAACCGATCGCACGATTTGTACTCATGAATTATTTTATGAAAAATTAGATTTTATATTGCTTATACAAAATGTGTATTTTAAATATGCGTCGTATATCATCAAAACCAACAATAGAGTCCTATTTGTTTACCATACAGCGCGGTGTATTCCTACGAGAGCAGTTGATCTACGTCACACCTCTTATTTTACAACGCGCTATGCATACATATTGCTTTTATCTGAATAATTGTATCGCACACCGTTTAATTTTCGACCGATACATTAATGATAACAACGATGTAATCGTACGATGATATTTATTACGTATTATGAAATGTTATATATTCTTTTATGCGTATTAGACAATTCAATTTATCAAAACCAGAAATTTTTCGAATCTTTCCTCGAAAAATATCAGTTTTAAAAGGATTGAACGAATTATAGATTTCTACGTAATTTTTCTCAATTGCCTTTTCCTTTTACTTCACAGAAATTCTCTCCCGTAGAATATTCTGCGATATACGTTCTCTTTTTAATTCGCGAGCTCCGGTCGTATCGTCTGGCTATTGTGGTATAGGATACGAAGGGAATAAGGGGATGTGGAATAGCGAAGGGAAAACCTGTGGTGTGCCGGATATAAACCTGCTTCACTAGACTCGCCATGAATTTTTATAAACCGATTATTTAGCGTCGATGTAACAAAGTGCAGCGCTCTCGTTGAAAGAGCGTCGCGGCGCACATCAAAGGGATCGTGCATCCCAGCCGCATATTTCTCCCTCGCGCTCTCCATCTATCTTCATCTCTATCTCTTTCTCTCTTTCGTGGATTACACACAGTTATACACACCGGTCCCGACCTGGAAATCCAATTCGATTCTGCATGAAATGAATCTGGAGACTCCGCTCGCGTCGCGGCAACGGCATGGCACAACGTGGAACACGGCTCACGGCGTGCTTTATTAATCCTGTCAGCGCGAAACGTGATTGAAAAATTCGCAAAGCGTGTGTGCCCGATCTAAGAGGAGCTCGTCTTGAAAATTTTCAAAGCACGACATCATACACGGCGTCATATACGAAAGACGTTTTCTATATCTACGCACAAAGCGACGACATGGACGCGGAAATGTTGGATTTTTTCGCGCAAATCCGCCTCGAGATACCATGTTTAAGAGAATCAAAGGAAATCTTATCTGTGTATAAATAAATCAACTGTGTCGAGGGAATATCGCGGAAATCGTATTATCTGGCATTTGTTATTTGAGTGATTAACTTAAAAGGAAAATTATTGAGAACAAGATTCTGGTACTAGCAAGAAGTATAAAGAAATGAAAGCTTATCGTGTGAATTAAAATTTTGATTATCGTAATTGAATTTCTAGTTATGTAGACTAGCATGTTTGATAGATTTAACTGTAAGTTGAATTATTTTTAATCATTTCTCCAAGTCGCCATTGTTTCTACTCAATATTAATTTAACTAACATAATAGAGTTAAATAATTCAACTCAAGAAAGTTTTTTTTTTTTAATTTAGTTATTTATTTACTGTGCACATATTAATATAGACGTTGTTTACTTTGAAATTAACCACAAAAATGGATTGATTTACATTTTGACGTACATGGAATTTAAAAACAATAAAAATTATTTACTTGAGGGATTGGACTACTATTGCTATCCTTTGCTATCTAACAGTGTTTCTGGATCTTGAATCTATCACACTGCATAGCAGCGAATATAGCAAAAGAATCAAATTCTTAAATAAAATTATATATTTTTAATTTTCATGTATGTTAAAATGCAAATAATTAATTTTTCTGATAAGTTTTAAAATAGTTTTTAAATAACGTATGCGCTTAGTAAATAATAAACTAAATTTAAGTTTGAAATTTAATTCATTTTCTTGAATTAAATGGTTTAACTTCATTGTTTTAGTTAAATTAAAGACATATTGAGTAGGAACAGTGGCGACCTGTAGAAATAATTAAAAATAACTCAAATTAATTTATATAAGCATAATATCACATTATGAATTTAATATACATATTTCCAATTAAACAATGCAACAAAACTTTTCCCAATGAGAATTCGCGCGTATTAACAAAATTAAAAATCACGTAGTGAAAATAAATTTGGACAATGCCCGAGTTCGTTTCAAGAACTTCGTCTTAGAACAAGGAAAGAAGATGCGAAAAACCTTTCACTTTTACTACAACGAAAAAATAATTATTCTTCGTGTTGGATCTCCCAGCCAGACGGAAGTAATGTGGCTGCTTCCTTCTTCCCAAGTCATCGTTGATAGTTTCCCGCCCCAGATCTTCCTTTCTCTGTTCTCTTCCCTTGTCTTCGCGACATCTGTTCGACTGGCAAAATTCTAACTCGAACTCTCGTGTTGCGCAACGCCCATTGTATCGCGCGAAAGTACGACGCGTCGGATCCCGTACCGATCTGTCGGAAGGTAACCCGATATGGAATATTAATTGGGATGTATATTGGTCTACGTTGTTTCGAACGTGCGTGACTTGGATGCTCAACGGATGCGATGAGAAGAGAGAACCGCGGAACATACAGACTGGAATATGGTATGCTGCGTTGCTCTCGGTTAATCCCTTCGTCGTTCGAAGACGGAGAGTGTCGATTATTATGTAGATATATATTAGAATTTAATTATTTTCGTAAAATGGAATAACTTTGGTACAAAATCGGGGTAAATTTAACCGAAATTTTGATCTACAGACAGAACACATGTCAAAATCGGGACAGTAATGAATGTTTGTTTGAATAACGCTAATTAAACTTACACTAAATAAATATTTCTTCAATAAGAAAAGTAATACTTAAATCAAATAGTTTTTGCATTAAAAAAAATATGTTTACACATTTAGTAAATATTTAGTTAGCACTGTTCGAACGAATATTTATTAAAATCTAGTAAATTTTTTTAAACATAATTCGCACAGAACGACTCATTGCATTCTTATAATTTTTATATATTCCTCAAAAGGATCAAAAGAGTGTGTGTAAAATTTTATCAACTGTGCATCTTAAAAACGTTTTATATTCCGATTTTGGACAAGAGTGTTGTCTAGACATTTTTTCTTTTATTAATTTAATTTAAATTAATTATTCCACGGTACGTAAGAATTGATATAATTTCCTCCTTCCCTAAAAGAGCGATATTTAATTAATTTTCGACAAGTTGCATCAATAAACTTCGTAGCGGAGCGAAATATGTGTATGTTTTCGCGACAATTCAGTTTTTGGTAGTAATGAACTACACGTACACTTGTTCATCTCTACTCGACACGCGACGTCCGTAACGTGAATCGCTGCATTCAGCAAAAACTAACAGCTACGAATAATTAATACCAACGATGTGCCCGAGCGAGAAATCGCGTTGGAATTACCAATCGTGCGTGGCTGAAGTTGCTGTGACCGTCACTTTATTTATTGCACGAGCGCGAGATGAAGGGCCGCGACGAGGGGTGGCAATATGCGCGAGAAAATAAAGCCATTTTTTATCCTTGGAAATTCTTAATGAATGAAATATCGCGATTCACATTTGACATCGGAGAAATATGGTGTTGCATGAAAGTCGCACACAATCGAAATACACAGTTTCGAAAAATTTCTGTCGATAGTAATAAATTTATCGCCCTGCAATTTATTAGAATAATAATTGGAACAATATTAATGTACAGAGAAAGAGGTGGTGTATGTGAAAGATATATTTTATTTGTTATTTATAAAGTTAGGTATTTAATTTTAGGAATTATACGTCTATTAATCTATTTATCTTTAGAGTTCTATCTGCAGATTTAGTGGTGTAATTTGTATAGAACGTGTCATGCATTCTCATAACATTTTACATATTCCGGAAAAAGATCAAAAGATCGTGTGTAAGATTTCATCAGCAGTGCCGCATCGTTATCGATGAGTACTTCAATTATGCAAGATTATAAGCGTTGAACACGTTCTCGTTTCAGAGCGAAGCGAAAGGAAGAGCACAACGTTTTTCCCTCGCGATGCGGATGCATATGCATCGCGCACATAACAAAGGTAATTACGTGCACGCAAAATACCAAAGCGAGATCGCGATAGTCGGATCGATTGATTGAGTTTTTTCTCGGCTTTTGACAAATTGAGTTATTAAAAAATTTATTATATGAAATTTATTATTAAAAAAATTATTATACGTAAAATAATTTGTTTCTGTAGCTAACTATTTTGAACGATCTATAATTTGTATTCGAAGTTATTACCTTTCGGTATACCGAACTGTGACAAATTCGTGTTATGCGAAATAATAGTTCTTCGTGAATAGTTGGTATTAGTAGCTTACGAGATGATCAATTCTTGTGATTTATAAGCATGTCGAGATGACAAATATTTGTCGAAGCAGGTATTTCGCGCGACTGATTCGTTCCCGATCGAAATTGTAACTATTCGGAATCATACTCTCTAAAACTTTTAGAGTGAATCTCACTCTGAAGATTGAAATCTTATTCTTGAAGATTGGAAATTGTGCCACTTTAAGACTTTACTTTGGTTTTTTTTTTTAATCTTTGGAATGAGATTCCACTTCGAAGAATTTAGAGAGTAAATTATAATTTCACTTGCAACAATAACTACTTCTTGGATGATACTTAAATTCCGGTGTAACAAAAAGTATTCGTACAAGGGAAATATCTTTTTACAAAACTTATTTTTTTAAAAAGTAAATATTAATTTGCTATTTATTAAGAAAGAATAAAATAGATCGTATATATTCTATATTTCCTCAAATTCAACAAATAAGAAATAAGAAATAGCCATAACGGTCGAAGCTGGATCTTTTTCTTTAATGCTTAATTCAATGTAAATTTGTATATAACTATATACTAAATATATACTATTGTGAATGATTCACAGGAGTATCGATACGACAGCTATATTAAAAATCGACAAACTTATCGCAGTGCTTTGCTTTTTTTAAAAATGCTTGTAACATTTACGCGATGTAAAAAAGCGTGTGTCGCACTACTTCATCATATTTTGCAAGTGTCACGTTTGTGCAACAACATGACACAATAATGTATACATTCTGTATACATTGTTAAATTTATAATGTCAAATTATATCTAATTATTTATAATAGTTTCTATAGGTCGGCACTGCTCCTATTTAATATGTCATTAATTTAACTAAAATAATAGAGTCGAACAATTTAACTTAAGCAAATATATTTAATTTGACTCAAATAGGTTACATTATTTATGAAAGTGAAAAGTAACAAATTGTTATTTAACTCAGAGATTGGATTATCATTGCTTCTTTGATTTGATATTTAACAGGCTGATACGGTATAGTAATTTTCTGATTGTTCTTTATATATTTCTTCAAATGTTTGAATTAATAAAATCGAATAAGTAACAAAATATCTGTTTAGAATTTTCATAAATAACAAATTACTTGTAATATTCCAAATAGGAGAAATTCTAAAAAATTTCTTTTAAAACGTCACATCAACTAAAAGAATATGAAATTAAATATATGTACAAATTTTGTTAAACGGAGTTGACTATCGAAGAACATGGCTTCTAACTGAATTGACCTGCAGTTGTAAAAACGTATGATAGGATATAATGTGGCACTTGCTGTTCAAGCGGTTTTGCTACACGAGATCACGTTTCTCGTTTCGGTCGTGTATTATGTCGCATATTAAGATGAGTCTCTCTCTCTCTCTCTCTCTCTCTCTCTTTCTCTCTTTTCGGCTATCTTGAGAACGAGCAGGGCGACGGAGAAATCCTTCGGAATAATAAGGAGTCATATTTGAAATTCATGCGTGTACGCTGCTACTGGTTGCATAATATGTACTGCCATATTGAGCGTGCAGTACGGCATGAGTTTCTGGTTTACGGTTCATTCGCCTCAGCATACACAGGGGCTTTTCGGAAATTCAGAAAAGCGTGGGCGGGTGCCGCGCGCATTTTGCACGTCATTTAATTAAAGCCGGAAAACGAGCCGCGTAATGACACTTGGGGGGCGCACGAGGGCTCGTCGCGTTTCGATGCCGTGGGCCATCCAGGCCGGGTACACCCCTACCTGGGCACGGAGTGCGGCAGGGTCGAACGGTTCGACTGGAGAATTCTGTGGATGCAAATGCGCCGGCGGGGGTTTTCTCTACTACCGCATCGCGGCTGCTCGGTTGTAATCGGTACCGGACCTTTAGGCCATACAAAGCGCGTGAAATTGGATGGAACGAGAACGGCCGGAAATGTAAGTTAGAATGGGAAACGTCGTGTATCATCTCGATGCCTCGCGGCAGTTGGTCTGAGAGTAGCGGAAGTTGGTCTGGAGATATCAAGAGGCCATGGTCCTTATTGTGCAGCGTAACACTCGTGGGTATTATTATTATAAGTGGGGTAGAACAATTTTGTGATCTTAAAATTAGAAACTTTTTCCCATATGTCAGTAAGTCCTGTTTTATAGAAAAATATCTTTACTATACGTAAATAATAATCGTTTTGAATATTTCAGTTTATGTATTTGCAAATTTAGAGGTTTATCACATTTATTATATATTCAAAATATATTTTGAAAATCTTGGTAAGTTTAATCAAGATTATTAAAATAAATTTGACTCGCTTTTGTTATATGAACCCGACGTTTTTTGATTAATTTTATAATATTCTTCGAAAGAAAAAAAACTCTTGTTTTGAGTACATAATAATGAGTTTTTTCCAAATTTTTAATAAGTTTTTGAAATTATTATTTAAAAAAAATGTTCTTTATTAAAAATAATCATTACTCTAAATTTTTTGGAATGGATCCCACTGCAAAGAGTGAGATTTAATTTTTAAAAAATAAGAGTCACTTTACAAAATTTAAAGAGTACTTAATAGCAAGGAAGTAAATTTTGTAATCAATTTTTAATATGATCTTTTTCTGTGTATAAAGATATATTTAACGATATTTCCGTCGTGATTTTTATTCAACGTCGAAGGAAGAAGTGGCAAATTTTTGTATTTAAAATTCCCTTTGAGTTGGAAAATGGAAAATTCAATTTAATGTTGACAAATTTATATTTAACAATATACGAAAAGAGTATACGGAAAGCTATTCCGTGGTCGTTGCATTATTATTATTATTATTCATGTCTTTATAGCTCTCATGATTGCTGTTTGATTTATTCTTCGTGTGCCTCTTTGATGCACTGCAATCAGTTCAATTAGCTCGGTCAAATTGGATCAGGCAAACGTCGATTAAATTGAAATCATTTTCTATCGAAACGATGATTAATAAACGTTCATGTTTTAATAGTTTATCGGAAAATGTGCAAAATGTTCAAATATTAACAGATAACCGCGGTTTGCTTAAAGTAAACTGCCTGTGGCATTCTTGTGCGATCAATCCTTCCGATATCTGACACCTAACTTTGGCTCGTATTGCAAGTTTGAACTATCCGATATTCTCGGAAAGTTATCTTTTCGGAAGATATTTCTTTTCTTTACATTGTAAAGACTTATAATGTAAATACACTTTGATGTATCTCAAAAAATTCAATTTATTAATTTAAAACAAAATTAAATTGAAGCGGCTCTGCATTTGCAAAAAAAAAAAATCATATTCAATTATGAAACAAAGTAAAATTCGTAAAATTGAAATGCTCTTGTTTCGGGCAAAACAAATTTGTAGCTTTGATCGAGAGGAAAAAAAAGGAACCCGGATACGGAATTATCGGAGGAAAAGGTACACGTTCAACAACGGTTGAGGAAAAGGAGGCAAATACGTGCGCCATTATCGCTAGTGCGCCTCCGATACGTTGTATTAATCTTCGTTTACCCACCTTTCGTTTGCGCATTGTCCGTCTGTACAATCGAGCAAAATCAATCGATTCAGGGGAACCGCCGCCGTTTTCCCCTCGAGGATCGGAATATGCTCAAAGACCGGCTTGTGCCGTTGCGTTACAAATACAACAACCTGAAGAGTAGTAATAGGTTGCATGTGTCGCTAATGAGCTCCTTGAATGGCTGCGTACACATTTACATTGTATACTATAAACCGCAATGAGAGACACGGGTGCAGGTTGGAGCATTAAATTCGTTAGCCCAAGTCAGTCCGCCTGAAAATCTTCGTATTTGTCGTGGCACAAAGGAATCATTTCAATGGACATCGCGGCGTTTCCGGGAGGGAATTCGTTGTTCAGTATCGATACAGACTTCAGCTATATGGAAATTGCCTCGAATCGTATTGCGTGGAAAATGTTTTACCGCAGTGCGAAAAAAGCCGCGCCTCGTCGTTGAGATCCGGAAGTAGAAGTTTCAGAAATCATTTTCGAGCGCGAACTAACGAGTACGCTGCTTATTCGAACAATTTAGAAGTACAAAAGAATTGAAAGATTGAAATTTTCGGAAATTAAAAAAATATAAGAATACTTATTAACGTTTTAACTAAAATAACAATTTCGCTGTCTTTAAAAACAAATCGAAGATCTTATTTGATTTACCGAAATCTCTAAAAATTCGTTTCTACGATCGTGAATTAATCGAAATGACACCACAGTTTAATTACAGTATTATTATTTCCGTAGTATCGATTGTACCGTAACTAGTTAGAAAAATCAACGATTCCGTAATATTGTTCGAGTTCACTGAAACGCAGAATCGTCTATTGTATCCACCACCGCAATTATTTCGGGATTTTCGAGCAACTCGTTCATTTGGTCGAATAATTTCAACTATTCGGTCCAAGTATTCCGTAAATTTAAATCGATTCCACACGTTTAAGTCTTATTGGCCACTGCTCTCGCATTGCTCAAAATTTCCGCTAAAACGTTTAATAATACAATACAAAGCGGTATATGCGAAACAGAATCGGTTCTTTTGGAATACATCCTTTCTCTCTCTCTCTCTCTCTCTTTTTTTTTTTTCACGAGATTTTTATCCGGACAAAATTCGTTTATTTCTGTTGAGTCAATTTTCCGCATATGTGCTCTCGTAGTTAATGCGAACATTTCATGAACACTTATTAGTGGCGCGGATGGTAGCCTAATAAACACAAACACTAATCGGCAAATACTGATTGTCTTTCATTATTGCGGTTGATATAATTATTTTCTCGGGGGTGAATCTGTGTGGAGGAATAACGTAGAATAGGAACCCAGTCATTCGGATAATTCCTATTTAATTAACAGTATACGTCATCAAACCGCGCAGATATCTCTTTCCAGAAATCAAATTAAATTTGTGGCGGGGCTAATATAAATCGTATTAAGCCCTCGGTCGCCATTTTCCGTCCCCACGTATTTCCAATTTGTATCTATGATACACGCCCTGCTCGCTTAACCCTTCCTGATCACCTTGCCCCGACAGTTCCACTCCGTCGATCCTTTGACTCGCCGAGCAAACCGTGAATACCCCTCGTCTACCAGAATGCTTTGATAGTCATCTCCATATCGCGTTCGCTAAAGAATTTGCGCTGTACAGAGGCGATATATAGGGCGGAGATAGTTTTATCACTTTTACGGTAAAAGGATGATCCTCGAGATCGATGAAGTTTTTACGCGAATTTAGCAACAGAAAATAAGGATTAATCGAAGAGGGATTTCTAAATAGACTTTCTCAATTCTATATAATTACACTGAAAAACATTTTAACAAATATTTGTTTGAATATATAGTATCGATTGGAACACATTTTGCTAAATATTTAATATTAAATGTAAACATATATTTAGTACAAGAATCATCAATTTTATTTAAATATTGTTTTTTTTTTTTAATTGAGCAAATATTTACTGTAAGTAAATGTTTAATTATAGTACTTTAAACAAATATTCAGTAAAATTTTTTCAGTGTAAGATTCTTGTTTTTTTTTTTATCGTTGCATAAATTTCAGCATGCTATCTTTCTTTGTTATTTGACTAGAAAACGATTCGTTCGTTTAGTTACGACATAAATAGATTTATGCTCGCACAATGCATATACAATATGAGATTATACTCCAAATATTCCTACGTCAATATGTACAGGAATCATACACGCCTAGATATTCAGTATATTCGTCGTCTTCGTGGTTTTCGTCGTCCTCGTCGTCTTTGTCGTCGTCGTTCATCTCAGTATCACATATCGATATTCAGCATCTAACAACATTTCACCGGAAACTCTTTACACTTGAACGAGCAGTTCCCGTTCCAGCTGGGCACGACGTCGGACATCGTCGCCTCGAGCGACTTGAAATTACAAATGCAACGGCGATGGCTTGTCCGCTCTTGTTATGATCTTTGGAACGACTTTCGCACCGCGTAGACGTCTCGCAAGTCGGATCTAACGATATTAACACTCGCGATGCGACTTGGTTATCAGAATGACGGAAGTATACGTTTCTTGCGTTTGCTGTCGACGTCGAAACTAATATAAGCGTTTTGGTTGGAGTAAAAATTGCATTATCAGACTACGTATAATACTGGTCTTATAATAGCTTACAGTAGTGTCAAAACGTTAGACAAGAGAGAACAAGATATACACGCATTATGTTGTCAACTTTCCTATAGGAGAAATTATAAGCGTAAATAGATTAAATGACATAGATTAAATGTCCATTAAATAACATCTCGAATCAACACTCTAATTATCAAGCATTCATAATTTAACCTTTAAGCCTTACAATATTTTCTATGTATATTATAATCTTATATCAATATTAGAATATTGTTTTTTAATCAATTAATTAAACTGCAAGAATAATTGTAAAACAGTTTCGAGAATACACAGAAAGGATTTTTTGCTGAAATATCTAAAAATTTAGTTAAATATAGATCTGAAAATAGTTTAATTGGTTCATCAAAATATTAATTATGTAGGGCGCTCAAACTTGCTAGAATGTTAAAACTGTTTGCAACATTGTTCATCATGCTTAAGTTTCTCACTAATTATTTCGGTGGTCCTACAAAATTATTTTTAGATCTGTATCTACATTGAAAAAAGGGTTTGGCAATGTTAAATAATTCTAATCAAATATTCGGCTAACGTAACAAAAAATAATTTTATTTTCCTAAATATTTTTCTGTAAGTATTAGCAAATAATAATATGATGAATTTGGTAGTACATGTATTTATCAAATATTAGGGATGTAAAATTACTTTTGGTTATATCAATCGAATATTCGATTGAAATTATTTTACTCAATATTTTACAGCTATTATCAGACTCTTTTTTCAGTTTAGCTTAAAATCGTTCTTTCTGAAGAATTTTTTTCAGAGTTTATTAAATGACGCTCTGCATTGGAGAGCAGATAAAGCGTAATATAGCAACGACATGGGTGAGTACGGGAGATTCACGCTCGTATTTTTAAGTATTCCGTTACGTTACCCTGAATGTACGGTAAAAGCTCATTGCAATTAATCTTTATTAATGCGCCCCTATCCCTCTCTTTGCGATATAAATCCACCGGCAATTGTAAATTACGTCGACGCATTTTGCATGGCATTCCTTTCCAGGCATGCGAGATGAAACGAGAACTAAATGGTCCTCGCAATTATAAGAATGAAAAGTGTACATATAACAGATTAATCGTCTTGATTATCCGACATATACACGTACACATTTCTCTCCAATCTATTACTGTAATTAATGTGAGGCAACTCTATGCTCCAAAAGCTATCGCGACTATTTGCGCGCTGTTAAGTAAGAAAATACGAAAACGAGAAGCAACTAAATATGCGACTTTCTAGACAAACGATCCACTTTTTAATTACATTTCGTCGTCAAGCTTCTCATTTCACTATTTTGCCAAGGTCTTACCTGTTTCCAGCTATCACGCTTTGACCCCGAAACGTATAGAAAAAAAGATCGCGAGATGGAAACTTAAGATTAATTATTCGAGTGTCTCGTTTGTTGAACTTTTGATCCATGTTCGTAGCTGTACATATATGTAGTGTGTATATTTCTCAAATCTGAGCACGTCGAGTCGGTTCGCGTCGTCTCGCGAGAATCGATAGTCCGCTTGATCTATTTGCGACGAGACAACAGATGCAGAGAGAACGGCTGCTTCGCCGATTCGCGCGTTTACTGAAACGCAGATATTCATGGCAGCAGGCGGAACAGAAAGCTCCGCGCAGAAATCCCCGCAACTCGGAATAACGAAAGCTCGGAGCGCGCGCGATAGGTGGAGTGACCATTGGGAATCAACTTTGTTCGCTGGTTAGATCTATGTGTATACGTATATCATAACTTTGCACCTCTCTCTTCTCTCCCCCCCCCCCCCCGCCCCTCTCATTTTCTCCTTCCTTTTCTCTTTACTGTTAAATTCATAATGTTAGATGATTACGACACACGTTCTTTTTTAAGCCCTTATTAATCATTTCAGTTCTTTCTTCTTAATAATTTCTGCAGGTCACTACTTCTACCCAATGTATCGTTAATGTAACTAAAACGGTCGAGTTAAACAATTTAACTTAAGAAAATGTATTAAATTTGACTAAAAATTTAAAATTTTGTTTATTACTTCTTAAATTCGTACACGGAGAAAAATATTCAGTTAAATTAATTGGAATTGTGGTGGAAAATGAACGATCCAGAATTCTAGTTAAGTTTACTAGATTTCTGGTTAAATTTCCCAGAATTCTGTTAGATTGGGAATTGGTTATTTCAAACAGAATTCCGGATCTTCCATCAGAATTCTAGTTAATTTAACTAAATATTTTTTTTTCCGTGTACATTAAGATGGACGATGTTCACTTTGAAACTATATATATAAAACCATAAAAGTGGACTAATTTACATTTACATTCTAAATTTCTTACGGTGAAATCTCACTCCGAGAAAGTGAAAATGTAACCATCCTTGAAAATATTTCCTTTCTTGAAAACGAGTGGCAATCTTCACGTTTTTCAGAGTGAATTTTCAGTTTAAAGGACTGAAATCTCACTCCAAAAAAGTGAGATTTTACTCTAAAAGAGTGAAGAAAGAGTTTACTTTTTTTTTTTCAAGAAGTGAAATATTTTCACTTTCTTTCAGAAGTGGTTGCATTTTCACTCTTTTGGAGTTAGATTTCATTGCGAGAAATGTAGAGTGTAGACATACAGAAGTTGGAAATAAAAATGTTATTTGAGTTAGGGGATCGCGGGGGTTATCGTTGCTCCTTTCATATCTAATAGTGTTTCTGTTTTTCTTCCTCGTTTTCTCACGTTCCTTCTCATGTACCTTCCTCATTCCCTTTCCGCGTTAAGGAACTTCCACGGTTATACATCGCGCCGCTCCTACATCGATTATTAATTTGAAGTCACGACGAGTAGTCGCTGCACGACGGAGACATTCTCGCGCCACGCTCCATCTCGTTCTATCGAATCTCGATCTTCCCGCGTTTCTCTTATTTACCTTACTGCGTCTCAGAACGCTCTGGTTACGGTGCTCCCGATGTTCTGCAGCACACCCAGGCCTTCGTTCCGTACCTGCCTCAATGCGCTCTCAAAATCTTCCGACGGGTATTACGCTAAGCACATTAGTCGTCGACTCTCTGTTGCGATTATGTGAACTTTGTTCCAACGAACGCGCCTGTACGTACCGGTTATGGTTAACATGTTCCAGAGATAAAGGCTACGCCGAGAACAAACAGTACATGGAGCGTATGACGCCGGTAATGAGTGATGCGAAAGCGAAAGAAGAGAAATATAGAGACACGCCGGTACCTTCGTGGCGAGATGATGTTTCGCGATAGTATCACCGACGATTCTTGTCATCAGCCTGCGTTCCTCGTTTGCTATAATTTTCACTGTACGGAAATAATCTGTAGTGACGTTAAGTGTTTCCGTGACTGGGTACCTGGTCGATTCGCATCGGCGCACCGCAGATACACGTTTTCGATTATAAAATGTATAAAAAGAGAAAAACCGCGTTTAGACGCGTTTCGTATATTTGTACAACTGCGTATTTCAGTGCACCGTGCATGCGCATGAATAAATGGAAACTGGGATGTTTTAATATTTAATCGCTTCACCACTTGAACATTTCAATATATGAATAGATAAACAATTAAATTGGAAAAAAAGAAGAGAACAATCATGTGTTCTGTCTTCTCTCTGTTATAATCGGGATTTATGAAAAATTTATTCTTCCGGGAAATACTTCAATCGGTAAATTTAATCGATGTTTTAACTAAGTACGTGTAACAAATTTATTAAATGCAGAATATGCCAATTTTTTCGCTTTTTCTTTTTAGAAATAATTACTGAGCCGTTAATAAAGTTTTAAAATCAAGTTTGAGATGAAAGAATCGCAAAGATAGCTTTGTTCTCCGCTCGCGGATCGATTATTAGCATTTTGAACGATTACTAATTAACAGTTAGAACAAAACTGTCAGTTTTTTTCGCTCCGGTTGCTCCATTTTTCATTCTTGAGCTTTCGTTGTACCTCCACTGCTTTTATATTGCTTCATCCTTTTGGTCGCTCCATCCATGCAGAAACGAAACAATAAATAAGAGAAGATTGATAAAGAACACGACTAGTGCAATAATTAGTACATTTCGCGATTCAGCATAGAATCATGCAAATTATATTAACATCGACCACACGCACACATACAATTATGAGATTCGTCTTTAATAGTTTATAATTCCATTAAACGTTTTCGCATAGTCTTTGTCCTTTGCTAGGATTCCAATTAACCGTGGTATTAATTATATATAGGAATTATATGAATAATGATTTGACGATTTTGATTATATAATGTATTAATCGCTCACGGTAAAATCCAGTTTGAAACCCCTACCTATACTGTATTATTAATTTATCCGAAATTTCGCCTCTGTATACCGCGATGAACGCTATTAAATTCATAACCAATATTCTGACGGGCTGATTTATGAGATAAATCGACAATTTTTTCGTTCAAGTATCGAAAATCTGTTAATTTTATTTTATTTTTTTCGCTGGAATTTATATTTTCTCGTAGAGACCTAAATTGACGGACTTTTACGTGACCGTGAAGGGTTTTTTTTTTTTTTTAGCACGTGTTAATGAAAGATTTTATCTGACGCGAATATCGTGCGACGTATCGAGAAAGTCTCGAAACGCTCTCGCATCGTCGTCTCGCCACTTTATCACTTATGGGTGTAACACAACCTGCTGGAGAAAGCGACGACCAGTTTGTGTACGGTCTTGGTCTGTGGATTTTACGGCGACCGTTCGTCAGATCGTTGGCTTTTCAAGCGGGCTGTATTTTTCCTCCCCATGTCGCTCGATTTTTACGATAGCCAATTGCGAACGTTCGATTACATCACTTCCTCGTCATTTTTTTTCCCCTGCAACGTTACGCCGCCGTATCGTATCGTTCAACGATGCATTAACGCGACAGCTAAGTGATTTGCTCGTATTTTCAAGTTCTCGGATTTGCTGCTTTTTCGAGGGAAATTTATAGAAATTGCGGAATTTATTACACTGGAAAAAAATTCACGAAATTTGAATAAATATTTTTTAGATAGCACCAATGGGACCATTTCCTTACAGTAAATAAATATTTGTTCAATTAAAAAAATTATACTTAATTTAAGTATCATTTTTTTAAATCGAATAAATATTTATTTTCTGTTATCTAAACAAATATTTATTTAAATTTTATAAATTGTTTTTTTAGGTGTATACGGAAAGAATAATTTTGCTGAAGAACCTAAAAATTTAGCTAGATACAAATCTGGAAATAATTTTGTTGGGCCATCAAAATAATTTTGTAGAAATCCTTAAGCATGACGAGCGATACTGCAAAATGTTTTGATATTCTAGCAATTTTGTCGTCCTACCTAATTATTTTGACGATGTAGGAAAATCATTTTTAGATCTTTTTTTAGATCTAAATTTTTAGATCCTTTAGCAAAATTGCTCCTTCCGTGTATCAAAATTGCCGCGAGACAGAAATTAAAATATTAGATTAGTTGAAAACGCAAAACTACATTTACTTGTTACTTCGATCAAATAGCGTGTGTTTTCTATGCGCGCGGTTTTGCCCAGATTGCCAATTAATTATACTCATATACCCGTTAGAAATCGCTAATTAGCGTCTTCCGCTACTACCGTTAAATCTTTCCTTGCTCATTATCCATTCTCGTAAACCCTGGAGTTGTCATTTCTTGTTATTCTCCTGCACACTGTGCTTTAAGAATCATTCTGTTAATTTCATCTTCAAACGCGATCTTTTGTTTTCGTTTAAAAATCTTGAAAGAAAAAAGATATATATTACATTTTATATTTCTGATGTATCAATCTTCGAAGAATCAAAATTATACAATTATTAATTTAATAATTAGATTAATAGTAACGATTTTAATATATTTAATAGAGTAACAAATAGTAACAAGATTTTATTTTTAAAGCTTTGAAGTTTGAATGTGAAGTAAAATCTTCGAAGCAAATCCACATCATTATCGATATTTATGACTCAACATCAGTACAATGATAATTATATTTAATACTTGGGGTATTAAATTCCTAATCATATTTTTTGAAACGTGAGAAATTTCGCTACAATTAAATCGATGTAAAATATAGTCGTAGGTCGTGATCGAAGATTAAGATCCCGGAGGAGTCCACAATTTTCAAAAAGACGACGTGCGTATACTAATGGATGCACTTCTTCGATAAATTTTTATCCAGCATCGTTTGCTTTCCCGATAAATTTGATCCGTAGAGGAAGGCATAGTAATTCAAGCATACGTCACGTGTATTCAAGGCGTTCGCCTTGCAACGCGTAGTCACGAGAAGATCGTCGTACAGCTACGACGTTCTACGTGAGGCTCCGCGAAGAAGGTTTACGTGTCTCTCTTTCGATAATAAAACATGAATTTACATTTTTCGTCTCCCGCGTCTCTTCGGCGGAACAGTTATTATAAAATATCCAATAAGAACGTGTCGTTGGGCTTGGCCTGTCTGCTTGGGCTGCCATATAATGAATTGAATTGGCGCACGTGCATATGAAAATCACGTAGTGCCGGGTACACGTTGAGAGCGAGAAAACATACGTCTCGTCGCGGCGCGTGCATAGCTATTCGACGGCAGATTGAACGCAAGAAAAATTATGTTACCGCACTCCCGACTCCGCTGGCGTCGACAAACGTACGTGGCTCTCGTCGGAATTAACGCGTTTCTCCTCCTAGCGTACACTGTGGAATATAAACGGCCATGCCAAGAATTCTTTCCAGCTTCAGACCGGCGCGGCGCTTTCATACCTTGGATATTTAATTTTACGTACCGTTTATTTATCCGACGTTTATTTTACAAGTAGAAACGAAGGAAAGTGTACTCTGAGAAAAGAGCGATTCGCCCGAGTCATTATCGAAATGTTTGCGAACGGTAAGCGAGAAACAGAGGAAAAGGAGGAGGCGATATATAGTCAGTCGACCGAATAAATAATAGCGACGAAACACGAGGGAACTTTGATGACGTGAATAATTGAAATTTTTTTCAGAACGGAACCTGTCGTTGCAAATGCACAGGCTGCAGAATGAGTGGCTACGTGTCTCTGTAGAAATTCACATCTCGTTTGGATAAACATTGGCCATGCCTTGGCTCGCGAGGAAAATATGAAGTAGATTCTATCCGTTTGTTATGGGAGGAGAAGCTCTTTAATATATCGGAAAACCTGTGAAAGATTTCGTGGTTTTTCCTGGTAGATTAGATTGAAATATCGAAGCTCTTGGAAAGCCTGAGGGTTTATGAGAATGGAAGATGCGAGGGGCAGAAGCGGGTAAAAGCAGAAATCTTACGCGTATATACAGTTTGAAATAGTCGTGTGAACTCAATCAGTGAATAGTTCATCTCCGCCGGCTAGGCGGGTAATTACGAACGTGAAAAATGGGAGCGGTATTATCGGGTGCATGCTTAATTACCGCGTGAGCTGAATGGGGTCGAGAAATCGAGCGGTATTACGTAATCGGGAGGAGAAGTGGTCGAGCAATTAATTACTTAACTCTTTCACCTCTTTCGTGAGTTTGTGGGAGAATTTGCGTCTTTATAACATTGCTGTAAGAATTTCATCGATCTTCGATGCGCGGTAGTTCGTTGTACAATAATGCGTGTTTCCTAAGTAACTTTTAGCTCACAGACTTTGTACATCTAGAAGCGATCGATCTTCTTGAAATTGAACGAACATTGCGTCTACAAAGAACGATTTTGCTCAACTATCTAGAAATTTAATTAGATACATATATAAAAATAATTTCATTGGACACTCAACATAATTATGTGTGTGTACTCTCTAAAATCTTTAGAGCGAATCTCACTTTGAAATCTCACTTTTAAAGATTAAAAATTGAGCCTTTTTTTTTTCCAAGACTGGCTCAGTTTTCACTCTTTAAAGTGAGATTCCACTTCATAGAATTTAGAGTATACTCTAAAAATATGAATATGAATGCGGTATTTATATAATTTTCACCGTGTTAGAGTATTAATTGATATAAACACCAATCAATAATGGTGTTAAATCCATATTATGTTTATATTAACATTAACACTGCATGATGTTAAATCCACACCATGATATTTTTTTAGAGTGTAGGAAACTCAAGTCTGATGTTGCAAACCAATTTTTATATTCTGATAATCGACTTCAACGTCCAACATAATTATTTTAATAGTTGATTTAAAATTATTAATTTTATTTTCTATTTGATTATGTATATATTTTTAGATGCTTCGGTAAAAATCTTTTTTTTTCCTGTAGATTTTCCGATATTTCCGATTTATTAGTCTATGCAACGGTGCACATTACATCCTGTATTTTGTTTTCTCTCTACTAGTCGCCGTGTTATTCTCAACAAGGTTGGTTGTCTGCTCGGATGCGTAACTTTCGCGAAACTGAGCCCGCGGCAGAAAAGCGTAATGAAATATGAACTCGGGATCGGAGTTGATACCCCCTCACGCGCTGCAGGGGTATCACGATCCTGCTGTAATGCATTTGCGTAATTGTGAGCCACGGGGAAAAGAAAATGCGAAAAATATTAGCCGTATCACACCGGAACTTTCGCGCTACGTGCGGATTTTATCAACGGAATGTTGCACGGCATTGCACCGCCCGGCTATGGAAACTTTTCGCAATTAGCAGTAACATCAATAGTCGCGCATAATTATATTAAAACGGTATACGACAGCAATTAATTATACCGTCTGCTTTGTATTAGGAGTTTGTTATACATCAACAATGTTCGACTTCGTCGCCTGTCCATGAATTATGATGCGATACAAAAGACAATCTCTATTGCTGCCTTTACGCAAATTCCCATTTTACTTTCTAGAGATTCGTGATATCGCAATGAGTCATGGTTAACAATTCCTACGTTTCTAACAGCGTATCAGATTATTAGCATATGAATCACTAAAGAGATTGGTGAAATTGTACAGCACATTTAATTCCTTAAAATCCTGTGTTTTTTGTAATATATACATCAAAGACATCGGAATCAGGGTTGCCACAGACCGAGAAAAGTCACGGAAATTGGTCATGGAAAATCGGAAACAGTTAGAGGAAAATATAAAAAAGTCTGGAATTTTGAAATTTGCTCACAATTCTCTTAAATTGCTTCTATATATATTCCAAATAGTTGTTATAAATTGTTATTTATAATTTTTTAAATATCATATATGACGTTTATAGTCAAATGCGTTCAAAACTCGCGTACTTTAAACAATTTTAATAAAGTAATTAAAATTTATATTTTATTTAATATTTTTATTTGATTGCTCTTCTTCGTCATAACTGCATTCTTTTTTCCAATACTAATTAATTTTTTATTGGCTTCAATTTATACACAAAATTTTATTCTGCTATTAAGCTTCTTTTGCGTTGTTTTTAATAATGTAGGCTAGTTTTTCTACAATCTCCTTGATTCTAAATGTGTTAAAATTTACATATTTTACATTGGTCAGGGAAAATTTTCTATTTTTATCTGAAAAACCTGGAAGAGTCAGGGAATTTTAAAATTTATTTTCTGTGGCAACCCTGTTACTTAATTCTATCAATATCATTTGAGATTAGGTCTACATAATAAAATATATGTTTGAAAACTAGTCAAAATTAAAAAAAAAATTAGCTGTTCAATATGAATTACTTATTAAAGCTCAATATGAATTACTTATGCTCTTGAAATAAATTTAAAAAAATGTTAACGTTCAATAAAATCAAGTCTAATACTTCTAGTAGTAAATTATATCTAATTTGAGTTATTTTTCATCATTTCCGTAAATTGTTATTGTTCTTTTTCAATATGTCATTCGATATGTTATTAATTTAGCTAGAATATTGACATTAAAAACAATTTAACTAAAAAAATATATTAAATTTGACTCAAATTTTAGTTTATTATTTACTAAATGCATAATTATTAATATGGGTTATTTATTTTGAAGCAATTCAACTATATAGCATTGATTAACTTCTATGTGTTTTGATACATATGGAAGTTAAAAGTAACAAAATATTATATATTTGACTTAAAAACTATTATTGCTTCCTTGATATTTAACAGTGCGTACTGCGATTTCTCGGGAAATAATTCGATTATTTGTGTGAAACATGGCATAAACCTTAAGAAAATTAAAATACCGAGTGACAGGCATAAAATTAGTATTACAAATAGAATAAAAGGATTAATGAATTTGCTACAGTACATATACGGAAAGGTATGTGCAAGGAAAAGTACTTTTTCGATTATTCTCACATTATGCAAGATATATGGAATATTAATCGGGTATTAAAAGACGCATTAGAAAGTACCAGTATGCAATGCATTACATATAATGAATCATAAATTTTGCTGTGACTTGGAAACATGTCATGAATACTTGTTATCCCTAGTTAACATCAGTCCTGATTTCTCCCACGACTCGTTTACCTTTGCTTTGAATTACTGACTTATGTGTGAAATCTCAGTAATATTAAACGTGAAATGGGAAATGCCAACTAGTGTCTAATGTCGCTTGCAGATGAACTAACATTTGACCGTCTTCGAAAACACTAATCATCTTAATTCTCTAAGAAACCTGTGCTATTAGCAAAATGACGAGAATTTAATTAGAGAGTTAATGTAAACAGCAACACGGTAAGAATTATATAAACAGCATGGTATTAAATCCATACTTATATTTTTTAGACCGTGCAAGTCTGGATATTTTTGAATTTCTTGATACCTTTCTAAAGTCTCGTTTACTCTGATGTTGTCTTTTTCGAACAAAGTTGAAAATCATAGCGCATTTGCCTGCATATCTATTTTCTTACGAAATTAAACCTTCGTATTTTCTCTTTGTAAATACAACTCTATGATTAACGCGTTTAACATCGTGACGTCAATTGAAACACTTGTGAAACTTGGTGTTTGGTGTTCCATATTCAAAGAATTGCATATCGATAAAAAGTAAATTACATTTTTAATGGCCGTTCATTGCGGTAATTTGCGATGTAAAGTCTTTATTTGAATTTCTGCACGCAAAGAATGATTTTGCTGAAATATTTGAAAACTTAGTTAGATATAAAAAATAATTTTGTTGAGCCATCAAAAGATTTGTGTGGAAAACTCAAACATGATGGTCAAAATTACATGCTCATTGCTCAAGCATGATGGACAAAAAAATTTTATATTCCACTAATCAGTTTGAATGTCTTATATAATTATTTTAATAATTAAATAAAATTATTTTCTATGTAGAAGCTATGTGTTTCGCGGTTTATTTTCGTATCAAAATCTATTATATATTACAACGCCAACATTTTGTGATTGCAATTCACTTCATTAGTTCACTTCATTATAACAAATTATTTTTATATGTAACTAAATTTTTAGATACTTCAGCAAAAACCGTTCTCTCTGTGCCATTTGAAACGTTAATTCGTTTAGGATAACTCTTTTGTTACGATTGCAAATTAATTCGTCAATGTAACAAATATAATCAATAGCATCGTTAGCAAATAAGAGACTCATATATATATATATATACATA
>NW_017305987.1:1216864-1221532 GCF_001594115.1 Trachymyrmex septentrionalis | reverse complement strand
ATATATATATATATATAAAAGTCATAGACGATTGCAGGATCCCAAATCGTAAGAAATTGACCAATTCTAGTATTTTCCCTACATTTGACTGTGCTTGGTCGGTTTCCTACGACTTAAGACTCCACGATCATCTACGAATTCTACGTAAACGAACCTAAAGTCTGTCCAAAAGATTAGATTAGATTCTATATAGTTTGTTTCTATTACCAATAATTGGTTGGTATAGCAGTCTAGCAGCAAACACAGCAACAAAATTTATTGTCACGTGTTTACCGATTACCAGTTAAAGGTACTGGCGGCTTGTTAAATTAACAAAACCCTTTTTCTCAGTGTTCCGAAGCGACGCTCCTACACACATAAGACGCGGCTTAACGCTCGATAGACACACAGCCTCGTACAAATAAGTGAAGCTGAAATTCGATTCTCTCCTGACATAAGTTTGCGTTTCCCTATTCGGGATCCAGAAATCCACCCCTAAATCGTCGCGTGGCCTCTTTCTTTCACAGTGTCCTACTTCTTACCCTCGGGAACGACCTTTTGAACAGTGCCGTAGTTTCGCGCCGACAAGCGATTCGGCTCTTCTCGTGCAACAGGTAGATGTGGCTACGGGCCAGCTGCCACCCCTATTATGCATAATTGCTCGAGGGTGGAAGGAGAAGTAGAAGATTCTTCCGTGGCAATCGAACGTTTTGTCTCTCGCACTGTCTCACCTTTTGTTGCTTCTTCCGTTTGCCGGACATTATCACCGGAAAGCAACAAAACATCCTGCGAATTTTCGCAACCCATGAATTCCAGGGACTTCACAGACCAGAAGACTTAGGATGTATTAAAATTTGAATATTAAGATTGATTTTTTTGCGACATACGTATAATATTTAAAAGTCTGTCGACCTTACTTAAATTCTGACTCGCTGTCGTTATTTTATTCTCATTTATCGCCATTTAATTTTATTTATTGACCGAATTTTTAACGTCACGCTTATTAAAACACTTCGATTTGCTCGCCAATATAAAGAGCGTGTCTGCTGGTCGCTTTATCTTTTTACGTTCCATTTGCTTATAATTCTCCTTTTCATATTTTATGTACTTCTCGTGATTCGCCTTCTTCTTCTCTCCTTACTTTTCGAAGCCGTCAAGAGGAATCTCTATGACATAACGCGCACTCCAATATGTCTCGTCGTCAATCAAATGCCGTCGACGGATTCTAGTGCATTTGAGATATAATAATACGTCCGTCGATCTATCGTCTGCGTCATGGGTGAAGTACGACGTGAAACGAGGACCATGGAAGTCTATGGAAATTCTCCTGTTGATCTCATCATCGTCCAGTATTATGTTTTCCATTACTTCAAAGTATGCTTATCTCAAGCTACGAAGGAAATATCGATTAAATTATCCTTATATTCATGCAGGATTTTTACCCTTTTTTTCTACGTTTTAAATTTTCGCGCTATATTATAGATTTATAGAACAACTAAATTATTTATGCGTTCAGATAATAGCTATAATATATATAGGTAAATAAAATGAAAATTAACATTCGTGAAATTCGAATATGGATATCACTTTATAGCAAATTCGGTCACTTGTATTACATTAGATTTAATGTATATCAAAAGCTGCTGTACACGAAATGACCAAAGTTAAATGTAAAAGCATATAAATATTTTAAACGCTTAAATATTCAGTAATGATATTGTCAAATTATTCAACAGAATATACATGTATTACTTCAGTCGAAGTTGATTATATTGTGCCATTGCATTTTGATGCTTTATATAAAGTACACGTTAGATATGAAAGAAGCAATGGTAAAGCCCAATCTCTAAGTTAAATAACATTTTCTTATTTTTAACTTCCACATTAAAATGTAAATCAATCCATTTCTGTTAGTTTCAAAGCCCATATTGTTAGTTATTAATAAACTAAATTTGAGTCAAATTTTTAACATATATTTTCTTGAGTTAAATTATTTAATTCCATTATTTTAGTCAAATTAATAATATATTAGGTAGGACCATTGGTGATTTATACAAATAATTGAAAATAACTGAAATTGTAGTTATAATTTGTTACATTACATTATAAATTTAACAATAGCCTTAATGTGAACTAATCCAATGTAGAAACTAAGAGAGTGAGATCGGCGTAGAAAGGAAGTATCAAGAACATTAAGAGATTCAGAAAAAGTGCAAACGAATAGGTGGGTGAAGATTCTAGAGGACAGGTGAATAACATGTTGAAAACAGGCGATGTAGAATAGATATCTATTCTTCTTCTTTCTTCTAGAAAGGGAAGTCCAAATGAAGGGGATGAGAGTGACGAGAGCGGGGGATGACGAGAGAGAGATACGTATGCGGCGTACATCCCGCCACGATGGATTTCTGTATACGTACATAGGATGGTACATGACGCCAGGGCAGCCCTCTCCCCGATATATACGTATTGCAGCAGCAATTAAGTTTTACGGGCGTGCATCCGGAGAGAGAGAGAGAGAGAGAGAGAGACGCCTGTTTCGAACGCGCGTTGAGTGCCAGTCGTAAAGCCGGCTAGAGGGGCAACTGTGCAGCCTGTTTATCCCTTTTCCCTTTTACAGCGCACGGAGATACACGGTTGTCTGGGATGGATTTGGTACGTCGGAAATTGACGGAAATACGGATGATTTTAGCCAACGGCGAATTACGAGCGAGAGTAAAATTAAATCGTATCATGAATCTAAAGGGAATTAAGAACTTAGAAAATAGAATAATTTTTAGAGACATAAACTGTTTCCATTTTTTTATTAACTCGTGATTAAACCCAACTGTAGATGATAATGTAAACATTGTATTTTTCTAACTGTGGTTAATCACTTATCTGATAGTTTTGTCGCGAGTATATAATTTTTAATGATTTCGTACTACAAAACTGTCAGTTTAATAATTGAGCGTAGCTAGAAAAATACAATTTTCATATTATTATCAGGTTAAGGGAAGTTGAGCCTAAATCGCAAGTTAATCGGAAAATTAAAAAACCGGATTGTATTTAGTTGAATGCGAAAACGCTTAAATAAATCAGATCACAACAGATTGTAGGCATTTTAATATTCGTTAACGCTAAAAATAGAAAGATATAAAAAAAGAGGTATATATAATACGGGAGCCAGGATAAATAAAGGGGAGAGAGAAAGTAATAAACTCGAAGGTTTACTTAAGAAGTAAACAGGTACAAAATATGAGAAACGATATTGCCGCCTCATCGTCCGTTTCATTACACTATCATCACATTTCCTGTTCTCGGATCGTCAAGATTTAAGAACAAGGGTAGCCACTTAAACGAAAATTAATCTCGCTCTGGACCGTTTATTAGCACAAAGGAGTGTATTTCCTGAATATTAAACTGAATTATTTAGCCTCGCGCGAAAAGTGACTTGTTAACGTGGATTTTGTATTCCGCGGGAGGAGAACTTGTCGCGCAAGTGGAAAAGACGCCATTTTCTCAATTTGCACGAATGCAAATTGCACGTGATTAATCGGACGTCGGCGTTTCGCAAGAACCACCGGAGGTGGACGAGATTTCGATACTAGATCCGACGCGCGATGTGCACGGCGTGGCTCACCTTTTTTGCCAGTGTCGTCTCGGGGAAAGACAAACAGCCGGGGGTTGCCCGATCGATCCTCAGGCCGAAAGCCTGACAACGGGATTCCGAGTTAATTGCGCGCTTTAACACCTGTTAATAGGACTGACAACGAGGCTGTCAGGTATTTTGTGCTTGCGAGGTAAGCAGGGTCGTGGTTGGTGAGAGGTGGTCGAGGACGGGCGCGTACACGACGAATATAGACGCAAGAGAAACGAACGTGGAGGTGCGCAGGTATAAAAGAGAGGAAGAGAGAGGCGAGAGCGGGAAGTAGTGGAATGAGACAAATACAGGCAGTGGCGCGATGGGGGAGGAGATAGCCGGAGGAGAGGAGATAGTTGATGTAGGTGGAGAGTTGCAATCTGTTCCCGATGGCTCCCGGTTAGTCGAGCTCTGCGGTTACCACTTTACAATCCCCTCGCTTGTAAAACCCACCCCTCTCTATCCTCCGTCAGTCTCCTCACCCTCATGGGTACCTCTCGCTCTCCGATCCTCCCTCCGGCCTCGGCTTCGGTCCGGTCACCGCTCTCTCCCACCCTCGAACCTATCAACGTCAGGGCAACCTCATCTGCCCGCCTGTCCGCAAGACATTAACCGAATTCAACGTTTGGTTTCCGTTTATACCTGCGCACGCATTTACACGACGCTAACGCGTCGCCTGGTACGTACACACTTGTGCGCGTACATCGACTTGTGTCGATTAATCGACGCGATCGTTCGATTTTCTGCAGCGTTACCTGAAAGATGAAAAAAATGTGAGGCTGGCGGAGAATAGCGCTTGAACGAGGGGATTGCCACCAGGACGTCCTGACTGTATAATCTAGTTATTAAATTTTTTCTCGAGGAAAAACGGCTCGGATATGACGTGTTATATTTTGTCTAAAATAAATTCTTCGCTCGAGTGATATTACATTCGATACTTAAAGAGAGATCGTCGGAGACGAGCTGTAGGGAACGAAAATTTAAAGATTTGCATTGGCAATATTTCTCATAGTGTTCCTCTGCTTTCTCTAAATTGCTTTTTTTAATTATCGATAAGTTATAGCTACTGT
>NW_017305987.1:1210092-1216764 GCF_001594115.1 Trachymyrmex septentrionalis | reverse complement strand
TGAGTCTTTTTTTAAAAAAAAAAAAAAAAAAAAAAAAAAAACGAAGCGAATTGTTTGCTGATTGCAGTTTCGGTTTCCAGTACAGTTCGCATCGCTCGTACGGGGCTCGGCAATGCGACCACTTGCCGCAGTCGTAAAATTACAGCGACGTGATTGTAAAAACGCAAAACGTAGGTTTTGCCGTGACGCTTTGGTATAATAACGGGTTCGCCGTTGACGGTTGATTGAAAAACCGATCGCGCGACGCGGACATTAACGAAACGTAACACCAGTGTGTGTTTTCACTGCGTTCAATATGGTTCCGTTTAGAGATCGTTACAGGGACGTCTCGTATATCACTGGATTACTATAATTTCGAGCGACACAATGAACTTTTACGGTCCTTTCTCGGTCAAACCCGGCACGTGAATATCCTATCTTTTACAACCCGCGCGTGAATATATTTACGCGGCTGATGCTACGCTGGAAAACGAGTTTGATTGCATTAACTGGAATTCTGATTAAAAAGTCTGGTTGAATTTTCTGGTCAAGTCTATTCCGATTCTAGTTGAGATAACTGGAAGTCTGATTGATATGATCAAAATCTTCTGGCTCGTTCATTTTTAACTAGAAATTTTTCTTAATGTAAATTTGGGATTAAATAAATGAAGCGCAGAAGAGTTGCACATAAGTGATCCCAAGTGATCGTTTTTGTAAAAAAAAAAAAAATAATAACACTGACTATTCTCAGGTTAAATTTCGTGTACTGAGGAATGTACGCGGCTTATTGAAAAATACGTAGTATCGAGTTGTATAAATTCTTTAGGTGTGGTTTAGGTATTCAAAATATATAGTTCTAGAAAGAAATATATATTTCTCACGAATGCATTTGTAAGCGGATGACCATGATTCATGGTAATATTTAAAATTCAAGGTTTAAAACGATTAAAATAGAATTATTTAAATTCAAGGCTGCGCTGTATATTAATTTGGGAATGATGTGCAAACATGTTGGGATCCAAGAGATAAAATCAGATTCGAGTTTCATCAGTGTATCTGAATTCTAAAGTATGGGAACCGATTTCTTTTTAGATCATCACACACACATTTGCAATTTTGAAAGAGAAAGAAGGTTGTTTAATTGTAAAAAAATATTGCAGTAATACGAAAAAGAGGTTTCACATTTTTACCTTCTTGTGACATTATTCTTTGCACATATAAGAGTGGTAACAGATATCGTATTTGTTTTTGCAAATTTTCATAATTTGTATGTTTCACTTTTCTGTCTGTTTCCATTTCTCATGGCGAGTAAACCGTTTCTCGAATGAATTGTTTGCATTTTATTTTTATGTGCGTATTACTGCCATCGATTTTGAACGCATAGTTAGAACGATTACTCTTTTCTCCTTAAAATGATAATGTTTATTGACGAAAGTATCTCTTTCAAGATTTCTCCGCAGTCAAACTGAAGCGCTGTGGGCAATACAAGCGAAAGGACTTTGTACTGCAAATTATATGTTTTTAGTCAAATTGGTTAAAAGCAAAGTAATATATTTTTGTAGATTAAGAGATACTGAATTTTAAAAGTCTGTATTAGTCATACAGTCATAAAAAGTGAACAGATTTTATTGTAGAATCACTTCAAAGTAATTATTTTCAGTCTGATCAGACTGAAAATATCTTTATCTATTAAACTATTTATTTTTTAGTAACTGTATTTTAATATTTTTATGCACTGAATCATAAAACGAATCAGTTGATGTAAAAAACACATAGTTGTAAAAAAATTATATAATTTGTAACTACACATCTTTTACATTATAAGACACAGTTAGAAAAAAATAAATAGTTTTGTAGATAAAGATACTTTTCAGTCCAATTAAACTTAAAACAACAACTTCTAAATGGAGCTGCAATAAAATCTGTCCATTTTTTATCGTTGTGCCTATAGAAAAATAGACTTTTGATTATCTTATTTGAGGGTCTCATAATTTACAAAATATAGTTTATTCATTCTAAATTTCTTGTAATGAAATCTCACTCTAAGAAAGTGAAAATACAACTACCTTTCACTTTTTGAAAGAGTGACAATTTTCATTCTTTTTAGGATGAATTTTTACTTCAAAGGAGTGAAATCTCACTTTTTTTTAAGTGAGACTGCACTTCTTCGAAATAAACATTCACTATAAAAAGAGTGGAAATTGTCTGACTTTTTAAAGATGTGAAATATTTTTACTTGTTTTCAAGGGTAGTTGTATTTTCGCTCTCTTGAAGTGAGATTTTTACTGCAAGAAATTTAGAGCGTTTGAAGCCATTTTGTCCATGTAATTAGCGTGGTATTTTTTTTTGCTCGCATTATGTTACTCTTCAATATTAAAACGCGTCGCCTTTTCAAGAATAATGCAGTTTCCTACAATTTATTATTCGTCATATCTCGTCATCGATTTTTTTCACCATCATTCTCTTCACCAACTGCACGCTTATCCGCAAGTCGACCAAGATAAGAAGGTGAAAATTGTTTCGCTCTGCAATTCATCGGCGTCTGTTCGTCCCAGGGGCTGCGATCGATCGTAACCCGTATTCGGAAGGCGATACCGAGGCTTCTCGATCATCGTGGATCTATCCATCGTGGTCCTGCCGCACATTCGCCGTAAATACGCGCTCGCATCGAAACGACGCGCCCGTCCTCGCCGCTATTTGCTCGTTGCCGATTGGCCGGCGTCGTATATAGCGTTGCCTCCTTTACGAGCCGCGGTAAAATTTTCTACGCTACAAAGTTATGAATTCGTTGCGGCGAACGCCATCATCGTCGCTACCGCCACGTCTTCGTCGCACCATCCGCACTGCCGCCGCCTCTTATTCTTCTTTTCTGTGCCGTTTCTCCGATCCTGTACCCCTTGTTTCGCCCGTTTCCACGCTTTGCGACGTCGTCGCCCCGTTTGACGACTACATCGCGCTTTACGACACGCGATATCCTTTATCCGAAATATTATGCCCGGAGCCCCCGACTCCTAGTCTTCGTACCCACCTGTGTTTTACGGGCTACGTACGCGCACGCAAACGTGCACACCGGAGTCGTATTGAATAGGTAGATTTTAATTTTGCCAACTAGCCGACTTGTGAAAAGTCAATAATAAGAAGCGAAGAACTGTTTGCCCCGCTTAACGCAAAAAAAAAAAAAGAAAAAAAAAGTGGCAAGAAATTCTCAAAGGCATCTCGCAAAGCATATCATATCGCTATATTCGAATGTATATTCTGACAAAAAGTGGCGAGGTGAAATGATGAAAATGCGAATAATTATGGCATACTTTATCGCGACTGCGCATGCTGCGCGTTACTCGCGATGTTTCGCATGCCTGAAGTTTATCTTTTCAGAATGCAGGAATACGAGATAGCACGTTTAACCTGGGAAACGTTATAAAATATTAATTAATTTTCTTTTTTTTTTTTTTTTTTTTTTTTTTTCGTCAAACTTTTAATGCACGCTACGTGATTTTCACAAATATGGAAGTATCCACTATCTCCCGTGATTTTCGCATACATTTGTATTTATGCTGAGCGACCGAAAAGTCACGCGGTCCACATTCAAATTGTTCCGAAATAATTAATTCTGATTTCGGAGCGATGAAAAACGTACGCAAAGTGTCGCTGAGCGTGTGCGTTTTATGCAATTAATGAATTCAGTTAAAAAGGCGAGATACACACTCGCGCATGTATTCCACGCGCGACGTATCGCCGGAATAAATACGTTTGAAAAGCTGTCGGGATATGTAAAAGCGCGCTGTCCGGTGATGGAAAAACGTATAACTCAGCGATACCTAAAATCGGAACAAATATCCATCAAGGGAATTCGTTGCACTTTCACACGCGGCAAACGGCGTAGGTGCACAGATGAAAGTGAGTGCAGAAATACAGTGTACGAGGAAAAAAAAATAATAATAATAACATGGAACGTGCTTTTCCATTCTTCCCTCGGCGATATATAGATAATTGTGACAAATGTTTGCGAAGTGCGCATTGACTCTACTATAATAGACCGGAGCGAGACCAATTAATATTAATGGTGTATCAGACAGCGCAAATATTAGAAATGGTTGTTAAAAGCTTGTACATATTTATCCGCAAATTTCTCGATATTTTATCTATCGTTAATAACTTCTGTCTAAACAAATGCGAGGTTATAATTATAAAATCGTGTTTACAACTTCGATTCTTACGCTTGGATTACAGATATCGATTTTTCGCTCGTTCTGTTATTGTACGTAATCTTGATAATAACATGCTAATCGAATAGCAATCAGCATTACTTTTGTTAAAATTTTTAGAATTTTGATATGTTAATTTCCAATAGGAATTTCGCGAAAATATTGATTAAAAATATTTCATTAGAAAGTAAACTTGTGGATTCTTTGAAAGCATCATGCATATATAGCTTCGATTTACGCGGTATAGAAGTAAACGAAAAATAAACTTCCGCTGTTGGCAATCGCGTCGGTCCGATGGACCAAGATTAGATTCTCACAAACTTGTCGCGATGTCACTGTGTTGTTTTTTCGCGTTTTTTTTTTTTCGTTATTTCGAGCGACAGCTTTTCCAATATCTCAGCAGATTTTAATATAGAAACTGTAATCAGTGATGCGATACGACATCGCACTTTCACGGCTCGCCAGACAATCATCATTCATTATATTGATAATGCTACGTCAGAATTATACGTACATATTATCTCATTTCAGTTTCATTTTTCACACTCGCGTCATCGTTCGTTGCACGCGATCGAACCGGAAATACCTTTCGAATGTAAGTGTACCTATATCTATTTCCACGTTATCTTATAGCTACATAAAATATTACTAGAGATTTCTGAATTCGACACACAACTCTTAAGGTACTTTCCAGTAAAAGACACAGATGACACAATATAACACAATGAATTATTATATCCTTATTGTTTGCCAATATTAAACAAAGGAATGTTCTTATCTTAGACCCGATTTTTTCTTTCCTGATTAACTTGTGGTTTAGACTTAACCTTACTTAATTGGATAATAACGTAAAAATTGTAATTTTCCAGCGCTATAATTAATTACTAAATTAATGAATTATTAGTGGTAACTTTTTGGCCTTATTTTTTATTATCTGGTTAACTTGTGATTTAGACCTAAGCTTATACTTAACTTGATGATAATATAAAAATTGTATTTCCTAGTTATAATTAATCATTAAACTGATGATTTTGTAATAGTAACTTTAAAAATTACTATAAAACCATTAGTTTAGTGATTAATCGTAATTAGAAACACAATTTTTGTATTTATTAAGTTTATAAGTTTAACCACAAATTACCAGTAAATGAAAAACTAAGAATTATTTACTACAAAACCGTCAATTTAGTGATTAGTATAGTTAGTTGGAATAATAATTTTTACATTATTATCAGGCTAAATCTAATGATAAGTTAGTTAGAAAATAAAAAATCGGACTTTGGAGTTTTCAATGTGCTGCTCTGATTAAAGTCTGGTTGAAAATGGCGAACCAGAAGATTATTATATCATTTAGTATTCTAGTTATTTCAACTAGAGTTTAGTAGAGTTAACTAGAAAATTCTGATTCGTGCGTTTTCAACCAGAATTCCAATTAATCCAATCAGATAGTTTTCTTAGTGCAATTTTGAATTTTTTTACGTGCTTAAGTAAAAAGCTTCTTCAGATCCTGTTTTCTGAGTCTTAAAAATGGAACATGCAAATATTCAATGAATGTCACCGTTTCAATAATTCCTGTTTTTTGAGTCTCAAAACTGGGATCTGCGTGCTTTTACATTTGTGTTTTAATTCCCTAGGTAGTTTTCCTCGGTTTCTATAAATATTATTAAGGAACGGATACGTGGCGCATGTCGGAGCTATGCGACAGCAAAAGGAGCAACTTCGGGCAGAGAGAGAGAGAGAGAGAGAGAGAGAGAGAGCGGCACGTTACCGAGTTACTAAGTAAACTTTGATAAGAGTGCCGGGAAAATATATTTGTCCGGATATCAATATCGTGCGCTTGCACAAACGCCGGCAAGTAGTTGCGAGCTTTTACCAGCGAATGACGGCTCGTTATTGCAACGCTCGTTGAGAGTAATACTCGGAGTGAGACTGCGTCGCGTTTGCCGTACGTCGTAATAAATATAATGTCAACGATTTCTTCTTTGGCTCTCTGACGGTAGTTTCAAGCTTCTCCGAGGCTCGAACAACATGAAGGAGAACGAGAAGAGAAAAATTGTTGTCGCGATGATTTTCTAATTAACCAGCATTGTCCTGTGGGGGCTCGCTTGATTAACACCAATCAGTTATGACACGCAGTGAAACGAGTTTAATCCACGCCGTCGATGACTGGCAGGAAACGCCGCTGACACTCTGGATCATCGAGCTTTAACTTTCGAATGCGAGCGTCGATCTCGCGTCAGGCGTAAATAATCCTTTCGCGTAGTAATTGAATCGATCATTCCGAAAGCGAGATAAGCTCTAGAGATTGAAATATCATTCAGATAAAAGCCGAAACCATTATTCTCGAATAAAATGCCGTCTAGGCAGCAGCTAACAGATGTTACGTGTAGATTTGTGTAGTTAATTAATTTGACATGACAAAAAGAAATATATTTGAACTTTTTTCCTGCACTTTTTTCTCTCAATTGAACAGGTATATCGAGATAAG
>NW_017305987.1:1203113-1209992 GCF_001594115.1 Trachymyrmex septentrionalis | reverse complement strand
AGTTAATTAATTTGACATGACAAAAAGAAATATATTTGAACTTTTTTCTCTCAATTGAACAGGTATATCGAGATAATAAAACTGTGAAAAATCTGGAAAATTGAAAATGATCAGGGAAGTGAGGGGATTTTGCGAAATTTTCTGGTAAATTAAAATTTTTGATTCTGAAGATACGCAAGTTTTGGAACACTATTAGTTTAACAATGAAATGTAAAGCAGTGTCAGCAACATTAATAATAGTAATTTACATTACTATGGCCCGATTGTTCCATCTTTAAATAAACTATGTGATAATTTACCTGGATAAACAACAGAGTAAGAGCATAAGAGAGCGAAAGAGTAAGACAGTTGGCTGAAGTTTATTGAAAGGTGGAACAACCCACAGCCTTTGTTAATTTCTCAAGAAAATATTTAACGATTTTCAAATCAACGAAAAAGCATTTTAAGTTAAGCCTTTGTTTGAGATTAGGGAAAAGTTATGGAATTTTAGGATGAGGAATTTGTGGCAACCTTGAAGGATGAATTTATTGAAACAGTGACATTCATCGCACATTTGCATGTAATACGTTACGTTCTTACAGATTAATGACTTTTACGATCGCGATCAGTTTTACCCGTTGATTAATAGCGCGGCAATGTTTCTGTGAGCTGAAAAGTACCCATCGATAACTACCCGGTTTCCACCTTCATAGTTATCGATCGTTCCCTGACGTAACCAGGAATTTTATTTATTAACGAGTGCGCAACGAGATACGGCCGCCGTGTGCCGAGCGGATTCCTCAATCGACTAATACTTCCCGCAGGAAGTTGTAAGAGAAAACGTAATTTCGACGAAACAGGAATGCACGAAATTTGCATGCAGGAAAGCCAGCAGCTTTCGCGGCTTGGCTTCGCGTTCGGACCGGCGTTCGGCGTTCGTGGGAATGCGAGCGTGATGAAGAGATTGTTTTTTTCCCTTGACTGTTTTATCCATTTAATCCTCTCGCAACAATTGTCTGAAAATTTCACACAGGTCTAGATCTATCATCCTATATATTTCCGAACATCGGATAAACAATACGCTCATACAGGGTTTTTTTTTCTTTTTTTTTTTTCTTTTAACCTTTCCCATAGTATCGAGTGACTGTAGATTTCACTCGGACAGGGGCTTGCGCGGTTTTCCAAAGTTAAAGCACGTTTCGCGAGACGCTCTTTCGGAATGAAACTGGACCAATCAATCTCTCTTCCACGAAGAGAGGCGTCGAGTAACTCGATCGATGGCCGGGTTAAATTTCATTTTCGCGCCTAGCCCGCGAGTGATTAAGCCGACCTAACATCACTCTGTGGCTATCGACGAGACGCTATAGAGAGATTGTGTTCGCCGCTCAATTCTAGCCACGTCCATCGCCGATGTTGGTTGAGCACCTACGTCGCCTTGCATCGCCCTTCGCATGCAATTGTGCACCGGCGGCGAGTATATCCTGGTGGATGCCGGGGTCGTCGCGTATGGCTATATCAAACGCTGCCGCTACCTGATCATCATAAAAATTTATACGCCATCGTCCACGACCGTAAATTGTATTATCGAATGCGCGCCGTCGGTTGCTCGTTCCTCCATATCCTCCTCCTCCATCTCCTCCTCCTCTCCTCACCTTCCGTGTCTCGTTCTGCTTTCATTCCGTCGCGTCGGGAAAACCGAGGGAATTTCTATTAAGTATATAAAACCGATTCCAAAAAGAGAAGGGTAGACAGTGGTGCGAAATATCTGGTTTTTCGCCGAACGTACGCGCGTCATTCTCCGCACGTTGTGCCGCGGTCGTACGATCCCCTTCTTCCTGCAGCGGCGTTATGTAAATTCTGCCTGTTAATACGCTGTAACGTAACGGAAAAGGCGTAATGGCGAATTGGGTTGCATTAATTACAACGGGTATAAGCGGTGGATTGTATTACCGACTTAAACTCGTCAGGTAGGTGAAAGCGGCCGAGAGTATCGGTTTACGTTACAAATCGCCAACGCGTACAGGAATTACGCGGAGGAATTGCGAGGGGTGCGGAGAGGCGGGGGTGGAGAGGAGGCGAGCGAAGAAAATTGAAAGGGGAAAAAAAAAAAGATAAAATAAAATGAAATGCAAGAAATGGAAAATCACCACGTGCGCGCTCGATGCAGAAAATGCGGTTTGCCGAAGGAGAGCCGTCTTCCCTCGAAGCGACGGCCTCTGTCGAAGACAGCGAGCGGTGGTAAACTCGCGCGCGGGAGAAACGAATTTGTGTACGGATAATAACACGGCCCCGCGATTGCCGGCGCGAAACCTTATACGCGCGGGAACTGCTCCGGCAATAGAAGGAAAATATATCCACGAGTCGCACAATTTCGATCTTCGCTTTACACGTACTTCCGTTCTCCAGTGTATTATACCCGTTATTTCCATCGAGTCGCGTCAGCTCGCGGGGCATTTTTCCACGCTCAAAGGCTCGACCTGAGAAACGTTCGAAACAGAGAGAGAGAGAGACTACGAGAAACGCAAACGCAATCGAAGGAAATCGAGGCATTGTTGAAAAAATTCATATATGCGTAAAAACCGAGGGAAAGTAATTCCCGCATTTTATTATCAATTAAAAATGACGGGAGTATTGTTCCGCTCCTTCTCGCGAAAGCGAACGGGCGGAACGGAGACTCGCGGTAATTCGGGCGCGCACGATAAGATTGATGAGGACGGAATAATGGGTTTGTAAATCCTACGAAAGAAAATATCGTGTTCTGCTGTTGAAAGTAAAAGAAAAAAAAAAAAAGGAAAGAAATGAAATTTACGGGGAGGGGAGTTATTGCGGTAGAACGCACGGAAATCATCGCGACGCGGACGTCAACGACGTCGCGTTGACAAGAATTTCCCACGCATGGGGACGTGCTCGGGCTTTCCCCGTGTATTCCACGTCCCGTTGCTAACACGCGAGCGAAATTGCCGTGTTTCATCGCGACGCCTAGGATATCGCGTGTCGTCTGTTGTCTCACAGTACGCACAAATCGCGCACGCGACGCCGCGACGCCGCAACTGCATTGTTGTCGCGAGACCCGCCTTTGCTTTGGCAAACCCTTTTCCATTTTTTTTTTTCACACCGTTCTTCTCTCGTTCGCCGTTAACGTTCCGGCATTCCGGCGGTGATTTCGCGCGGAGCGTAAGTAAACTTGTCGAGAGACCACGGCGAAAAGTCGCGCGGGAGATGCATGCGTGTATAATATTTCGTTGCCGACGTGAGAAGCTCGTTGCGAATACAAATTACTACTTGTCGCGCGGGATTCACAAGCCGCGCAGCTAGCCTCATTGCAGCTAATAAACTTTCGTGCGATTCATTTCTCGTCTCTGGCACTCGTCAGTTTGTTCCGGGTATAGCTGGGAGTGCGAAAGTACACCTGTGGGCAATGATCCGTTCCTCTTTACATCTAGCGAAGCAAGTTGAGAAGGTATCCTATTCTACTACAAGAGTCATATATGAGAGTCGTGTACATATTTGTTTTACGATACCCGATATATGACTCGCATGTGATTTTTGTAGTAAAACAGGGACGACGTATCTTTTCAACTTCCTTCACTAACTTTCGAGAGAGAGAGAGACCTTATCCATGAATGTATATTGAATTTTCTACAATAAGTTGTTAGTCATCGCTTATATCATATGTTATAGAATCTTAAATCAGAATTATAAGCCATAATCTTACATTCCCAGAAATCTTACATCCAGAATGAATCATATTAGATCGTTGCGTCTACATTTCAGTTAATTAGAAGAGTGGTAGTTCTTAAGACGTATAATATCTGTTATTATTATGTGATTGATCAATCATAACGTAAATCAATCTAAGTTTTAAATCGTAAGAAATGGAATCTTTACATGGGCCGGTATTCATAGTCAGATCTTATATTTAAGATAAGTCTTAAGTTCAGCCTTGAGGTGTCGTGAACCGATCAGAGAGCCGCATTAGCGTCTTAAGACATTTCTTAAGACAGTCTTGAAATAAGAACCGATTATGAATACCGGCCATAGTCTCTGATTACTTGACTTATCGTTGGCTTATGACACACTACTGACTTGCTTACAACTCGCTACGGACTTCTGGTCTATTACTAACGTTTTATTGAAAGTCATATTATAGAAAGTCATATTTTAGTCATTGAGAGTTTCAGGCTGTGACGTCAAACGATTAGTTGGACTAAGTTTTTCATTTTCTGATTAATTAATTTCAATTTAACCTCTTTTAACCTGATAATTATATAAAAATTGTATTTTCCTAGTTACGATTAATCACTAAATTGATAGTTTCGTGGCGGTAACTTTAAAAACTATAAAATCATCAGCTCGGTTGATGAACCTTAGCTAGAAAATACTATTTTTGCATAATCATTAAGTTAAATCTAATTATAATTTAACTCTAGAACATTAAAAAACCGGGCCTTAGAAGGATTGCTTAGGTTTGATTTTCTGCTTATCTAAATTTGCTTTTTTTTTTTTAAATCAATCAACATTAATTTTAACATTTTGGCATGTCTCAGAAAGTCCACTGAACGTCTTAAAGTTAAAATTAACATTTAATTTTTTACAGTGTATTCTCTTCCTCTTACTAAAACTATATTTGTGAATAATATTTCATTTAGGATATCCAATTACATTCTAAAATTGAACTCCACCAACGAACTAGCAGGTTCCATTTCACTCTCCCCCTCCCCCTCCCCCCCTTCCACATACTCGGTTGTTTCGCGACGGGGCGGATTCCGGGGCGGGCCCCGAATTAACGTCGTTAAATTTTACGGTCGCCTCGTCGGCGAAACCGATTCCGTTGTAAGAAGAAAAACGACCGAAGCCAGCACGTAATACGATGAAACACCGCCGTAGACGATCCCGTCGACGATTTCACGATCGGGAGAGACGGGATGTTTGTGTCGGGATGTGTATGTGCGAGAGCTGGTCTCTTTCCTGCGGGAAAATCGGAAAGAAACGGGGCGAAGAGTAAAAAGGACGCACGCGGAGTTTTCTAAAGACCTTTGTCAGCATTTTCCATACGAGGAATTGTAAGAATCTTTGGCTCACGTATCGTATTTACAATACTATCGGTATCGATCGATTTTAATGGGATACGCCCAAGTGCATCGATAACCACACTACGACTCTGTGTACGACGAGCAGGGGATTTCTGGTGATTTAAGCACGTTGAAAAATGCATCATCGGTGATCCACCGCCACTCCACGATGACGTTTGATTCCCGCAAAAGGATAGGACGTCTCTAGTTGAAGAGTAACCTAGTACAACCCGGCGGCCGGGAATTCAAAGGGACTTTGCTCGACTATTCGCATTGACCCATATTACAGGATTTGAGTGGCACCTAAATCTACATCTCGAAGACCCAAGGACACGCGATCGTCGAATGATCCGCTAATCTACTGTTTGCGTAATCTCCCGTCTAGACTTCCGCATAAATATTTCAGCTCCTTCATTTTCATCCATTTGCGGATTTATATCTGCGCCTTTGGCGAGGTTCCAAAATTAACTGTCAGAGTTAACGGCTTCGTACCTCCTTCACTTAATTTGCAGTTACTTCAAGATATACATTCGTACATTCGAAAAGAACGATTTCATCGAAGCGTCTATAAATTTAACTAGATACAGATTCGGAAATAATTTTTATTGGATTATCAAAATTACGTAAGAATGCTGCAATAAGTTTTGACATTTTAACAGCCAATTTGAACGTCTTTTATATAATTATTTCAATGTTATAACAAAATGTTGTTTTTGTCATCTAATCTATGTTTAGCTAAAAGACACGTTTCTTATGAAAACATCGAATTCTGTCAAATCACCTAAATTTTTAATATGTGATTGCTTTTATGACGTTGATTAAAAGTCTAAAGAAACATGAAAAGGAAAACCTTCATTTTTAATAACCTAGATATAATATTATAGTAGAAGTCATAAAAGCTATTAATTATAGGCTCGTTTAGGTTTTGCATTGTTAAGAAGATTTGCAAGGAAGAATTTAAAAAAGTGCGAAAAAAATTAGTGATCTTATATAGGAAAAACACGATTTCTGTAAAATACATAATTTTGAGCAATTTAGAGTTCCGCAACCCTAAAAGTTGACCTTTTTCCAAGTCAGACTTTCGACCGGCATCGTAAAAACAACCACGTATCCAAAATTTATCCAATTTCACCGAAGCCGGTTTTCTTTTATAAGAAATATGCGAAATATCCTGCTTCAGCGAAACTTGCTTTCCCGCGCGTTTATTTTTTCACATTTATTTTTCGCGTTTTATTCGTATCGCTTTTACAAACGATCTAATTTCGATCTTATCACAGATACCATTTCAAGCACAATGGCTACGATTTCGATTCTACGTTAATTAAACTTCAGTATCATCCATTAAGATCCAACTTCCACTCTTCGACATTTGCGTAGCGTTAATACTTGGTGGGATTTGCACGATGATCCGATCATCAAACGGGAATACGACGCGCTGACGATCGCGCCGGATAACGCTTTTAGAATTTGAATTCGACGAAAATTGATTTCGTCCCAAGTTTCACTCACGCGCGAGCTGGGATTACGCGCTCAGCCGATAATTAATCGCAGTATAGTCTGAACGACAGAGAGCGATTAGCGTGATGCGTGCGCAACGGTAATATTCAAATCTGCTCGTCGTATGCGCAACAATGCTGCTGGAATTCCGTCTGTATTTGTCGGGATTAAGTGCCGCTCTGGGTTTGGGATAGTAGCTACCGGATAATAGCTGGCAGCTGGGATTCCGAGCCATCGGTCCGATATGATATTTGTACAGGCGCACGTACGGTTACACTCGTTGGCGTTACAATCGCTGGCAAATGTGATTTTTTTTCTCCCCCTCCCCCCC
>NW_017305987.1:1199511-1203013 GCF_001594115.1 Trachymyrmex septentrionalis | reverse complement strand
CCCCCCCCCCCCCACGCATACTCCCGCCCGCGAATTAAAAATATTCAAGCGACGAATTAGTCCGCACTGTCGAGCTTTACCACACGAATTTGATATAAATCCCATTTCGCGGCCGCTACTCTACCATCATGGATTTTGCGAAACGTTGCGTTTGGTGCGAAAAAAAAAAAAGAAAAAATAGAAAGGAAACGGGGGGCGGGGTTCATGTGAAATTAGCGCAATTGCGTAAACGGTGAGCGAAAAGCGCGGCCGTGAGCCACCTGCCTTGACATAGAATCGTACCTTCGTGCACAGAATGAGGAGCTATTCCCGAGTCTTCGAAAGTAAGTCTTTGAATTTTTTGGAACTCTCCGAGTTCCTCGTCCTTCTCTTTCCGCAAGAACTGACTTTATATTTCACGCGACTTTTGGATTTACGCGCACGGGAACAAAGATAAATATATATTTGGTTCTTCACTAGATTTATCATCCTAGATCACAATCCTTCTCGTTCACTCGCGACTGCATTCTCTTTCCTATTCCAAGCATTCAGCCTTTCGCGCGCTCCTTCTCAATCTCGCGCGACGTGCGACAAGAGGAAAGAATTCGCCCTCGGTAAATCTTTCCTGGCGCGTGCTCCATCATATTTGCGTATCCGGTTTAATGACTGTCGGCTGTTGTTTCCGAACGCGGAATCGAAGTACCGCCGTGCGGTCTCCGCGGCCGGGAGGAGCGGCGGGTGTGCCAGGGAATAATGAAATTCGCAGGGAAAATCAGCGAGGCCGGCGTTTCGAACGTGACGTGGTCAGTCCTATCATTTTATGCAAATAAAAGCGGAGGACGCTTGATTTCCCCGTGGTGTTCCGACACGCTACCGTTGCCGCGTCGCCATCGTCAACGCCGGCGTCGGCGTCGGCGTCGGCCGAGACGACGCCTGACGTCAGCCGGAGATACGATTCCAGCCGGGTTTACGGCAGCACTCCGAGCTCCGTGAGAAATGGATGTATAGACGATGGTTGGATGGCTAACCAGTTGCCCTCGATTCTCGACAGATTCCCCGAGGACCTCGGCACGTGTCAGGGAGCGCGTGTTTACGTTGAATATGCACTTTACACCGAGCGATCACGCATTTTCGCATCTCGACGATCCTCTCGAGCGCGTCAGTTGCAATATTGAAAGATGAAAATTGACTAATCGTCCCTCCTAAAGATCCTTCAATTTCGAAAATATTCGATATTCAAAATTATTCTTCTACGATCGAAATATTTAAAAAATTACAAAAGTACAACTCGTAAATAGTAACGTCGATAATAATAATAATTATTGATTTTATTTGTTATCAGTTATATCTTTAATCACACGTGCTCGTTTTTTCAGTAATATAGATATCCATTTTAATCTCGGTTCGACTCTAATCTCGGTTAAATTTTATTTCAATAAAAATATATAACATCGTTGGTTTTCTATCAATGTAGATTAAAATTAATCCGCGTATAATCTGATAGAAAACCAACGATGTTGTATATTTTTATTGAAATAAAATAAAATAGTAATATTTTGTGGCTCCGCAAGAATAAATCTAATACAAGTAAAATGTGTATGACGTTAGTGCATAAATTAAAAATTCGTAATGCGATAGGCACATCGCTAAATCAATTGGGGTATACTTACCAAACGAAGTTAAAGTGAAACGCAAACGTTTCAATTCCGGATTCGCGTCTTTTTTTCAGTGCTGAAAGTTTGCGTTTACTTTAACTTCGTTTGGCAAGTACATTCTAATTGGTTACAAATTGTATATCTGTCATGTTACGAATTTACAATCTTGCGAATCGAAATCCGCGCCAGAGACTCACATACCGCATTCTACTTGTATTTAATTACAATCTTACGATTTCCAACTTTTTCACTCTATTCGATTAATACTCTACGTCGTGCCAATTACACTCAGCATCGATTGATTATTTTTTAACATCCAATCCGTCGCGGCAATGTTTCGAATTGCGAGAACGCTACATTTACATTCTCGCCATCGGTATCGAATATTCTACCGATCACGCCGTTGCAGCTGCATCGTATCTTTTCTTCTCGAAACATCGACCAAGTTTGCGCGTTCAAATGACTAGATTTTCGCCTTGCGTCTTGCATCCCCGGGATGTCTTCGGGAGTTTGATGCGCCCACCGGGGCGTAAATTCAGCGATTGCCCCGTGCGTGAACTTCCTACAACTAATCCGCCGAGGATCGTACCGCGAGTTTCGGCATCCATCTCTCGTACTCACCCAGTGAGAGTAGCGCGACTTGGGCGCGATGAATATTGCAGAGCGTCGAGCGCATCTCTCCGTGTTTACGTGCCCGCTCGTCGTGAGTAGAGACACGTAGAACGGAGGCAGGTAGAGAAACGAACACCTGGCGTGACCGACGCGCCGGAGACCACGCGGAAACTGACTCCTTTCGATGGCACACTGTCGGTAGTATCCTCGCCACAGAGCGGAACCACAGAGTGTACACGTACGTTGACTTTTGCTTTTGCTCGCCGTTGCCCGCGGTCGCCTTTCGCCGTGGTGGGAAGAAAGATATACCGGCCCCACGTTACACGCTCACGGCCAACCGATCCTCGGATGAGCGAGAGTGTCGGGGACTGGCCCGATACGCTTCGAAGTCTCGGAAATGATCGCGATTAATTGACTGTGTTTTTGGGGAAAGCGGTATGTGTGTGTATGTGTGTGTGTGTGTGTGTGTGTGTGTGTGTGTGTGTGAGATCGGAGAACAAACATCGTTTTGCGGTCTTCTGCTCCCACATACGTAGGGTCAGTCCTAAGTACGTTTTAAAATTTTAGTAAGCGTGTTTCTGGATAAAAAGAAAGAACAAATGTCATCAATTTTAGATCGAAAGTACTTTGTTATTGAAATAATTACGTCATTCATATATATCTACGTTAGCTTAAGGTAAGCTAGGATGCGTGGAAAATGATGGAAGACAGTTTTGAACATCTCTTGCAAAAAATATCTGAAACTTCTGAAATAAAGTTACTATTTAATATTGTATTTAACAGTAATAATATAATAACAATATCATTAATAAATACTGTACTTGTATTCATTATTTTGTAACGAGAAGCATTTGCGACTTAATTTTCATGTCATTTGTTCTTCCTTTCCAGGAACACGTTTACGTTCAGGAATTTTAAAACGTACTTATAATTCGGTTTGTATACTTTCCGTTACGTGTATTTATTTTAACAAAAAAAAAATTGACGTTACGATTATTATACCTGAAAGTGTATCATTAACTTATTGTAGTTAATTTGGATTTCATCTGCATCGTAAAAAGTGGGATGAGTTTTAAACTCATTTTAACACTGCGAATCCCAGTGTCTAAAAAGTGACTTTAATATATGTATGCGATTAGTCTTCCGTGTAAGAATAACCCAATAAATATGAATTTACACATTTAAAAGTATAGTACAGCCTCATTTTTACACGAAAAACTAAATAACATACATATATAATGTTACTTTTTACATTT
>NW_017305987.1:1192790-1199411 GCF_001594115.1 Trachymyrmex septentrionalis | reverse complement strand
TACAGCCTCATTTTTACACGAAAAACTAAATAACATACATATATAATGAAGTTACTTTTTACATTCTTGGATTTGCGACGTAATTGCTTTGACTTACCACTATAAATTTTATTAGAAACTTACGTTCCTACATGAATCTCGTATTTGACTAAGATTAACATAAAATGCATCAATCAGCTGTCAGCTGAGCAAAGTTTGAACTTGAGTAAATAGTAATTGTGCGGAACTCACAGAATTTAATGTCCGCTCGCGTATATTTCGTCTGGGAAAGGTAGCACGTATAAGTGGCGTGCTTATAAAGGTACGAAGTTCCCGTTGCTATCTCTCGTAAAGGACGCGTAACGCAGTCGAGTCCGTTTAAGTTTCATTGCCTTTCGCGCGAAATATTAAGATAACGTTCGACGCACAAGCGAGGCAGTCTCTTATTCCAGTCTGACAATGAGGAACCCTCCTGCCTGTGCCGTCAACTTGAGTTTTATCGCCCACTTTAACTCTTGTGAGCATTAAGCGCGTTACCTCGTAAAAGAGCGTTGCGAGTAGATCGAAAGGAGAAATTGCATAGCGCCCGGTATAATTACGCGTAATTGTCTGTGTCTGATTAAGCTGATTACTTTCCGAGGGAACTTTTTAGGCGGTTCACAAGCCGCCCCCCCTCCCCCAACTTTCCATTAGACCGATTACAATTATTTACGCGATTATCGAGGGAAGCGGAGCATTCCGCGAGGATTCTCCCGATTCACGATTCAGGTGCTAACCGAACGGTAAATTCAACGAAACCCGATGAATTCCAGATCTTTAGGTTTAAAGATAGATGGCGAAGATTATTCTTACGCTTTCGAGCCTCGGAACGTTTAAATCTTAGCAACAGCGTATCAGAAAAACCACGAGAGTTGAGAACAAGCGTGTAAAAGCGGTTCAAAAGTGAGAAAGAAAAGGAAGGAGCGAGAGAGTTTGTACTCCGAATGCAACAATTAGACTTTCTGCGTAGAAAAGAGCTCCATTCTTTCGCGCCAGATTATTAAAACTGACGCGGAAGATGTCGCATCGTAAATGGCCGTTCTGTGAATGCATCATAATACGGTGGTGCTCGGTGGTGACTTCCTACCGGCGCGGGCGTGACGTAATCGGGAGGACAGTGGCGCGAAGATTAGCCGGAAAATGGGGAAAAACGATGGGGAAAAGCGCGGAGCGAAACGTCCCCCATCGTAGGAATCGGACAACAATTCCGCGCCCGCGGTTCCGCGGTTGACAATTACTGCCCGCGACCGCTCTGATGTGGCCGTTATCGGTCACTATTTTTTCAGGCGCGTCCACTCCTGGTAAAATTAAACAAAAATTTCCATTCGTAACGAAAGCACAAAAATCGCCGTCGTTTTTGTCCGCGACCGACAGAGTTCGGTTCCCTTCCCAGAGAGTCAGTTACGGTGCAGCCTACTGTACGGCATTTCCGTGCGCAAAAATCGTTTCGTTTGCGCACAATGAGTTTGTGCACGCTTCGGAACAATTAATCCTTCGTGGTTTGAATCGGACTTTGAAGACCCAGAAGCGAATTTTCAATTTTAATTATTATGTTCTGAAGTTCGGACATTTACAAAAAAGTGGAAAACTTTTTGGTCATGTTCTTGAATGTGTTTAAAGAATGTACCAGATTTTTCAGATTTTTTTAGAGCTCAACAATTCTTTGAAAAACACAATCAAGCACCAGTGAATAGCAATAAGGAAAGCGATAAAAATATTGGATTACGAATAGTTTAGACAATTTTATATACCTGCTCTCTAAAACTTTTAGGCTGGGTTTATCTTTCGGTAAACTTCATCTCACTGTCTTATTCTCTTACTCTCTTATGCCCTTACTCTTTTATTCTTTTTGTCCAGTAGATAAATTACCATATAATTTATCCGAAGATGGAACAACCGGCCTTGGAGTGAATTGTGTCACTCTAAAGAATAAAATCTCACTCTTAAAGATTAAACTTGAGTCACTCTTGTTCAACTGACACTGACAGTTTCTTTACAGTGAGATTGCACTTCAAAGGGTTTAGAAAGTAATTAGAATTTCGGTAGTTTTCGCCACGCTGTGAAAGTATTGTCGTCGTACAGCCATCGGTGAAACGTAAGAAAATATACGGATCTAAAACAAGAAACATATATAGGAACGGTCTGCGGATCTGCATTGCGTCGTGTTTTTACGTCGCGCAGATAAACGCGAGTTTCTATCCGTCACGGCATTATAAGAAAATACGCGAATTTACGCATAAACGTCCATCCTCATCTTCAGCGGCTAACGCGTCGAGGATTAATTACATCCCGGGTGGTCGCGAGCGCTAAAACGTTGATTCCATAAACCCACGGAAAAAGGAGACCGTCTGGCAGGGTGAGTTTTTCAGTGACGATAATTGTACGCCATTAGGTAAGCCGTCCCGACGTGAGCACAATAACACGGTTGATGTCGACGTAGCAGCAGCATCGTCGTCGTCGTCGTCGTCGTCGACGTGAAAACGTGAGGGAGACGAGAGAGGTACGTAGTTGAACCGAGCGATATCAGGTCTCATTGTTCCTCGACTTCGAGCTCTTTGTCTCTTCCGTTTCGAAATGCCAGGCGTGGGCGGCTGGAGAAGGACGAAGAATGCAACGAGCCACGATCTCCCGACGACACTTGGAACTTGCCAGTTTACCAGTTTGTCGGGGGCGACCTGGTCGCCTCCGCAAAAGGACACGAACGCTGAATGCCACGATGCAACGCGCACAAGATCTCGCATTGCGAAAGTCTCGGTTTACACGCTGCTACTTAACCCATTATCACGTACGTTTCACGCGATGAAATTTGAAGCTTACGTTGCGAAGAGAAAAACGAAGGAAAGCTCTCTTCATTACTCTTTTAGAGCAACACTTCTGGAAACGGGATATACGTATTTTTGTTTGAGAAAGAGAGAGAGAGAGAGAGAGAGAGAGAGCGCTCAGCTTCTTTATTTAAAACGTACGTGTTCTCGTTAATGTACTTTAGTACAGTAATATTATTGCACTGAAAAAAATTACTAAGTTTCAATAAATATTTTTTTGAATAGTTCTGAGTAAACGAGGTTGTCCCAATGATCGGGTATATCCTACGTCCGGACACTTACACAAGATTTATTATTAGTAATCTCAAATGATTTTTTTGTTACAATATATTATAATTGAATTGTATTTCAAGATTATTTTAAAAAGCATTTGAGATTAATAATAATATAAACAAATAAAGTTTTCTGAAAATGTCCGGTCAGTAGGACATTTATCTTATTTGCTAAATATAAACATATATTTATTTGATATCAAAATTATTAATTTGATTCAACTATCATTTCTTATTGAATAAATAAGTAATAATTGCTTAATAATTTTATATTTTATATATCTGTAAAAGTAATGAAAATCTATCCAGGACACGAAAGATTCAACGTGTGTAGTAAGAATGTCAAAAACTAAGGTATATGCTAAGAGTTAATATAAGTTATATTCGATGTTATTAGCTCAAAAATAAGTCAACATACAAACGTAGATATTTACATCTAAATAGTAGTTCATGCACTGCAAAATTTTTTATCAAGTATTCTTTAGGGAAAATATTGAATTTATAACGTCACTCTCGAAATATATCTACATATTTTACAGAAATAAAATTTTGGTCTTTCTTGTTCTCTCTGGTGATCTGATTATTTTATTTGTGCAATAATCAATGGAAAAGTTGCACAAAAGAACTCCGCCCTAATTATACGAAAAATTGAATCTCGATGAAATGAGAAAAAGCTTAAGCTATATTATATGTGAAAATTCTCATTTTATCGAAAAAAATCAAAATTTTTCGTTATAAATTATAACAAAAGATGTCAATAACTATTTTCTATTTTATTTCATAGCACAAGTTTTACACCGTAGCTCCAAAAAGCTATCCATTCTTGAGTCTGACATCTTTTGTTCACCACATGTATAAGCTACCAATTTCACCAGAACTTAATTTTCCGTATAATTAATGCGGTTCTTTATTTAGAAAAAAAAAAAAAAAAAATAACCGAGTTTCCAACGGCACACAATGCTTTAAGGATAAACTCTCGTTACTCTTGCGCGTTTCGACCATCTTTGTACAACTGTTGCACGCTTGTTACAATTCGCTTTCATTATCACGGTACAATGTATCTCCGCGGAGAAGGCGAGGTCGAAACGGCACGCGCTCGCAATTGCTTACGTCACGTTGCTTTTGTTTTCAAGCGGTACGGCTTCTCACGTGTAACCCTAGGCGAGAGGTTGCATCAAATTTTAACCTCCGTTGTGCACCGCCGCTTCGCCGTTTCCATTCCGTCTTCGCGATTCGCGCGAGGAAAACATTTTACCGACTTTCTCCGACGTTTCACAAAAGACACTACGTCGTCGAGGTTATCCCCCTCCCTCTTTCGCTTAAAGTACCGTACAATTTGGCCCGTGTCGCGGGCGAGTGTTCTCTCGTTGCAGAAAGACAATAATGAATTGAGCGCCAGCACAAGTGCGAAACTTAATTTTTTTCCTTTGTGCGTTAATCAAGCACTCTCGTTAGGTATAAAATACATTCATATCATCAATTCATCGCGCGCATCACAGTGTGCAGTTTATTGTACACAGTTTATTGTTCTTAATACCGCTAGGAAAATTACTTTTTCTCGTATCTCCTCTAACCGTTTGAATCATCACACTGTAATATTTTACATCCTTTACTACATTTTTTTTAATATAAATGTAAATGTTATTATATACGTGAACAGTTTTGATAAGTAAGTGACTTTAAAAGGAGACTATGAAATGAGAAATAAGTCGAATTTTGGTAAAAAGAAGAAAGTAAATAAAATTACTGACTTATCAAACTACCCACGTGTATATACTACTGTAAAAAAATAAAATGTTACTTTTAATCTAAAGACGTATAATAGACTTTCTGTGACATGGAAAAATGTTAAAATTAACATTTTATTTTTAACAGTGTAAATTACGAGGGTTGTTTGAAAAATTTTGTGCCTCAATATGAAAATGGCATTATTCGTCAAAATCATTTTGGTACTACAATCGTACATGTTTTGAAAGATACCTGTGAAAATTCTAGCCATTTTGGACGCTCAGTTGTTGTTTGACAGTCATTTACCAGTTGATGTCAGTCTTTTTGTTTGATGAAAATCTCTGTTTTCCGAATCGAACTTTGAGCCTAGAAACAGGAAAAATCGTTGGCAACCAGATCTGATGAATGCGGAGGGATGGTCAATCAATTCGAATCTTAATTAAATTTTTGTCATGGCGACTGTCATTATTCGATTTTTTCCATTTTTACAAAAACACTAGTATCAATTGGCACAAATGACTGTCAAGCAACAACTGAGTGTCTAAAATGACTACAAGTTTCACGGGTATCTTTCAAAACGTGTACGATTGTAGTACCAAAATGGTATTTATCATAAACGAGTAATGCCATTTTCATGTTGAGGCTCAAAACTTTTCAAACGACCCTCGTATGTGTGTGTGTATTAATGTATTAATTAAAGAATAAAATAATTCAAGAACTGAGTAAACTTAAAGCTCATATATGTTATATGTATTCTTAATTATATTTAAAGTATGTTTTCCTTACACACACACACACACACACACACACACACACACAAAGTGTGTGTGTAAGGAAAACATACTTTAAAAAGAATTAAGAATACATATGACATATATGAACTTTGAGTTTACTCAGTCATTTAATTACTTTATTGTTTAATTAATACGTGACTCCAGTCCAATGTATGTGGATACAGCCGCTTCAAGTTCAAGATTGAATTACGGTGCAGGCTAGACGGGCAATTGCCTGAGGCATCAAAACAAGTCTGTCTTACCTTAATTGTTATCTCAGAACGCTGTAACACTTCAGTTTTCTCATATCTTAACCAGGTTTATTTTCGTGCAGTAGGGTTTACATTGAATCACTATAGATTATAGTGATTTAAATGGAAATCCAGGACTCTGCGAACTTAGCGATAATATACTCGGACGGAGTTATACCGTGTATTTTCTTGCAAACGCGTATTTATAACGCCATACAGCGAAACGTCGTCCGCGTTTCTCGTTCATTCGTATATACATACGTCCCTCTGATATGAACTCGAGCGTGACAAAACGGTCGCTCAAAACTTCCTGCATACGATACTTTCGCGGACGGCATCAGAACCGACGACAGTTCCGATTACGTTTGGATGCGATCCAAATCATATCTGACTTTTCATGTTCCTTCTTTTTTTTTTTACATCCGCGCGAACGCTACACAGATTTGCTAAATTTATCCATGTTAAATATATTTTAACAAGAACATACTGTAATAAATTAATAAGTACTATGTATTTAATTTCTGTGTCATTTTAAACGTGTCCTTCCGGATGATTATTTTTTTAAGATGAAATTATTTAATTAAGGATGCATTACACATATTTTTAACAAAATTTGAAAAACTGAAAGAATTACAAATTTTTTTATATTTGAAAATACACAAAAAGTTTGGTAGCGATGTAAAATAGATCAAAAAGTGAATTAGAAATTTATACTTTCTGTATAAAATAAACATTAAATTATATATATATATATATA
>NW_017305987.1:1188224-1192747 GCF_001594115.1 Trachymyrmex septentrionalis | reverse complement strand
CGAAATACTGTCGAACTAATATTTCATATTAAAAAAGATAATTACGTTCATTATATATATATTCATATCTGCTTTCACGGACTTCCAAGTTCCAATTATTTCGATTTCAAGGCTGGCACAAGTCTATCACGTAATCAACAACCGAGTCCGTCACTTTCTACTCCGAGTGAGAAGTTTGACAGACCGCGTTCACATCTTGAACATTCTATATATTACAGCTCGATACGTTCTTTCGAGGTGGCTCACGCAAAACTAAAAGATCGCGCTTTCGAAAATGATATTTATCGACTTTTTTTTAGCGAGTCAGGTGCGATCCAATTCGGCCAACGACGGCGAAGACGTCGCCCGCATTTTTATCGAATTTCCTCTCTGGACGAGCAGGGCTTTAATTGAATTCATGCTAATTCGCGTGACTTCTGAATTTTCTGCGCGAGATAACGATCGGTATTCTCACGCGGTACGCCTTTTTCGCGCGCGGGAGCGTGGGACTGCTCTTTATTTTTCCAGCGGGACTCACTCGCTTTCCATCTTTTCATAATAAAAAGAAAACTCGCGCGAAACTGTCACGAGTATTTTTAGCGGCGCGTAGCGCTTCACGACCGGGAAAAATTTTGCGAAATGTCGGGTTATGTACAGTCGAGGGTTTACCAAAATGGTGTATACCTGCTCGAGTTCCGCCCTGGGAATATTTAAAAGAGGCGCAGCCGTGAGAGAAGGAAAATGATAGTGCGAATTAAATGCGAGAAAATATACATTTCCACCCGCTGGTGCGAGACTTCCCGGACAACACTTTGTACACGCACGCGTTTCGAGAACGATCACGAAATCTATGGCACTTCAATCGGTTTCGGTGGCTAAATATCATTTAATATCGAGTATGCAATTTGATCGTGCAATTGTTCCTCATTTTCATTTATCTGTTTACTTCGCTTGTATCGTGTTTGATGACAAATATTGTGTACGTCCCGCTGCGAATGCCGCATTGGAGGTATAAACAGATTGCGTATATATTAAGTTGATTATTTATTACGTGTTTTTCCCTCAAAAAATTTTCCCTCCATCCGTCAGATTTTAGGACATGTGATATAATCGCTGACGTTTCTGCATTGGATATTACTTCGTGTTTTAATTAAGTCGCAAAGGGATGTACTATGACAAGAAAACTTATCTCATTTTTAAAAGATTGGATTATTTGGAAGAATATTTTTGAGAATAGATTGAGAGACACAATGTTTGTGATTATAATTACATGAGATAAAATAATTATGATTGTAGGAGCTTTATTTTTACAATTGTTACTAATGTTAATACAATTAAGAATATCAAGCTACGAGATAGTGAATAAAAAAATAGCATTAAAATGTCCTTTAGAGCCTTTATTTTACACTTCAATAACGCAGTTATTGAAGCGTAAAATAATTTCCATTTATATTGAGAGCTATATAAAGAACACATACATTTCGAATCTTGTTTTGGGTCCTTTTTCAATGCAGAAAAGTATGATATTTTGATGTTAATTCGCTTCACTAAATTTTCTATTAATTAATGAATAATAATAATAATAATGTTTGAATAAATAAAAATGTTTAAATAATAAAAAAGATATTTATAATTCTATTGTATATACCAAAAAGAATATATGATTGTTCTCGGAAATGGCTATAATAAAATTATAATTGTTTTCGGAGAAAAAACCTATATCTTTTCTATCATAGTAATAACCATAAAAATGGAGCGCTAACTATAATAATTATTTTACTATTCAAGTATAATTATAATAAATACCAGATATTTTATCTCAGTGTAGATTACTTCTATAAACTTGATTCGACATTATTATACACTGGGATACGCTAGTTTTCCGTTGCTACGTGTAATATTAGGGATTACGACGTTCAACGCAAAATGAATTATCGGAATATAATTAATACGTTTTGCTTGGCATCACGTCCGACGAGCATTTGAATCCATCATTTCCGCGACGGGAAATAGTCTGCTGTTTATTAATTTATTTCGTATGAGACTATCTCGCTCTTCGGAGTAGCAGCCGATATGAACGTGTTGTCGCCCGCCATGGCAATATGCAGGTACACCGAATTAAATTCACGTTGCACGTGCACCGCTCCGGTTGGATGGCCATTAGCCATCAGCGAATTATCCGGCCACGACCGGATTTTCTCGCGTCGGTACCATCGCACAAAATATTTGCTCGGAATTCTTCCTGAAATTTACATGAGTCTCTCCCTGAAAGCGGATCGCATTATAATCTCCGATGCGTCGAATTTAGCCGATTTCTATTGAAAAACCGCAATCGCACGATGGCCAGCGTCTCGCGATTATCCCGTTTTCGTTAAAATTGCAATTATTCTGGCATTTAAATAACTAATCTTTTTTCTATTAAAAAAAACCGCAGCCGCATGATTGCCATCAGTGTCTCTGCGATTATCCCGTTCTCGTTGCGATTATACTGCATTTAAACAACTTAATCTTCTTAGAGAAATCTGTATTCACTTTGTTTTGCAATAGGTGTATTTAATGCAAATAAGCCGACGAAAGATTATTAATGCAATTTTCTTCTTTTTGTCTTTAATGTTTATTCTTGATGTATAGATTTTTTTTTTTTAGATGAAAATCTAAGGATGAAGGAATAATTACACAAGTTGCACATTTTGTCGAATCTTTGACAATCCCGTGAAGGTTGCGATTATTTGCATTTTTAAATAACTAATCTTAGAGAAATCTGTATGCACTTTTGTTGCAACATGGTGTATTTAACGCAAATGAGTCGAAAATTAGATTATTAATGCAATTGTATGTGATTTTCTCTGGTTTTTTTTTTATGTATAGATATTTTTTTTTAGATGAAACTCTAAAATCTGCGACAATAATACTGTTAATGTTGCAATTATCTGCATTTAAACAATTAATCTTATTAGATAAATCTGTGCGCATTCCATTGCGATATATACATATTTAATGCAAAAAGACGAAAACTAGATTATTAATGCAATTTTGCTTCTTCTCTGTCTTTAACGTTTCTTCTCAACGCACATATTTTTTAATAACTATGAAAATCTAAAGATGAAAGGATTGTTACGAGTTGCATATTTTGTCGAATAAAATTTGCCAATAATCTCGCTTTTATGGCGTCTTGAGACACACACACACACACACACACACACACACGTAGCATCGCGGTCAAAGTAATACTGACCCACAAAATCCCAGCGAAAAAGATGGTAGAAAGTCCATTCCCGAAGTGTTTATTCCGGTCAGAAACTCATCTCCATCTCCGATTTTGTGTCCGCATCGATGCGGCGAACCCGGTAGAATGGCAGAAAATTAGAGCGAGTGAAAAGGTCTTAATGATACATGCGGGGACCCTTTCACGATAACTGCATACACAATTTCCGCGCTTCACACGAATTTTCTCGCGAATGGAATTTTAATCGCCGCTACTCTATACGCGATTAACATCCGTCGCCGCTACTAACTCGCTGATTTTTGTTATTGCACTTTATGCCGCGTCTTTAGAGAAAAATCCGATTTTTTTTCATCGCGGTCAGCGCGGTTTTTCACCACCTTAGAAATCGTTCTATTGAATCGGTCCACTGAACGAACAAGTAATAGAGTTGCGTGTGAATAACGATACGTAAGTAGTGATTTTAACTTTCAAGTATTACGTCGCTTCTATTTCTTTATCTCCGCTATAACTCTATTGGCGCGTTATGTTATTAGACTGAGAATATTCTCTTGCGAGACGGCACAACGAAGATAAGTTGTATAGACGTACTCATCCATGATAATTTTTACGCTTCCTTCCTTAGAGACGCGATCGATCAGGAAATATATATATATATATATATATACGGTGCATCTTTGTGAGAATCTATTTTGCTGCGCAAATGGAATTGAATAGAGAAACTCTCGTCTTGCGAAATTATATTTATTTAGAGATATATTTAAAACGTACGTTTCTCTTTCTGACGTATAACTTTTAACGTTTACCCTCTCGAGACGTATTCCGCTTCATCCCCGACGCCCGGTATCGTCCGGTCTTTCGAAGAGCTCGATGCAGCCGGAAATTTCGTTTTCTCTTTCCATTCTGGCACGAGCTGAATCCGCTTATGACGCTTCTTAGGATTAAGTGCCGTGCCTTCGATGTTCCATAACGAGCGAGCACGCCATAAGTCGCTTAATCAAAATTTCAACGGCCGACAACGTCAGATGTGCAGGCGCGCGCGCTGTGGCCGCTCTATTTATTCATTTCCCCCGGGATCGTTTCGTTACCATTAATTCTGAAATTTTTTCGTACGTACGAATATTATTCGTATTCCGTTTAATTTCAAAAAAGCGAAATGTTTGTTAAAAACATCTGACACGCGCGGCTTTTCATATTTTGCAATTACATTACGTGATATACAGGGTGTATGATAAGTAACGATAAAACTCTCGCTATTGGAGTAGAGCGGACTAAACACTGAGTCGAAAAGTCCTGTACCATTTTACAATTTTCGCAGTTA
>NW_017305987.1:1184122-1188124 GCF_001594115.1 Trachymyrmex septentrionalis | reverse complement strand
GATAAAACTCTCGCTATTGGAGTAGAGCGGACTAAACACTGAGTCGAAAAGTCCTGTACTATTTTACAATTTTCGCAATAGTTGACAAGATATTAAGTACTAAAAATCGCCGAATGTTGGTTTTTCAATAATTTTTTACTCAAGTACTATCAATTTTAAACCGAAAAAAAACAGTAAGTGACAAAAATTGTTTATTTTCTGTTCATAGAGTTTCCGAAAATTTTTTCAGAATTTTTTTAGTATCGCATTTTTTCATATTGGTAAAAATAGTTGCCTATAAAAGTAGTTTAATTATACAGTACAAAAAAATTCACGAAAAATTCTGAAAAAATTCTTAGAGCTCTGAGAAGAAAATAAACAATTTTTTGTCTCTTGCTGTTTTTCTGTAAAGTTGATAGTGCTTGAGTAAAAAATTATTGAAAATCAATATTCGTTGTTTTAGTAATTAATGTTTCTTGTATTGCGAAAATTACAAAATGGTAAAGGATTTTTCGACTCAGTTTAGTCCGCTCTATGTGAGAGTTTTATCATTACTTATCAAACACCCTGTATGTGTATATATATATATGTGTGTGTATACTAATTTTCTGCAGTTCTAAGTAAAAAGACTAAAGTACACAATAAGATATCGAGAGACGAAAGAACACAAGAATATAAATGATTGAATATAAATTTGAACCAAATTAATACATTTCTTGATTTTTGTTTAAATTTCTTTTAGTTAAATTACTCGTATGCGTTATCCAGGACACTTCCGCCTTCTAAATTTACTTGTATGTTTAAATGTATATATATGAATGCTGTTTATACATATACATTGTTATATTTAGCGCGAATTGTTTCACGATTAAAAAGAAATTTTTGCATTTGTCTTTAAAGGATGTATAAAACATCATCAATCTGTATTAATTATAAATCATCAAAGAGAACAATGTAAATCGACATACACAATGTGTCGAGGTGTCAGAAATGTAGAGTTAACAATATTGAGCAGTGATGATCTGTAGCTATAGGAATGATGATTGAAAGTAATTTCAATTGCATACAATTACATTATGAATTTAACAGTGCTCGCCATTGGAAGAACTTTCGATAAATTTTCAACGCTTTGATCTCTGAATTCGGGATGTTTACGTGAGAATACATGAGCTGGGATAACACATAACAACGCTCCCAGAGCGCGTGTATCATTGGGATCAGATTAATTGGCAGGCGAATTGGTCCCCGATGACAAAAGCTTTCCAAGTCGCCGAAGGTGCCCAATAGAAAATTCGAATCGCGCAATCGAAGCGTCGTTTAATCGGCCCGGTAGGCCGATTGACGTTTTATCAACGTTCAAAAGGGTGACGACATTGACAGACCAATTTCCGCGGCGTGTATTCGCGCGTGCTCGCGCGTGCTCGCGAGCGCATTATGTCGAACATCCATGTTTTGTCAGTAGCTATGCTAGCATGGACAACCGCGAAACGTAATGAGACCGCGAACAGACGTGTTCTACGCGCACGAGAGGATCTCCCTTCCCTCCTCGCCTGTCATTTCTCTTTCTCTCTTTTACGTTTCATTCGTGCTACTTCATCACGCACGCGTGTATGAATGAGACTGCCAATTAGCCACTCGAGAATACTATTTGATTAAGTGCCCCCCCCCCCCCGAGGAATCCGGGAGTCCGAATATATAAAAATGAAGAGAGAAAGAGAGAATTAACGCGCTTATTTACTCATCCAGAGAGAAGAGATTTCTTCGATTTGAAGAAATGTTTCTTTGCTACACGGTTAAAGAAAAAACAAATTTTTTTTTTTAAGTCCTATCTGTTAAATGTTTTGAGCGCAGGCTGTAAAAATGCGTAGAACACACAACAATATTTCATATTTCAAGTTTACATAAATGCTACGGTTTTTATGCGGTTAAACGTCACAAATTATGGATTAAGTGTCGCAGAACAAGTATCACGAGTTACGTTTTATATTTGAATTGAAACTGAGTTTTTTTATTATATTTTTTTTTTATTTTTACTTTTCTTTATTTGTAATTTATTCTATTTAATTGTGTGACAATTTAAAAAATGTGTTTGACTCTTACTTTGCCCTTTATTTATTGTTATTTAGTTTGCAAAGAAACAAAAATTTCTTTGACTTGCGAACGTTACTTCTTTGATTTAAACATTCCTTTTTAAAATCAAATAAAATTTATTTGATTTGAAGAAATTATGATTATGATTTGAACGCCATTTCTTAGATTTCAACGTAATTTCTTCAAATGAAATCAATTTTATTTGATTTTAAAAAAGAATGTTGAAATTAAAGAAATGTTTTTTTCACAAATCAAGGAAATTTCTTTCTTTAACCGTATAGCAAGGAAACATTTCTTGAAATCGAAGAAATCTTTCTCCGGGCTGCTTTTATCTACTAATTTTTACTCATGACATACACTTTCGTGTACAATCGACTAAACCATTTGCCTATCTCGAAATGCAATCTTCTCGTGATTTATATTCGAGGACTGAAATACGTTAATATCTCTCTGAAATTGGAGATTCTAATATTCCGGAAATTAAGATTTTACGTACCTCGAGAATGTCTCTAGAACTTCAACCGTGACTTGATATGCGATATGATTTCTCTGAGATATTTCTCCATGTAAAATAACGTTGATCTTCAACGTCAAGTTTACATACACACGTGTAAAGGATCCGCGATGGAAGGAAGAGGGAAGATGCGCGTGTATCACCGTAATTGAGCGTTGACGTGGTCTCGAGCTCGGATGGTGAGAATAACCGCGGGATAAAAAAGGCGGGGACGCGTCATCTCCGGCAGATAAATGTAATTAAAAGTTACGCTATAAGCTTGCTTTTGCGACAGACCTTTCTGCCGCAGCGCGACATTTCCCCTCCTCTCCCCCACCCCCTCTCTCTCTCTCTCTCTCTCTCTCTCTCTCTCTCTCTCTCTCTCTCTCTCTCTCTCTCTCACTTCCTTCATTTCTTCTCTTTTCTTTTGTGTGTGTGTATTTTTTTTGCGTTTCGAACGGTAAGCGCGTGTAATTACCAACGAGTTGGCCGCGAGCGAAGGTGACGGCGGCACCGGCCCGTATGAAAATTATCGCGTTTCGCGAGAAAAACGCAATTGAAAGTTTTATTAACGTGGAGTGGCTCTCTCTTTTTTCCCCTCGCCGATGTATTGCGAGACGCGAGTGCAATCATTCAACGGATACAGCGTGGACCAGTGGTTGAGAATTGCCCATGCATATTGCCATTTTTCACCCCCTCCCCCTCCTACCTCTTCACCCCTTGTTCTCTTTTGCCAACACAGCGTTACTCCGGCTGACAAACAATTTTGCATAACATTTGTTTACACGGCCGTCGAGCGCGTGTTCCTTCTACCGGTATATAACTGCAACGTGGCAACTAATTTGCTACCCGCTGTCGAACGACGATAGTTTTGTTCATTGTATTTTAATTCCAGCCGCGTCCCTCGACGTGCGACTGTAATGCGAGATACGACGGTTCGCGGGTGAAAGGATTTGCGTTACGTTACGTTACGTTTTAATGTTTCCGATATCGCATTGCGGTTTTTATTATCGACGTGAGAATGACTGTCATTACCAGGCATCTGACACTTTGGTGTCTCAATCCTATGTCAATTTCGCGTAGATTGCTTTATTTTTCTTAACGTCGAGCGATTTGTCGAGGTATAGATAATTTCCCACTATTAGAGAGTTGCGTTATTGGTACTTACATATTTCCCTTGTCACATTTTGCCATACCATTTATCTTCACTTCGCTTCTCTACATGAAAGAAACGATTTTGCTTAAGTATCTAAACATTTATCTATAATAGATACAGGCTTCAAAATAATTTTGTTTGGACCATTAAAATAATTATGTAAGACGCGCAAACTTGTTGCTATAGAATATTAAAACTTTTTGCAGTATTTCTTTACTTGAGATTCCTACGTAATTATTTTGACAGTCTGACAAAATTATTTTTAGACACTTTAGCAAAATCA
>NW_017305987.1:1168366-1184022 GCF_001594115.1 Trachymyrmex septentrionalis | reverse complement strand
TTTTTTTTTTTTTTTTTTTTTTTTTACATAGAAATCTTTTTTATTAAATATATATTAAAATCAACTTAACAGTAATTATGTTGATAAAAGTAATGTTTCAGTGACTTCGATTTTATTTAAGGATGTTTTATACATATTTTCAAAATGATGAAAAAATTACAGATTATTCTAAATCACGTATAAAAATAATACTAATTTGATGATAGCTTACTATCTATATTGCAAGTTATTTTAATAAATAGTAGAATTTTTTAAATTTGTGCTCTAATAAAAATGAAATGTATCATAAAATAAATGATAAAAATCTTAATTTTTTAATGTAATAAGTACTTTATATATTCAAGATTACTTACGTAGAGTTACATTGCGGTGCACGAACTAGTTTTGTTGTCAGTAAATAAACAAAATATTTATTTGTTCTTTATCTTTGTAACTAATGAGCGAATCGCAATAAAACTTTGCATAAATTATTTTGAATATTTAAAGTATTTATATAAAAGAAAAATTTTTTTATCATATAAAAAATTGTAATTTTTAACAATAAAAGTAATAATAAATAAAATTAATAAACAATAAGGATGTGTTATCAAGCAAAAATACAATCTTATTCACACAACTTTCACATGTATATAATTTGTTTGAGAGAAGTGTAAATATTACACATACTTCGAAATTTAATTTTCTTCGCAGGGATTGTACGTCTAACACATCCTTAATTTGATTCAGTTTGATTCGATTCGACGAAAAAACTTGGATTTGCACATCTCTCGAATTAGGCGATCAATCCGACTCGCGTTGTCCATCGAAGCGACGCGCGTAGAAGAAATAATTTACTAATAAAAATTATACTAACCATGATGAACTTACTCCAAGACGCAATTTCAGCGTCGCCCTGATGCTACTTAGAATGTAGATCGTAATTTCTTCATTCGCGGGAGCAGTGCAAGAAGGGACCCGTGCGTCACAAAATGCAAACGAGACCGCATCCCTTTTGCCTCTCGCATTCTCACCAATTCTTATTTTCGCAGACTCGCTACTCGCTCGATCCTCCCTCTCTCGTGGACAAGACCGCCCGGCTCGAGAATACGTTTTGCCCCTACATGATTTCGAGCTGAAGTAACGTTATTTAAAATAGACCGCACACAATTTTTGCCCGGTCCGACTGTGGCTACTCATTTTTAATAACCATGTCGTATCTCGACGGCGCGCGAACTTCGTCTCTTCATGGATCCTGACGTGTACCAGGTCGCTCTTTCTCTCTCGTCTAGGGACATATCCTCACTCATATGTATATGTACCGCCGGTGCACCATCCATCTGCTCGTTCGGCGCGCATACGAACGACCGTTTACGTACACCAGCTCGCTCTAGTAGTCGGGTACCATCTCGGTCCCATGAAACTTAAATTTCCCTCGAAACGGCCGCGGAGTTACGCGCGCGCGAGTGACGTTTCAGAAATTTCTAAGGTGGATATCTCACGCTCTCTCACCTCCATCATCCCCCTCTCTTCGCCTCTCTCTCTCTCTCTCTGCCTCTTTATCGCTTTCTGCTTTCCATCTCTCGTTTTCCCCTCCGATTCGTCCCCTCGGCCCGGAAGGGTGGTTCACGTGAAACTCTTGCCCCGTGCCGGAATTACCGGCTCGCCGGCATAAACTCGCGTGTATATATCGAATGACGTAAAACTCAACGAGAGGGTAGTGAGAGAGAGAGAGAGAGAGAGGGAGAGAGGAAATGGGTGGTGGGTTCGCTCCTGAATTTGGCGTTTAAATCCCCCGACCCTCCTGGTCGATGTCTCCTCTTTCGCTCTTTCTCTTTTCCTCGCACTCTTCGTCCCTCTTCTTCATCCCTCTTTCGAGCGCCACTCGGCGTCTCGCTCTCATTTCGACTCTGGCACCACCAACATTGCCGCGAAATGGCGGCCGTTTATTCTCGCTCGCAAGAGAGACAGCTCCGTGCCACGCGGAAAAGGAGAGAAATACCAGGGATGAAAACGTAATGCGGACAGAGAGAGATGGACGCGAGTGGCGTGTGAGAGATAGAGAGAGGAGAAGAGAATGAGCTGGAGTCGTATCTCCGATATCGGAGTTTTGAAATCGATAACACTGGTGGACGCGCTTCCGGTTTAATCGATGAAGCTCACACGCGCGGGGTCTACGCGTCGGCGACATTGTTTAAAATTCTGCTGATCGATCAAGGGTATTATGTGTACAACACACAATTTCGCGGACGCTCGATGCGTGGATGCATTCATTTTGTAGTGTAACTCCCGCCGAAAGCAGAAATATATAGAACGATCCTCGATTATCTCGTTATGACTGACAATCCTCTCTCTTCTCGCGAGGATGACATCAATGGGAACATAAAATATTGCCGACGTAATATTCGTGTCGTTATGGGGTGAATTTAATAATTATATGTGACACATCATTGCGCAACGCGCCGCACTGACAATTATCGTGGATTAAGCTTGGATTAGCTGCGGACGTAATTGCATTAGTTCAACGATATTGAAAAGTTCGCAAAAGTAATAACAGGTAAGTAATAAAACAGAAGTCTTGAGCAATCGTCGATGAAGGTCCCTTCTTAGCTAATTTCTAACATCGTATAACGGTATATTAATTTACATGGAAGTAATAAATGTTGAAACGTATAATTGTAGTGCGCGCTTCTCTGCGTTTGTCCGCAATTTCTGGACATGTAATCATTTAACTTATCTTGCGGCCGGATAAATCGCGGTGATTAAATTTATATATAATCGACTCGCGGCAATCCGTGTAATTTCACGCTACGCACAATCCATCGCGTGCGATTCGCGTCACATCGCATTTTCCGCGATTCTCCGTTTCTCTCCTTTAAGTGAAATTCAATCGGTTCTTACAAATTGATCGTCGCCGACGTGGATTTCGAAACCGACCGCGCGATCCGATAATTCGTTCCATCGTCCGGTAACGCGACACTTATTACATCGCGGCGCAAGTTTACACGCCTTTAAGTACGACATTGAAACGATGAATAAGGGGGATTAAGGTTGCGCGAGTGGAAAAGCCACGTGACACGCCGTAAGGCCATCCATGAGAAAATAGGGTTCATTTATCTTGTCTTAGCTCTCTCATCGTTTTCTTAAAGGCTGATACTTTGATTTATTCGCTCGCTTCATGTATAAAATTAATTTTTTAATCACGTCTCGGTTACGTCATGAATGAGCTCATTGTTAACTGTCGAGAAAAACTGTCTGGATTTATCTTCACAATATTTGCGAAGCGTACTTGCACTGAAGTAAATAAAAAAGAAGCTAAATAATTTCTTAATTAATGACGTTATAAAATAAACAGATAAATGTATGCAGACAGATATCAGTAATATATTTCATATGTAATATGTTACGTCTGTAAAAAAATTATTTAGTTAATTGTTTAATGTTTGTTCTAAAAAATACAAGCTTGAATTTAATACTGTGCAGTATTTATACAATTCTCACTGTGTGGTGTTAATATTAACACCACACTGAAAACAAAAATTACTAAATTTTAATAGTATCAACTAAAATATTCACTAAATGTAAACATAAATTTGTTTGGTACCAAAACTATTAATTTAAATATCTTTTTTTTATTAAATATTTATTTATTGTAAGTAAATATTTTGTTAGTACCATTTAAATTAATATTTATTTAAATTTAGTAAATTTTTTTACTGCATTATAGTGTGGATTTAATGTATATCTTTTATATCTGTAAAAAATTATTTGACTAATTGTGTCTAATTTGTAGAAAGAAATTCCACCTCCTTTATTCGATCCTTATTTTTGGAGCTGCAACTATTATTATTCAATTTATTTCCTTATTTGAATTTCAACCGATCGATTTAGAGCGAGAATAATAGTGAAAGAGAAACAATTAATTATGCAGAAGTAAAGTGTCACGGATGCAACGTAGTTCCTGTCATTACCAATGATAATTTGATGCCGCCTTTCCACAATCGCGGTCATATTCTACTGTAATACTCCGGCATTGCCGCATCCAGTAACAGACATCGGATTGCGAATCGCCGCGATTTCCCGCGAAAGACGCGCGTGCCAGAATTAATCCTGTAATTTTCTGGTTCCGCATACGCGGCTTATCGTTTCGTGAAATACACGGCAAAGATACGCAGCACAGTACTTGTCTATCTCCTTGCATTGGTCACGGCACTTTCTCCGCGGATGTATCTTGGCGTGGAATTTCGATTAGGTCTCTATCATCACGAACACATCTTGGTGCGAACGAAATTCTACTTTCGCTTAAGTCACGTGTGTCCTCCATTTCCGCGGGATTTTATCGCTCCGTTAGATTAAGACGGATTCGTGCATCGAGTACGCGTTAGTAGGCGTACTGCTTACATTCGTAATGTCAAATTATATGAGTTTGATGAAACCCCATTTGAGTTATTTTTAATCATGTCTATGGGTCGCCATTGCTCTTAACGTGTCGTTATTTTGCACTGAGAGAAAAACTGTTTGATATTTGTAGCTATAATTATGATTACGACTACTATAGTACCTATTAGTAATTATAACTATGGTTATATTCCGATATTTGCTGCTAGTACTGAAAATTTCTAGTGCACGTAACGTGTATATTATATACATTTTCAGTACTGGCAGCGAATATCGGAATGTAGCCTACACGTTGTATAGTTTTATCAAGCAATATACGTGGTTGGCAATCGGAAAAAACTATAAAATTATACATGCTTATTACAGTCACATATTAATATGGTTGTCCTCCCAAAGTGACTATACTGTAATTATAGCCTATTTGAATCATTGTTTAATTTCAACCATTTCTATGGTTGTAATAACTATAACTTTAGTCATTTTATTCCATTTATTGTTGCCAACTATATACGTTGATCGATAGAATTATATATACAGTTGTGTACTAATACTATAGTGATCGTAATCATAATTATAGTAATATGTAATTATAATTACAAATACCAAACAGTTGTTCCGTCAGTGTGAATAAAGCAATAAAACAGTTAGACAGCATTAACAGGAAGATGTATTAAATTTAATTAAAATTTAATTTCTTACGAAATGCATAAAAATGGATTGATTTACATTTTGACACATGAAAATTAAAAGTAATCGGGTAATCTTTGCTCCTTTGATATCTAATAATATAATACGCATGATTTTATCCGCGTGATTGAGATGCACTTGTAAATTATCAGCGTTGCGATGATGATAGCATCGAAAGTGATACATCTCCGTACACTGTAATCTTCGTAAAAATCATATCTTCCTATTAATTATGTCTCTTGCAAAGAGATCTTGTAAAAATCGCTCGCCCACGCTATTCTTGCAAGTTCTTTCGTTAATTCAATCAGCGTACGAGAGTCGTGTTTTCGTAACGTGTTTGCGCATATAATGAAGATCTCGTTGCAGTCTCAGCGCACGCCTCGTCTCGCGATCGATCGTCTGGATAACACGCGGTAAATGATAGCATCGCAAGAAACGGCATAATTAATTTCATAAAGGGTAGATAATATTCATAAACACATTCCGGTTTAACGAATCGCGTTAACGGGATTATATAAATTTTCGGCTTATGTATAAACGAGTGTCGTGCGCAATCCACGATTAGGTAAAGACTCGTAATTAGCGAATGGCAAAGCCGCGAACAGATACTCAATATTCGACGATATAAAAGCATCGCACCCACGCACCACGTATTTTATATATATATATATGTATATTTATGTACATGTATATTGAATGTAGAGAGGGCTGTGTACTTTTTCGTTAAATTATTATTCTCCGAAAGCGTATCGCGCGCGGAATGGAATTCTCGGCTCTGTTTCAAAGAGCAATCCTCGAAATCCACGCGAGACATGAGATTAAATCGCGCTGGATTAAAGAGATCACGGCCTCGCGACTGATTTTTATCGCGTGCCTGGATTCGCGATTCGCGTATAACGTCGTGGAATGTAGCGCGCAGCAACATTTCATTTTTTTTTCGTTCGTTATCATAGACGAAGACAGACGGAAACAGCACGATGACGCGATTTATACCGGGCGTTTATACCCGGGAAAGGTGCGTGTGAGCGCGAGAGGGCCAATCAAACTGTCATTTGTAATCAATTAAAAGCCAATGAACTCGGCGCTGATTGGACGATAGTTCGCGGGAATACGCCGCGAAAATGGGAACAATAATAGCGGATCATTAACAGTGGTATAGGGTTTATTTCTATGGGAACACACGGCGCGTCATCCGTTGCGTCGCACCGGCTCGACCGGATTGTTGCGAGGATTGTGTTGAATTCTGCGCCCGACGCTTCCAACGCGAGCTGTATCCTCGGCTGCACCCTCGACGTGGGATTTAATCCTCCGACGCTGTTTTCTAATTTCCCGTCGAGTTTTCGCCGTTTCGTGTAACGATGCTGCGCCGCGCATTTTAAGAGCTCGCTCGATTTCCCGATGCTCGGATGACGGAGGCGTCGCGACGCTGCGCGGCTATGAACGGAGCGACGGTTTTCCTCCATGAAAATTATGGGGCATAAATTGGCCGAGGTTCTCCGCCTGTTTCACCCGAACGTGGAATCTGCCGAGATGGCTCTCCTGTTTAGATTTAATACACACACACACACACGGGTAGTAAAATCGAAATGATTACCCTTCTACTCTTTCGACAAGTTTCCACTCAAGGTTCTCGTTTTGCATTTTAATCACGTTTTTTTTCGGAGAGAATTTGTGTGTGTTTGAAATCACTTGATAATTAACTCTACATTATTATATACTCGCGTTATTTCAACGTAATTACTTGCGTGGAATGTTTCTGATATTCCAACATTATATCTGAATTTTCATTCTCTTTGATGATTTACAATTAAATAAAGATTGATAATATTTTGTACATCCGTTAGACAATGATAAATGCAATTTTTTCAATTGTGAAATAATTGGCGCTGAATACATATAACAGTGTGTAGAATAATGTACGGAAATACTATTTAGCGAATTTAAAAAACGCGAGAGTATCCTGATAACTCGACGCTAATAATGAAGGATTAATAACACTATTCGACAAAATTTGATCTTTTTTTTATCACGAGTATGAATAATTATTTCTATACATAGTACTTTTATCTGCTGAACAACACGAATCTGTTGTCAAAGTTTGGCTATCACATCACAATTTTGAGAAAATGGCGTCAAAGAGTTAAAAAAAAATAACGATTTTGAAGATTTTGATACCGTAAATTTTTTTTTTTTTTTTTTTTTCAAATTTGATTAATGCTGCGCGAATGTATCCACTTTCAAAATGCATTTTTTCTTTTGATATAATTTTTCACTCTTGAGATAAATACATGTAGATACATAGAAAAGGAGCTATTTTCAAATTAATACATGTATGTATTTCAAAAATAAAAAAATCATATCGAAACAAACCAAAATGCATTTGAAAACTAAGAGTTGACACTTTTGTAGCATTAATGAAATTTAAAAGAAAAATCGATGCTATATCATAAAAATATCCTCAAAATAATCATTATTACCTTTTTCTCTCAAAATTGTGATATGTTAATTAGATTTTATCAACAGATTCAGCAGATAAAATGCCTGCGTCGGAAATGATTATTTAAATTCGTGTTACAAAACTCGATGTTGGACAGTGTAATCCGTCTGAAGGCGGAGAATATGCTAATGCGATCCCTTTACTTAATTAAGTTTGACCCGTATAAAAAGACACTTTCTCGCTTTGAAGACCATCTGGTTACCTTCTCGCTTTTTTTTGCGTCCTTTAAAGAGTCTGCGTGCTTGGAATTATTGAAGAATACGTGCCTGTAAAGATTAGAACGACGTTATCGCCACACGTATTGCGCTTGGAACGCAGGTAGATGAACGCAAAGAGCATGTATCTCGTAAGAGTTCGTTTAGGAGAGCGTTCGCGAACGCCCGGTGCACGAAATTGCTTGCCAACCGGCCTCTTTTCCGGCTTCTGCACCGCGATTCGTGTAATCGTGCATTTCGCTCCGCTCTTTCGCACACGGTAGGTACCTACACGAAAGAAACCACCGCGTATCTACGAGTGGGACCACAAGTGGGTGTAAATGCATCGTTCAGTGCGCGATAATGCTCGTGCTTCTCGCGCGTTTCTCGTGAGATTCGTTTTCTTTTTTCCACTACTGCAGCATTCAGTGACAATTATATCATCTGTGCGCAATTATATCACCTGTGATATTGCATCAGAGCTAAATACGGCGATATGTTAATTCGGCATCCGTGAAGTGACCTAAATGAGATTGTAAAGACGCAAGAATACAAGACTCTCCAGTCTCCATAATGATTTTCGCGGAACGAAAGATGGAGCACCTCAATCTTCCCATGCTCGATCTTGAGATTCAAGTGTACTCGAGTCAATGCATCACGTCCGGTAGCTTCGTTAGTTGCTTTGCGCGTCCGTGAAAAATAAAACGAAAAAAAAAAGAAATAACGGTGGAATTTCGATGCGAGAGGCTCATCTCGATTAGGATGAAGGGATGGTAGAGGTGACGAGAGGGAGATAAAACGCAGCCACGTTGGCAGATATGTGCGACATACGGCCCGGGGGGGGCCGGTGGGGAAGGGGGTGGAAAACGGCGAGGGTGGTTGGTTTGACATGGGGCTCCATATAATCAAACCAGCTCCCGTATTTATGGTCGAGAGCCATCCACCGTACCTGGTGTGTACCCATTCCTCATTCCTGCGTTCTCCCTCCTCTCTCTCTCTCTCTCTCTCTCTCCCCTCCCCGTTCTGGCTCTCTCTTCCTCTCCGCTCGACACAAGGCTATTAAATTTGGAAACTCTATACGTCCGGCCGCGCATTCACGTACTACACACCTACGTGTCGTAGCCGCTCGCTCGCTGGTGCTGCGTTTTCGTCCGCCAGCCGTGCGTCGGCTCAAACCTACTGCGTTTTATAAGCGCATCAAAGTTAATGGTGGAGGCGCTCCCTCTGCAATTCCGCGTGAAGCGCATCCCTCCGATCCGCCCCTTCGGTTAGCTCCCCCGATGCGGAGATTCGTGACAGCGCCACGGTCGGTCCTCCCCTTCGCGCCGAAGGTGGGCTGCTGCACAGGTGCCAAGATCGTATTTTTGTTTACAATCTCCGGCGAATCTGTACTTCGTACGTACGTGGAATATGGCTGCAATACGACGTTTCAGCCCGGGCGATACCGAGGTAACGACTGGTGGTGGCAATGGCTGCGCGCACCTTGCATCTATGTAGAGAATGCGATGCATAAAAGATCTCTGTAATTCGGTAAGCTCTTCCTCTCTCCGTCCTTCTGGGTTTTATTTTACGCTTGGCACATACAGGGTTACCACAAAATTGGAAATCAGGGCAATCAGGGAATTGTCGAGGAAATTGAAAAGGATCAGGGAAAAGTCAGGGAATTTTACAAAACTTTTTGGAAAAATTACAATAAAATTCTCGGCTTTAAAGAATTTCTAATATACGTATCTCACTTAGGGAATTTTCGAATACTGCACTGAAAGAAAAGATTGGCTGAATATGGCATAGCCACTTTTAATTGGTTGCAGCGACCAATTTTTGGTTGTGCTTGAATTCTTATATTGACATTGCGAATTTTACCATCTAATTTGCTGCGGCAGTCAATCTTTCCTTTCAGTGTACCAACTTAACGATTGAAAATGCAAGCAGTCATTCAGCGACATTAACAGCAATTTACATTGCGGTGTTAAATTGATCTCTCAAGAAAATATCTAACAATTTTTTAATCAGAACGTAAATACAAAAAAATTTTTTTAATATTAAATTTCCGAGAAAATCATAAAATTTTTTCTCGATATCAGGAAAAAGTTATGAATTTTAAGGTGAGGAATTTGTGACAACCCTGTCACACAGGAGAAAAAGGATGACTATATAAAAGCTGTCTCCTGACGTTTTGACGGCAAAACCAAAAAAAGCAGCTTCATTGGCACTCTCAGGATTCTCCTCACTCTCACATTCGTAAGATGCTCCGATTTACGAATTACGTATTGCGTTATATTATCGATCTTTATGCTGAATCACCCGCTGCTAGTTTTCCTCGAGAATCGAGGAGAAAGCACCGCGTCTATGATTAATAACGCGCTCGCGTGTCTCGGCGAGCATTAATTCGCATTCGTTTCGTCCGTTAAATGTGGTTTCGATGTTCGTAATGTCAAATCATGAGACATCCGGCACGTAACATTGCGTTGCGATAATCTAACAGGTAACACGTGAATTCGCACCCGTTACGTGTTACGCCTTTGTCTGTAACGCCGGCCGATTATTGCCGGTAACTCAGCGTGATAATCCGTGTTTAGCGGCTCTTCGTACTATCTGATGGAAAACGATTGTTGCATAGAACGTGCGTGTTGAGTGCGTGGACGGTTGTAACGTAACTTGGTTATAGTTATCGTTCTCGATCACGAAATATGTTCGTACGAACCGTTATACTCTCACGCGTACCAAAGGTAAAAGGAAAGCATGAAAATTGGAACGCGATATGATAAATACGTGGCAAACATTTGTAATGGCTTTACCGTTCTATGAGTCTAATATAAAGAGCTGATCGTCCCGGCATATTTACAGAATTAATATTCTAAAATTAACATTCCGTCGATGTTTTGCATAAATGATTGAAATGCATGCGATACTCGGTATTATTAATGAACCATCATTATGAATCAATTAGTCAAAATATTTTATTGGAACGTATTTTGCCATCAATTAAGCTTCGCTCTTATCGATACAACGGATCTGTATCTATAAAAATTTATTCTCTCGACTTTCGTCGTTCGATGTTATATTAATGAGTGAGATTTTATTAAAACTAATGCCCGTTTTTATATAATGTGATTTAATTTTAATCTCGGTTCAATAAATTCTTCCTTTTTTTTTTCTAGTTTCAAGAATTATAAAAAGTAGTAAGTTGAACCGAGATTAAAGTTAATCTTGCCTTTTTTGCTAAAAAGCCGGCAGAAAGCGTAAGAGATTGAAATAAACTCGAAATGAAATAAACTAAAATAGTAACATTTTAATTACTGTAAGACTTAATCTAATACAAGTAAAATGTCTACGTGAGCTTTCGCGGAAATTATATATTCATAATAGATACAATTCGCGCATTAATTAGGATGTACTTTACCAGATTAAAAGTAAACTCAAACGTTTCGACTCTGGATTTGAGTTCTCTTTAGTTGTACAAGTGCAAACTACAATTAAAGTGCAAAAGAGAACCGGATATACCGTAAAAATAAAATCCCCTTTTCCCTGGCCATGAACCAATTATATCTATTGTGTCGATAAGAATATATAATTTATGTATTAACATCCGCAGAGGCTTACGTATACTTGTATTAGATTCATCTCGACTTTTGATCAAAGAAAATAGAAAAGCTGGAAAGGATACGGGCAGTAGGAGTCAAGCGCAGATGTCGCGCAAATAATGTATCTATGAAGTATCTATTAACTTCTTTATTCACTAAAACGTGCTTACACGTTTCGGCTCACTTTTGAGCCTTTCTCAGAGACAACACAAACTAATATAAATAAACTATGAATAAAAAATTATCCTATCATGGTCATCAACTCTCCTATTTCGAAAATTTGAATCCAAAAAGAATGAAAGAAAAAGAAATAAGAAAAATGAACGAAAAAAAAGGAAACAATGGAAGTGTCGAAATAGAGAATATGAAAAACTAATTTATCAAAAACCTTAAGATTGTAATTAATTATCCTGAAAATAAGGACGCTCACCCTGATCACAAATCACAACCTATATCGCAAACATTACTGTGAATTATTCAAAAACCGATTCTCGATATTTTAGCCAGTCAGTATCAGACACAGTGAGTCACTTTTAGTAACTAGTATTATTGAAGCTTACGAATGAAAAATTTTACATTGAAACGTTAATCAGTTCCATGAAAATGAAAGTTGGAAAGTAATGAAAAATCACGCCAGAAAGACTTATTACTGCGTACGAACGACATTGACCGACTGATTTATAAGGAGCTTTGGTTAGTTCGATTTGTTATACGGAAAGAAAATAGAATTGTTCTTAAATTATTTGAAAAATACTAATTGTTCAAAATAATTTAAAATGTCAAGCTCCATTTTGCGATGCGGTAAAATCAATAAAGACAGGTCACCATCAGAGCTAATATCAGATTATTAATTGTTCAAGGTACAAGGCAAGTTTCGAAAAATATCACATTCCATATATAGAGCCTTTACCGTACTCTTTAAAAAATAAATTATAGCCTGCGTATTTTGTTAGTTACAGCCCGCAGCCGTTGTTTTCGCAGCATATTTAAATACATCGAAGCGTAGCTTTCCTTGGACGCAACAGCGTATTTGCGCGGGATGTTGCACCCCCAGATGCACGATGGGAAAGCTCGTCGCGAATGGCGTTGCAATTTCCGAGGTTTGGCGTCGTGTATAACAGGTTTACATCGTCGGATTGTGCGGGCGTTAAAGCGCTTTGCACGCTTTAGCGCCCGTGTTATCAAACACGCGCGTGTTCCTGGCGGAGTCAGATCGATTTTACGAACGGGCCCGTGACGTGAACAGCGCGAACGAGCGAGGATTACACTTGCGATTTCCATCGTTCCATCTCGACTGCGACGAGCAGTTTCATTCTCGTTTCGTTCTTTGACTCTGGGATAGTTTTTTACGCGCCCTGTCGAATTTTCCTGCGTTTTCTTTTTATAGAAGAGAGACTCTATCACCGTCAGATCTGTTTCACAAGCTCTCGCAGGGAGAATAATTGGCTCGCAATTTTCGTTGGCCAACCTCAATTATCTGATCGGTTACTCCATTCCTTGTTTTTCATTCCGCGTACGTCATTTTTTTTTACTTGTCATCAGATTTGTTCACCTCGTTAACCAATACAAAAAGATTGCCTACCCCATAGCGAGATTTTATTCAACGACCTCTTTAGTATGCAGCTCGTGATGTTTTTGCGTTTTTGCCGTATCATTAAGAATCGGTTTACCAGTTTTCAATACGAATATCAAAGATAATAGCGATGATCGAATCAAATGCAAGTTATGTATTGTTAACGAAATAACAGTATTCTGAATTATCCGTGTATTCCTTATTGTTTTTTCATAATTATATTTCACAATAATATTTCATAATGTTATATTATATTATATCTTATCTGTCTATCATAGTCCGTACATCTCTGTTATATCGCAGATAAATAAACCGATACGGGGATTTTCGATGTCGATTCGTGTAGAATTCTTTATTACGCCGTTCAGTGCTGATGTTCGCTTTATTCGATAGTGACTTTTAAATCAGCACGTGCAAAAAAATGCATTGCACGCGTTTTGTCGAATGAAATTTCATGCACGTGTTATGCCGAATTCGAAATATTTATGATATATTTTTTTCTTTTAAAATATTCCATCATTTCCATTATTCGAAATATAATAGAAAGGCGAGAATGTCTCGCATTAATTTTTATGTCGCATTAATTTTTACCTCGATATTCCGGGCATGGCGAGACGAGAGAGAGAGAGAGAGAGAGAGAGAGAGATCTTTATTTGTATAGAGTGCTCTTATAGGCAAAAATTCTCTCAAGCGCTACGATATACACATAATTACAACAAAAGTAGATTATATATATAATGCATACAGAAAAATAGAAAGTAGAGTACAACAGAAAGGAAAGTATCAAAATATAAATATAAATATATACCGCAACAGTACAGAGAATAAAGTAAAAATAAATTAAGATGTGCGATACAACAATTGGAACACTACAAAAAGAAAATTAAAAGTAACATTAATAATCAAAAACAAAAAGGTAAACAGAAAATAGACATGCGACGCCCGAGAAGTCAGAATAAAGCAAATTAATATTTTTCGTAAATTATTTTAAACAGAGAGGGAGAGAGCTATTGAAGCACCCTCTCAAACTCGATTGTACAGAGAAGTAAGATAGATTTTACGTTTCTTTGAGAGCATCGAACACGGGATGCGTTTTAGAAAGCCCGACGCTATTAATTAAACGCGTCTCTTCGCCGGTATATATACTATTTACGATATATAAATACTAAAAATGCACCGGATAAAATTATCGGATACCGGATATCGGATATCCGGATAGAATGTAACATTGGATATCCGATCGGATATACGAGAAGACAATTTCTCCCAATCGGATATTTGACATTTTCCGGACATCCGATCGGATTTCGAGAAAGTGTTTTCTAAAAAAAAAAAGCCTATAGAGAAAAAGCTTCTAATTTTGTAACAATAACGTATAAGATATTATAGCATCATGAATATGTGTACTTATTTGTGGAACACTTGTATAAGAAAAAAATCAACAATTTAATGATATCAAATTTCAACCGAATATAATATCGGATAGTAAAAAAGTACCGGATAATATTGGATATCGGATACATAATTCCGGATATCCGGGTGCATCCCTAACAAATACGGCGTACGCAATCCACGGCCGCCGTCGCGGCTCGTAGCGAACCGATTTACGAAACTTCTTCTCATGCATAGAAACGCGTAGGCGCGGATTTCGCGTTCAACGATAAACGCCGGATAAACGTTGCCTGGTCGTTTTACAAGAATTCTCTTATATTACTGGGTAAACGAGCCTCCCTAATGGAATAAGCACGCGGGGAAAGGAAGTGTACCACCGGTGTTCCACCGTGTCTCATGTTTCTCCTCTCATCCGGCGAACGTTCTCCTTACAGATCAGCTGCGCGTAATGCAACTGTGTGCGCTATCAATTTCCTCATCCCTTTTTATTGGAGCACGAGAAAAGTTATGCGTGTGTGTGTGTGTGTGTGTGCGCGCGACACGAAGGTAAAACACAGCTGTGGTGAAGGTATCACGCGTGTCGGAGGGATAGTTGCACTACAGGTACTATCGTCGGATGTGCACGCCGCGATGCAAAGGCGATCGGACCGTGGAAAGTGACGGCGTTCTATTTACGAGCCGCGTCGCCGAGACACGCCGACCGATTGAGAATCGACCTGCACGAGCAACCGATTAAGGTGGGTTTGCTGCACGAGCGCGAATGGACGACGGGAAGAGAGAGAGAGAGAAATATTTATTCTCTCGAGAGCAGCGTTTATTCTCGCGCCTTCGGGCAAGGCAAACGTTCTATAAGAGCGATCTACGAGGCTCACGGAAAGGGAATGCTAAGGATATAATTGCATCTGTCGCATGTAATTGAGACTAATTGAAGTGAATTAGAGTCAAAATGTAGAGCGGAAAAATAAATTACAAGTTGGTAAGATGCAAGTATTCAGATCAAGACAAGCGGCACGAACCATCGAAGAGCAAAATAAAAGACATCGTAGATACATTCGTGTTCTAGTGAAGTAAGTCCTAAAGATGGCTATTCTGTTTCATTACAAAAAAAATTTATACATAAAAGTATAAATCGTATATATCGTACATATTTATTTTATGATGATCAATATGTGACTCTTACATGTATGATTTTTGTTGTTGTAGAACAGGATAAGCATCTTTAAGATTTGCTTCACTGGATCTCTGGAGGAAGAGACGAATTATTGTCTACGGATGTAGGTGTAACATAAAAATGTATCTATTTGGATCGAGATGAATGATACAATGTCAAACAGCGAAGAAATCCTAAGACTTAT
>NW_017305987.1:1164059-1168266 GCF_001594115.1 Trachymyrmex septentrionalis | reverse complement strand
GGATGTAGGTGTAACATAAAAATATATCTATTTGGATCAAGATGAATGGTACAATGTCGAACAGCGAAGAAATCCTAAGACTTATACGCCCAATGAATAATGATTCGTTAGTTTAAATACAGTGAATAAGTCCTAAAGATAAGAATAACTTTCTACTGTATGCTACACTTCATGTTACGCATACAATGTACTCACGGACAATGATTCTTTTGTAGTGGAGCGAATCCTGAAGATGCTATCCTATTTTACTGCAAAAATTACAAGTGAAAGTTATACAAGTTATTTTACCAATATAGACCAATATAGAGTAGGGACTATTCAGCCAGTTTCAACGTTAAAGTAATATGAAAATTTACGACGGTAAACAATATCTCTTTGCAATGACATGCTTACAACTATATTATACAATCATGATTGCTCCTTGAGAGCATAAGCAAAGTGCCTTTAAATATTCAATGCGTGTTGCGCAGAAACATAAACATTATCGCGAGAAATGGGCAAAAAGGCCCCGTTCTACTCTACGACTCTTACATACCTATGTGATTTTTGTTGTAGTAGAATTAGGAAGGAATCTTTAGACTTGCTTCATCAAATCTAAGGAAGGACGAATCATTATCTATGGGTATACATAGTATAGTATATACACTAGAAAGTTTTTTTTTTTTTTTTTTTTTTTTTTCCTTTAGAAACTACTTACGGTCTTGGATTCAATTATGATAGTAAAGAGGAGAGTGCTGAGAAGTGAATGCACAGCGTAGAGAAAGGGAGAGGATGCGGGAATTGGAGCAAACCCAGTTTGGCCAGTCGTGGCTAAATTTATTTACGATGTAAGGTGGAGTTTTCGTAAGAAGTACAACGTAGAGAAAGCATAAAGTGAAGCGAGTGGCGGGGAGATGGGAGGGGAATCGAAGGCCAGAAAAGGAGCACTGTGTCTTGGCCAAGAGTAAACGGTCGTACCTTCTAAAGCGGGAACGAAAAAGGATGAATAATGCAGCAGTCGCGAACCGTACGCCCGTAATTATTAGAAATCTATCGATGGCGTGTCTTAATCGTCGTCGTAAAAACGACAGAAGGTGCCCTCCCTCTCGCCTGCGAAAACTGCTGGATACTTAAAATAATTTATTAGTTGACGTTGATGGTTTAGCGAGCAAGCATACTAGTGCTTTACGAGATTTTCTAAATAACTTTCTGAGTGGCATACTTTCGCTTAAAAATCTACAAGATGTAAAGCGATCTCTGATTTCATTGAAATTATTAATCTTTCGAAGCTGTGTGTGATGCTAAAGTATATAATATTACTGATGCCTGGCTTGTGAAACCCATTTTTAATACATCTTGATTTGAAAAAAAAAAGGCAATAATTAATTTGAAGAAATGAGAATTCGTACAAAAAAAAATAAATACTAAATTTTAATAAGAATAATTTAAATTTGCAGACAAAAAATGGAATTGCTTACAATAATGGATAAAAGAATTAAGAACTGTTAATAAATTCAAATATAATAGTGTATTTTTTACTTCAACATTATATTTCACAACGAAAATTGAATTACTCAATCTAGAATCTTTATTATCCAAAAACGATCACTGCATAGGGGATCCAATAAACCCATCGTTAGTCTCCGCTTCGGAGGGTTAATCACGTTCAAGTATCGTTGAACAAGTTAAGAATTGGAGCAGAAAAATATTTCGCCTATTATCGATTAAAGAACTGTAGCCGGGATTCTTTAACTCGTCTTATGGACGATTGTCGCTTAACTAGCGACAGCCAGTAGGAGCCACCCCCTCTTTTTTCCGGGATCATCCTTGGCTGTCGCTAATTAACGATAGCGACATTCGTCGATGAGACGAATTAGAAAATCTCACTACTACCTTTATGAATTCCGTTGAAATCAAATCCGGGACGTTATAACGATCGCTAGAAGCGCCAGGTAGGCAACATGTAAATAAAAGGTCACATTTTGCCAGATTTTGGGACTGAGAACGGACGGGCGGAAAATGGAGCGCGTTTGCTCGAGCGTCGCCATCGCGACCTTAATTAATCTGTCCTCGTAGCTGCATACCATCAGCCCCGTGCAAACGGAACACGATGACGTGCGCATATAGTTCGTGGGAAAGGAACTTACTTACTTGGCTGAAGCGCAGGATCGTAGGGTACCCGCTCTCCTCCCTCTCGCTTCCTTCTTACCAATCTACCTTCGACAACCCTGCGGTGGGAAGTTTGATCGACTAAATTGCCGGCGGGCTGTCAGCAACACCGACCGTTCTTCGAGAGTCCTCTCGCTTATGCGCCTCCGTGAAAACCGCCGCAACCTCGAGAGCGATCTCGTGAGCAAATCCGATTCCGCGACTGCGTTCCCGCCATTGATTCGGTCATTGGCAGGCAGTACCTTAGGTAGGTCAAGTGAAAAAGTTGATTCGGAACTCGGGAAAGAATCGAGCTTCGCTGTCAGAAGCAGTGCGACCTTTTTTTCTCTTTTCTTGTACTCGGATTAAAAAAAAATTGTTAGCGCACTTATGGTAAATGAACTTTCCTTTTACAAAGAAGCCTGGCACATTATCAAATTCTGATTTCAATGAACACTCTGTACACATATAGTTAGGGCGGAAAAATGATTTTGAAGGATGAATTCATGTTTTATAAGTAAATCAGCTTTTTCATTATGAAACATTTAAAAAAATGTTTTATATTAAAGTTCTATAATAAAATTTTATTTATCTACTATTAATAATATTTTTGAAAAATAATTATCTTCAAAATTGTTTAAAAAATATCATTAACGTGGTAAATACAGTAAGATATATAATTTTATTATAAAACTTCTGTATATATAAAATATTAATGTCTCTTGAATAATTTTCGAGAAGTAACGAGAAAAGCTAAAAATTCGTTTTAGTCGTAAAGGATGATTCTAATTCTTAAAACGATTTTTTTCTTCCAACTGGTATATTTTCTAAATATCTAAATTCATCTATTTACATAATCTACATAATACTATCTATACATACAAAGTTTTATTAAAGTAAAAAATTTGGCACTTTGCCAAGTTCTCTTGTGAGTAGAAAAAAATCCGATAAATTGTAGGAAACTATGAATGGATTGTTAGGGAAATTAGAGAAATTGGGAAGAGTCAGAAACAATTCGAATGTGTACAGAAAATAGAAATTGATGGCGTGATGAAACGCGAATTACAATTCAAAATTATGCACGCAGTTTCCTACAAGCACTAATTAAATCGTGCTGGCATAAAGATTTCACCAACGAATGCGGATCCATTTACATCTGCCTACGTTACATAGCTGTGTATTTAACTTGAAATTTACTTATACGCTGTATACTCCTCGTATATGTCTAATCAACGGTGCTTCATCCTTGCGGTTGAACGAAGTTTAGCTCTCGAGGAAGATGGTAGACAACAGCCTTAAGGAACACGCCACTCGCTGCAACTCCGAGACCTAATTTAATCGCCATGGTACGAGCTGTCCGATCTCTGCGAGCTCGACGCTCCGTACGTCGATGTGAATGTAACTATATCGCTCCTTCCGCCTCTCACTTTCGGACGCGATCTAAGATTTCTTAATTCCTCTTCGATCCATCGACGTTTCTTCCCCCCCCCCTCCCACCCCCCCTCTCTCTCTTCTTTAAACCTGTAAAAGTATAATGTATAAAAATTTACATCTTTTTTCTCCGTTTACGCACTGAAAAATATTCTAAATTTTAGTAAATTCATTTGTTTGAATAGTTTTACTAATTAAATATTTACTAAATATAAAGATATTTATTTGGTAAGCTATTCATTTTATTTAATCATTTTTTCATTGTGTAAATATTTGTTTACTGCAAGTAAATGTTTAGTTGGCAATACGCTATTGAAATAAGTATTAAAATTCAGTAAATCTTTTTTCAATGTGTAGGTAGAACGTTACGAGCTATACTTGAAACCATCGTTTCATTCAGAATCTTTGCGCATTAGCATATTTGTAATTTATAGCGAGTTCAGGCGACCGAATGAATTGAACCGAGTTCAAGAAACGTTACAAGTGCCAAAATGCACTGCCAGAAACGTGTCAGTGCCACATTTCTTGATTGAGCTCAGGTTCAATTCATTCGGTTGACCCGAACATAAATTCAACACTACACTGGGTCAGTTTTCATTTCTCGAATACGATAATCTTTCTACGATCGCATCAAAGTGGCTCCGCACTC
>NW_017305987.1:1161639-1163959 GCF_001594115.1 Trachymyrmex septentrionalis | reverse complement strand
TTTTCATTTCTCGAATACGATAATCTTTCTACGATCGCATCAAAGTGGTTCCGCACTCGCATCATGTCAGAGCAGCGTTAGCGCAGAGTCAGTGCGTGTATACCGAATTCGCCATTAGAAGGGAACACAGCGCGTTGCTAAATCGGATTTAGAGTTAGGCCCGGTCGTCGATGCATTTACCTGGGCCAGGTGTCGTCTACTAGCCACTTGCCGCGTCCGACCACACGGGTCGTCGTTTCTATCGACGTAACGTGGTCTTTCTCGTCTCATTCTCCGTTACCGCGAAAGCGGAAAAATATTCGCCCGCGTTACGGCTGATCGGGTTTTTGCACCGGCTTAGCATCGGCCACTCTTGCGCAATCGATGAACGATGCTCGCCGCGTTCCACGGCGGAGGCTCGAAAGTCATCGTCGGCCGGCCGCGTGCGAAAGTGAATGTGCGTGCGTACCCTCGTTATCGTGGCGCTCTCATTACTCGTTATCGTGCCCCAACGGAGTTTTGTACGAAGTTGGGTATCTCGACGCGTGCTCAGCCATCCGCGTGGAATCGTCCGTTCGTCTCCGGCGCGACAGAATGACGGAAATCGTCATTCCGTCGCGACGCGTACGCTTATGTATGCTACGTCGCCCGACGTCTCGCGTTCTCTCCACGTGCCAATTAAAAGTTTCAACCATTTTGCCTTCGACGCGCCTCTCGCTCGCTCGGAGCAGCACGCCTCTTCTTTAACTTCCCGCACGTGGAGAGTTATCCGATGACAAGGCGGAACTTTTTCCTTGACACCAGAGCACGTTGGATCCGGTGTCGCAGGTATCGGCGGAGGAATTCTCTTCCACCTTTCTCTCCTCCGTGAAGCGAACTCGTTATTGCGCGATGGCACGATCGCTGCTATTTTCGGTGCGTGAGAATGCAAAAGTCTAATTAATTGGACTAAAAAACAGCCAACGACCTTGGATCCTTCTCTCTACGACGAATTTATTGCGTGTCTACGAGCAAATCGGAGAGCGCATACACCGAACCAAATTTTGGTCCAATTTTTGGATCCAACGAATGATCGTTAATCAATGTCCGATTATTTAATGTCAGTTAATTCATTCGTTACAATAACTAAATTTATTTACATAACTACATATTTATTCTTGCAATGAATTGTAATAGTTTTATAACCTAAATCATTATGAGCATTCACTGGATCAATTTTCATTAATTCAATGAATATATAATATTTTATTAATTGCAATAATTGAGATGTTTGGAAATACGTTTCGGCTCATGATTTCGGCCTTCCTCAACAAAATGATGGATTCAAAACATTGTATCCATGCAAAATAAAATTTTGCTTCGAGTCATCGTTGATAAATCTGTCCATTTTCAGTTAATAGGCTGATTGGCTAACCGAAAGCTTCTATCTGTAATATCTTTGATTGGATCGTTATTATTGAAAATCAAAAGACAATCTGACTAACTCACTTCGATCTTTTTTATCACGAATATTTCATTGTACTTACGTACAGTTTTGGATCAGTGCAGCACGCAAGATGTCACAATATCACACACACGTTCTCTTTCTTTCTCTTTTTCGCTTTTCTCGTGCGTGACAGTAGTCACCACCCATCGGATTACACCTTTCAGTCAGCCTCGTATATTTCAACGAAGTAGAGGGAAAACACCACGAGAAAACATCGTTGATAAATTTCACGTGTATACGTTTCATCGGCGACGAGGAAATTTATATAACTATTGGATCATTTTTGTTTATCGTAAGAGAGCAAGTGTTATTATATAATATATTTCTCAAGAAGAAATGCGCTGTATCACTTGCATGTTATGATTAATTTGCGGTTGTCGAAGCAGATTGAAGCAAACTGAGAGTTTAGGTGTTTGAAGTTTCTTGGGTAACTCGTATATATGGAAACTGATGTAGAGACATCGGAATTATCCTTAACACCGTTCGTTTCAACGTTACGTATTATTGGCTCTAGGAACGAGTCCAATGAACTGCGCTTACTCGAATATCTTATGAATATTTTATTGGAAGAGCTTAAACGCTCCGCGCATTGATATTTTTGCCGGTTAACGCTTGTTTCTACTTATCAAGTTTAATTTTAATCTCAGTTCAACTATAACTCTTTAGCTTTTTTTTTTTTAATTCTAAGAATTAGGAAAAAAGAATGAAAAGTACAGTTGAACCGAGATTAAAGTTAATCTCATTGATAGAAACGAGTGAGTCCTTCGCTGTAGGTATGAAGAAATGTATAACTTAAGAGGTAAGACATAATTTGTGTTATCGAAGCGACCAGAAACATTGATTATATTAGTTCGG
>NW_017305987.1:1145996-1161539 GCF_001594115.1 Trachymyrmex septentrionalis | reverse complement strand
GAAACGAGTGAGTCCTTCGCTGTAGGTATGAAGAAATGTATAACTTAAAAGGTAAGACATAATTTGTGTTATCGAAGCGACCAGAAACCTTGATTATATTAGTTCGTTCGATGAACAAATGTCTAGAGTATCAACCTATATTCTAGCGATTAATTTCTCGGAATGTTTTGCTCGCCGATTGCGTGCACGGTTTCTAGCTTTGTCCAAAATATATTGTTTTAGGCCGGGATCGATGCACTTTATGGGAATCGCGGACAAAAAAAATGCTGAAAATCCGACAGTTTCTGGCGCGTTTACCAGGGCCATCGCGCGGGAGAAACTCATGTTTTATCGGGGGGGGGGGTTTTTTTTTTTTTTTTTTTTCCATTTCTGACAGAATGATACGGACCGATATACAAGCAGGGCGTTTTTCGAAGCTGTCGGACGACGACGATGCTCTCGTTTTCATAGCGAAACACCGGAGGGCGAGCGAGCCGGGAAACGCCCAACGGCGGAAGAGACCCGCTAAACGGTTCGCTGGATTTACTAATTAAAAATGAAAATTAAAAGACTCGACAGAGAGAAATACTCGCCGACAGCCGAGTCTGAAGCTGCTGAACCGCGCGGCGCGCAGGTCGCGGAAGCAGGCCTCGGCGCGATCATATATCCGTCCTGGTTTCGCAACCACGAAATTAAGTACGGCAGGGAAAGCGCGTCGTTTCATTTCTCGTGCGAGGCGCGCTGCGATTCTCGAAATAAGAGGCTGCATCTCGTGGGCAATGCAATATAACTCGGCCGACGTCAACGGACGTCCTCGACGGCCATTTCGCGACGCTATACATAATTGCGTTACTATAAGTGCACGCGAATAAATTATTTACGTCCGACTTGCTTGGCGTGGTGTACGGAGATTCCTCGCTGGCTTCGCGAAGCTCCCGGGTATCTTAATCTTCCTGCGGCCGCTTTAATGGAACGCTCGATGAAACTCCGGGGAGCACTTCGTATTCCGCGCTCCAGAAAGCGTCGATGGGTTTCGCGATCTCGAAATCGTCTCCTCCTTGCCCCTCGGAACCCCAATATTTTGGGAGTTTTCTATACTTGGCGATAAAATTCGATATAATTAGATCTCATCTCGTGTTTTTTCCTCTCGGTTTTTTAGAACGTTTTCCGACGTTTCGCGTTGTTTTCATTCGCGCTATGAATCTCCCAAATAAGAGATTGGACATCGTTTAAACAACTTCTCGTTGGTACGTCATATTTTTCTGGACTGCTTAAGATAGAATGACGTATAGATTATGCATAAGTTAAAATAAGATCCGCTCATCTCATTCTGTCTTATACATTTATCTCATTCGGACTAAACGTATGATATCCTCTTCCTTGAGGATCTCTAACTTGCGTTTTTGCTGAGATATCTAACAATAAGAATTTCGGTGGATAGATACAAATCTAACAATAATTCTGTCCCATCTTCAAAATAGTCGTGTAGAAAACTTAAAATACGATAAGCAAAATGTTCTGACGTTCTAGCAAGCGGCTTGAATTACAGAATTATTTTCGTAATCCAACAAAATGATTTTCTTGAAATACGAAGCGCCTTACCGTCCCGAGTGTTAAGATGTTGAATTACTATATAATATACATTCAATTTAAATGAATGTATATTATATAATAGTAGTTCAACATCTTAACACTCGGGACGGTAAGGCGCTTCGTATTTCAAGTTTTAATATAAACGGTCCCATTTCCAATCATATTGCACAATTATTTTCATATCTGTATCCAGGAAAGTTTTTAAATACTTCAAGCAAAACCGTATTCTTTCCTTGTTTTTTTTTCTCTCTGACGAAGGCGACGGTGTATCCACGGTGTGGTCCACGGTTGAAAAAGCGGGAAAACGGGCGATCGCGTAGCAACGGATGATCCGTTAAAACTGCTACATGACGAGCCATAATTCTGACTGATTAAATATGCATGGGATTTGTTGTACAGCACGATTCCGCGACGTGGTGATACCCTGTGCGCGACCGGCTAACGTTCCCTTTCCAATCGTCGGCGGCTTTGCTCTCTGTTTAGCGGCGTTTCCCGTGCGCCGTGCGTTCTTCCTTGTCCATCCTCCGTTTCCTGTATTTGCGCCAATTCATTGTTTATCCATTAAATGGGCGATAAACAGCGGATCTGGGCAAGCGCGACCGATAACGGCGGTGGCTTCATTGCGGGCGCGACCCATCGATTTTCCGAAGTTACCAAAACAGAACCTCCCTACATCGAGGGATCTCCCTCACAAATTTCGTTTATTCCAATACGCAGTTAATCGATAAAAAGAGGGGAATGAAGGACGTTAAAACCTATCTGTTAATCGGCTTGCGCGCCGCACGCGAAATATCGAGACACGCGTCGCGTGTTAAAAAACATCGTGCAAATTCGTAATTAACTGTACGCGTGCGATTCCATGCGCATTTCCGAAGCTTCCTTTCGAATGGTATAATGAATTATTTTGGGGATTTTCGAGATGGTTTAGCGCTGGCGCATCACGATCGGCGGTACCAGCGCAGATATTCCGCCTGAATATTTCGAGTATTTAATCGTTTCCCCCGAATCGTGCCGATTCGTCCGGGAAAGGCAAATCCGCTTTGACAACTCGCGGCAATTATTAATGTTCTCTCCATTAGGTGTTATCCCGGCTAAAAATGGCATATAAAAGAAGGACATATACGCGTGTATTTTAGTCACCAGTTCCTACCACAAGAAAAAGTATCCGCTTCCGGCATTGTAATGAACGGCATTTCGATATAAGTGCATTTTGTAATGCTTGTAGTGTTTTTTTTTCTTCTTTTTTTTTTTCATTAAGAGGTGAACGTAATCTTCCGATACTTCCGCGTCGAAACTGTATCGATGGATTTTAGCACGTCTGTTAAACAACTCGCTTCTATCCTGATAAACTTAGCAACTATTATACAGCCATGGTTAATTAACGCAAATTATATTTAAGAACAAATAAATTTAAAAAACCGTTTAAATTCATAATTCAAATCAAATTATTTTTGCTTCTGTTTATTTATTTAATAAGAAAATTGCTACTATTACTTCAAATGAAACTTTGAATTATATTTGTTGAAATAAATCTCTTCTGTTTACTACAATATCATTAAATTGATTTAGAATACTATTAATCTAATTTATCTTATTAATTTTGAATTATTCTATTTGGATTAATTTTTGTATGAAAAAAAATTTATGAAACTTTGTTATGGAAAAAAATCCAATTTGAATTACTTTTAATCATTTTTATATTTATCTTCACTTTCTACTTAATATGTTTGTATAACTAAAACAATGCAGTTAAACAATTCAAGAAAATGTATTAAATTTGACACAAAAATATATTATTTACTAAATACATGGACGTTATTTACTTTGAAACTAACTACAGAAATAGATTGATGTACGTTTTAACACGCATGGAAGTTAAAAATAACAAAATTTGTTATTTAACTCAAGGGATTGAGTTATTATTGCTTTTTTTTTTATAACAATATTTAACAGTTTTTTTGTGGAAAACAATATTTATGTGACAGATTATTTATTTATGTAAAAATAACGCAAGATTTGTTTTTATAACAATTTTAATATTTTGTTAGTTTTTTTTTTTTGCTTTTATTTTATCGTTTTTTTTTTTCTTCAAAAAATATAGAATTTACATTTATGGCCAAAGCTATATATGTATGTATATGAGCGATTATTTTACGACTGATTAAATAACCGTAGAATATAGATAGTAGCATAGAACTGCTATTTATGTTCGCTGCTGACTTTAAATATCAATTAAATGTCAAAGTGAAACTTCGCAAATCGGAGAAGTCGAAGATTTAAAATACAAGCCTTCGTCGGATTTTCCAGCCTTTCAATCATCCTCTTCGCTTTTTGCGAACCACTTATGTTGCGCGTGGCGCAACGGGTGAATAATTCGATTCACTGCTAGTTCCTCCGTAAACGAACGTTTTAGAATGCACCATCGATGTAGACCGAGTTTATTGGAGCGGAAACGCGCGCACAGAGGAGTCACACGAATGTAAGCACCGTACGCACAATTACTTCCTTGTCCTGAAAAGAAGGTACACATTTGATGCGCGCGATCGCGATGAAAATAGCGACGCGAAAATTTAATCCGCGCGTAATGCACTGCGAAATCGCCGCGTCGCGTCGGAAGCGCGCGAAACTACCGTTTTTCTTGTCTCGTAAAATAAATTGACGAACCGAACGATGTTCTTCGAGAGTACAAATATACTGGAAAGGATTACAAATAGGGTTTCCACAAAATTGGAAATCAGGAAATTGTCGGGAAAAGTGATAACGGTCATCAGGAAAATCGGGGAAAATTAGGGAGTTTTGCAAAATTGTCTGAAAAACTACAATTTTTGACTATAAAGAAGTTCAATATCACATTTACGTAGTTTTGAAAAATTACACGGAGAGAATTTTTTCTTAGAATTTACCCTAAAAATACGACAGCCGTGGGACAACATTGTATTTCGATGAATTTTAATGTAAATCTCTCTCTCATTTATTAATAAAACTACAATAAAGTAGAAAATAAGTTTGATCAATTCTACTGAAGTGCATGGTAAAAATTTTTTAAATATTTGTACCGTACCACCATATTTTCAGGGTAAGTTTTAAAAGAAAATTCTCTCCGTGTACCAACTTAACAATTAAAAATGCAAGCGGTGTTGGTAACATCAATAATAATTTTACATCGCTATGTTGAATAGATCTCAACAAAATATTTAACGGTTTTTAAATCAAGACGAAAATACCAAAAAGTTTACAATGCTACTCAAGTCGGGGAAAGAATCGTGAAATTTTATTTGGAAAGCAGGATAGAGTTATGGAATTTTAGGATGAGAAATTTGTTGACAACCTTGATAAAGAATCTGAGAGACACGGAGGAGAAAGGAAAAGAGAAACGTGATGATACATTCGGGACATTTTCTCACGTCGCGCGTCGTCTCGTCGCTCTGGCGACTGCGGTCTTATTGTTAGTCCGCGAGCCAAGCGATGTTTGTTTCGACGTCGGGCGTCCACGAATTTCGTCGCGCGACTGCGGCTTGAGGGTATTTATTCGTATTAAGATTACATTAGACCAGCAACGTGGTGGAGAGAGTCACCCCAACTGAAATCTCCCCGGGATTCCTCTCCGTCCCGAGACGCGGTGTCTCACTAATTAACCGTCTGTCGTCCGTCCAAGACGGCAGCGCGACCTTACGACCCGGACTAAGAGGGTTCAGCTAACTTCTCGGTAAACCCTGCCGTTCTCAAGGCACAGCCCTGTAATGCGCTCGCGATCTCATCTCCGTCGCTCGTTTCTCTACCTTCCCCTTGACAACTAACCATTTACCCGCCACGTTTACAGCAATCACGGCGAAGGAACAGAGGCGTGTGTGCTTGCGAGAATACCCATTCACGCGGCGCGAAACTTGACGATAGCGATCTACCAACACATTTGGCAGCGTTGCTCCGGAAACTTGTTCTTCCTCTCCTTTCGTAGGAAAAAAGGAATTTCTGCGATATATACCTCCCCAGACGTTTATTCAACGTCAAAGGAGCCGGTGAGCACGTAAAAATTTCTCGAAGCTGCGAGGCTATAATTTTTCTGTGTGTGCAACACGACGGATATTTTAGACGAAACATTGGCGGTGGTTATTTCTAACAGTTCTATAAAAACACATCGCGTCCAATTTTCGTTTTTCAGAAATTTTTTCTACAAATTTTTTTCACTGATTCGGAAAAGTTCGCGAAATACGAGATTCCGGGCGGGGAAAAAAAAACGAGACTGATCGATGTTTAATCCTCCGTCTACAATTATATTTTTATTCCCTCTGTTCAACTCAAGTTTTTTTTTTTAACGTAATTCTAGGCTTTCAAAAAATGTGAAAAAATTCGGGATTATTTTTCAATATCGCTATTACATTGTACAAATAGTTTTTCAACGAGATATTTTAGGAGGATCAACTTGACTCCATCCTCTCTTTTGGAGAAATTTGAAAGCAAAATTCTGCTAAAATTGTGCTAAAAAATATCATCCAGATTGCGGAAGATTAACTTGGTCGCGGATGCAAAGTAACTATTCCGCGATCTGCGAGGGAAAAAAAAATTGGAAAGTGGGTAATCCATGATAAAGACGAAAAAGAGGACAATAATTTGGGAGAATTTAAATTCGCGGCCAGTGATTATGTAGCTCAACGTTTCTAAAATTTCATTTTCTCGAATCCGAACTAATGAGTCGTAACCTCCTGATAATGTCATTGATCTCATCGCGTAAAGAGGACGATGATTTCTCGCGACGCGGGTGCGTTCGAATAAGTTCAACTGTTAGGCGGAGAAAGGGATCTCATTTCAAGTGCTGCATTTCTCCAACGATATTCACGACTTTCCTCCCAACGCGGCCGCCATCGGTCAAATCCCTGGTATCTCACAAGCCTTAACTGATACCCTCTAATTAACCGTCCGTCATCCTTCGACCTTTCCGGCTTACCTTTGCGCCGCTTCACACGCAAGAAACTTTTATCTCGAAATTCCCGATATGCTACAGACCCAAACCTTCCGACTCTGCGATCAGATCGTCACCAGAAAATAAAGACAGACAAATTCTGCGCTTTCATATACCCTGTACTACTTACACTTGCAGCCTGTTTCGAAATTCTTCCAGACAATTCATAAACATTTGTGAATACTTTACGTTTATGCAAAGTTCTTGGAAAATATATCAGCTACAACATTCTATAAATGAAAATCGCAAAATTCAAATCTAATGTCAGTGTTGATAACAAAGTAATAAGTATAAAAATAAAGGCGTCTTAAACAATGGGATGTAATATGGAATACCAGTCAAATTTAAGAAATAATAGTAAATAACACAATAAAGAAAGTAAAAATACTACACGGAGAGAATTTTTTTTTAGAGTTTACCCTGAAAATATAGTAGTTCTGAGGCATTGTATTTCGAAGAATTTTATGGAAATTTCTCTCATTTATTAATAAAACTACAATAATACATAAAATAAGTTTAATTAATTTTACTGAAGTGCATAGTAAAAGTCTTTAAAATATTGTATTGTACCACAGCTACTATATTTTTAGAGTAAATTTTAAGAGATAATTCTCTCCGTGTAGGAAAGAATGATTTTGTTAAAATATTTAAATTTAGCTACACTAGAAGAACGATTTTGCTGACGTATCTAAAAATTTTGCTAGATATACAGATCTAAAAATAATTTCGATCATATCAAAATAATTATGTAGGAAACTCAAGCATGATAATAATGCTGTAAAAAATTTGTATATTCTAGTAACCAGCTTGAGCGTCCAACATAATTATTTGGATAGTCTGACAAAATTATTTTCAGATACTTTAGACAAACCGTTCTTTCCATATGTTTAAATACACATGTAAAAATAATTTTGTTAGACGCACCAACTGATTTGCTAGAAACTTTTTTGTTACCCATTATGCTTGAGTGTCCTATATAATTATTTTAATTATCTATCAAAATTATTTTCAGATCTGTATTTGGCAAAATTTTTAGATACTCTTCAATAAAATCTTTCCGTGACATTTTCAATTAAATTTGAGTATCAATGTAGATTCATATTGAAAGATGAATTTATACATATACCGTGTACTACATTTTTTCCTCGTCCATTTATAATAACTAAAGTGTAACACACACACACACACACACACACACACACAAATGTATAACAAAAAATTTTCAATTACTTACATAGTCGACATGACGTTCTTAACGCGAAATGTGCTTGAAATTCGAGGGTGCAGAATGCGAGTATGAGATAAGAATTATTTCTATGTAGTTTCTCTCATCTCTCTCTCTCTCTCTCTCTCTCTCTCTCTCTCTCTATTTTAGTCTGTGAATTTTAAGGATAATCCGTATAACAACATGTCTACGTTGCAGTGCGTTTCGCTTATTGTATCTCCTTTTTAATTCCGCCATTCTCTCCTCTCCGACCCTTGTTCGCTATCGCTTCATTCGGCACGCGATACGTACAATTGAAACCAGACACGTATTGCATATGTACGCTAGAAACAAGAGGGAGACCAATATCTATGCACATACGTGCAGAGAAACGGCAAAACGGCTTCGTGCACGATTCTCTATCACCACTATAATTTTCAATCTTGCATCTCGCGTCGTAATTTATAGATCCGCGTAGTCACGAGAGATCGATTAACTTATCGCGTTCTACGTATTTCAAATTTCCTACCGCGACACGTCATTATCGATTATAGGAATACGTTTGACAGTAATTGCGTGCGTATTATGAGATCAATTCGTGTAATTGTATTGCGCGTGTTGATAGATTTTTTTATTTTTTTTTTTTAGCACATTTGTTGAAAAATAGTAAAAAAATAGAATTTTTTTTTTATTGTCCTCTCTGCAAATGCAAAACAAGAAAAAAGAGGAAACATTTTTGCACGACATGGGTTTTAATTGTCAGACAAAATAACATACGCAATACACTTGGCATATGTATGTATATTTTTCGAAATTAAACTACGGAACGCGCGCGATACGATTGTCGAATGGGAACGGCACAGAGAAATGTCGACAAAATGAAGAATAATCTAATGAAAACAAGCGATGAAAGAGCCACGTTTTTGAAATCGTGGCGTTTGATTCGGCGTACAGTATTATATTAGGCTACGTTATTTTTCAGGAACGGCAGAAATTGCACAAATTTTTGCGAAAACGTTATAACACACGAATGCACGCGGAATCGTTCAATAAGCAACGATTCAATGGACCCAAAAAAAAAAAAAAAAAAAAAAAAAAAGAAAGAAAGAAAAATCTATGAATTTCTGCCTTAATAGGAATTTGTCGAAGGGATTAAATTTGCAAAGCAAGATAAACCGGACAATACGTACGTGAATGCGTGGATGCGTTTTGTGTATTGTATTGAATTGGAAAATAACCTCTCGAAAGTTTCATTTGATCTCTCTGATGTGGAAGAAACAGTTCGAGCGTATACGCTCGTTTACCTTCTTACAGTACACGATTCGTTTTCCGCTTTTTTATCCGCGTATAAATACATTACGAACCGTAGGATTAAAAATGGAAAAAGAGGAGACTTAATGGAGGAGACAGGCCGGAATACGCAGAATTATATCTCTCGGAGTCGCAAATGTATAAACGAGAGCCGCGCGTGTAATCTGGCTGAATATGGATTTATGTTTTCCATCGACACGCGGCTGAGTGCTCGCAATGTGATGATAACATATAATATGTACTATACAGAGGGGGACAGAGAATACTCAACATTAAATTTATAACCCTCCACTTTCCCACGCTCGGGGCAAACCATATTTTTTAAACAATTTTTCCTAGAACTTCATAAAGCTAGCATATGTTACTCGGAGTGCGAGTGTATTTGCGAGTTGTTGTTGCCAAGTCCCTCGAACATGGAACGCTCATCGACCATTTTCTGCTCGACGAAATATCCGAGCGTTAGTCATTAAAATTACAAGTGACTCGGCAGCAGATCCATTGGAGACAACGGAGGATACGAGAATAATAAAAGTTATCAGATCCACGTCAGGTCGCGTCCCCGTTGAAATCGATAATGCTACCGCACCCTGTAGAAGATACATGCTAGATTAAACGAATCTACAGAAATTCAATCTACAAAGTTATGAAGTTTCTAATCTTTAGTATGTATACACTGTAAAAAATAAAATTTTGACTTAGAGACGTATAGTGGACTTTCTGAGTGAATTTTAACATTTTTTGCATGTCAGAAAGTCCACTATACGTCTTTAAGTTAAAATTAACATTTTATTTTTTACAGTGTATATATATATATTGTATATATATGTTTATAAGAAATTATTCTAGAAATTTGCGTTGCATTTTCAAAGTAGTTGTGAAACAAGTGTAATTTTTGAGACTGAGAGTGATGCAAGCTTGTATAAAACAAACGAGAGAGAGAGAGAAAGAGAGAGAGAGAGAGAGAGAGAGAGAGAGAGAGAGACATTGTAAAGATCAAATACTTTCCAACTAATCTCAGATTTCGAAAATTAGAAATTCGAGTTTCCACACATTCCCTCTCTTTTTTGATCCATTTTTTATTTTTTTTCTATATATAAAATAATATTGAAGCAGTAGTGACAAATATATATATATATATATATATTTTCCTCTTCATCCACGCGAGCGTGTAATCAATTAGAGCGTCGGAAAAAATTAATATCGGTGCCACTTGCGCGCAGTTATATCGTTCACACAGGCAAGTGCGGTGGTGCGGAAGTGCCCGATAAAATAATCCTTTGCTGCGTGCAATGTAACGAAATAATAACTATCCGCATCGGAAAAGCTCAACGGTACCGTTCGAGGCATCTGTTCGATATATCGCTGCAATCTGCCCGCGCCATCGTCACCTCGCACCCGCTGCCGAATACATTCACGAGAGTGCGTCTGTCAAACGGGAGGGTGAATGTGAAATAAGCTGGAGAGGGAGAAGAAGAGAGGGCTGATAGTAGAAAAACATGTGAGGGTTTAAAGTGAGAAAATATAGGGGAGAGTTGCCGAATGCGTGCCACTTAATCTATTTTTTTATTATAGTTTCCATTTGGCACTGTTCCGTACACAAAACATTAGAAATTGTAGCTTGATATTTTGGACACTTATTATTACATATTTAATTTTCCACCAATAACAAATTAATTTATTATGAGTCTTTTCTTAACATGCTGCAACCGGCCGCCTAAATCGTACCTAAGTATTTTTTATCGTATTTCTTTTGAAAGTATTAACTTTATGAATGAAAATATTTAAAAGTATAAAATTAATAAAAAAGAAAGCATTAACTGATACTGATATTAACTGATATGTATACACAATGAATGTAAAATATTTTTCAATAAATCTTCTTTTATAAAAATACAAAAATTTATAATAAAATTTAATGATCGCTATCTAATGATTATTATCAGCTACATAAGTTGATTAAAAATTAATATCAGATGCACCTGATTTTTTAAAACGCCGCTAATGTCCATAAAACAAGACGTAGGCTATTATATTTTTATCTATTACTCATTTCTCATGTATTTTATATTATTGTTACTAAATGTTGTCGTATTAACTTAATAATATAAAATATTGATGAAGTATGATTTAGCCGACCAGTACGCATTCGGCAACTCTTCCTTAATAGGCACTCGACGAGTTTGTAGGAAAAAGAGGATACCCGTTATTGCTGAAAGAATTAGGAGAGAAACGAGTATATTTTTCTAGTCAGTGACATTTTCGAAATGTGACCATTTAACATTTAATTGATAAACAAATTAGTAAATCAAGTAAGTCTGATCTGTTACGTATATACATATTATTAAAGGTCTACAGAGTTATTAGTATCTGAACAAGTACAGTTACACACTTCGACATAAAATAGATGTAATTACCATAATTTAGTCTTTTTTCATGCCAACTATATATGTATTTTTTTGGTATTCTTTAAAGTCTTTGGAATGGAATGTAACTCTAAAGAGTGAAATCTTACTCTTACATTACAAATTGACAATTGAGCCTCATTTTCAACTATTACAATTGTTTTTTTTTTTTTGTCATTCTTTAGAATTAGATTAAACTCTAAAGATTTTAGAGAATATAACTACAAATAAATTACTAACATATTATAGTAGCTATAACTATAAAAATGGATCTGCCAATTATAATTATTTGGCAATTATTATATAAATAACAAATACTTTTCCCTCATTGTCAGCATGCAAGAATTTGCTTTTGTACAATTCTATACTTATGTATGTTATATTTCACACTATTTTTGTATTCCTTCGTTTGAATTTCTTGTTCCATCCGCGCAAATACTTCGAGCATCGGCGTTAGCTCCGACTTAGGCGATAAACCTCTGTATCTCCCTTCTTGTCGAAGTTGCGGAACATCCAAGCAACCGTAGACTCCAAGGACCTGCATTTGGATCATGCGGGCTCGAAACTCGCCTGTACTGGACACGGATGCGTTTATTCGCACGGGACCACCTTAGTTATGTAGATTTTAACACGAATACTCTCTTAACCGATTGGTCGGCGAGCAGTGTCGTTATCACGTCGACTCGCAGGTAAATGAGACGTAATTTCGACCGATCACGAATACGTTTCTCCGTAAATTAAATTAGTTTGCTGATGCAATTGCGAAACTTTGTTGACATTTAGAAAATTACTCATATGTAAAGGATCCCGCGTAAACCTTACGGAAATTGAATTTCGGTCGAATCGCTTGAAAATTTGATATGTTGTAGATTTCGTCGTTCCAATAAAAAGTCTCCACAGGCACTTCCTGTAACCTCCACGGGGTCAAACGTCACTTTTCGAAATGGACTAATACTACAATTTTTTATTTTCAACGTGTACGGTGCATTCCTACGTTATTTGCACTTACTGTGTACATTTTTAAGTAAAAAGTTATAAGGATAATATTCACCTGATCGTTTCTCACAAATCGGGGTGCTTTTGATTATTGCGAATTTTGTATTACAAGAGTCAATAGAAAAATGAATTTTTATTATTAAAAAAATATAATTTTCTTACAAGAAAGAAATATTTAACTAATAAGAACTAATGAGTAGTTATGAGTAGTATTAACATTTTTGTGTTAATTTTAACCTTTTCGCATGTCCCAGAAAGTCCACTATACGACTATAAGTTAGAATTGACATTTTATTTTTTACAGTGTAAGTCAACATTATCCTTGTAATGTTTTTATTTTAAAATATGCATAGAAAGAGCAAATAATAACGTAGAAATGCACCGTGCTCGTTGAAAATAAAATATTGTAGTATCAGCTCGTTTTGAAAAATGTAGAGGTGAAATGATTCATTACGGGGGATCGCGAAGACTTTTTATCAGGACGACAAGATCTACAACATATCAAATTCTCAGGCAAATTTGATCGAAATTTCCGTAAGATTTTTGCGCGGAGTCCTTTTTTTTTGTAGCTTTATGTATGATCAACATAGTTGTCAATAATATTTTTTGGTTAAGCTCTACGAAATCTCTGCGTACCGCGTAATCTGATTATAGAGGGGCTGTTAAATCTACGCTCATCGCACACGGAGATTTATTTACTGACTGCGCAGAGTGCACCGCTTAGGATCGATTATTGTATATCGTTTCGTTGCATTTCATCGGACCACGCCGGATTTATTTCCAGTTAGATAACCATGCAGGCAACACATATAGCCGCCGCACCTGTAATGGCAGAACATCGATAGCTTAATAATCGCTGACGAGTTCGTAGCGATATTTGTTTCAACGTGCATTTAAAAAAAAAGAAAGGAAGAGGCAAAGGGGAAAAAGTTCGGGTTTGCGAGGTAAAGAGAGGAGGAAAAGATCGAGGCGGAAAATGCAACGGCGCAGAGCGGTGCCGTATGAGAACGAAACGAGTTGCCGTATTCGGATACCCTTTGATAAGCAAGTGGATATCCATTGGTCCAGAACACATATATATATATATATATATATATACGCTCTCTCTCTCTCTCTCTCTCTCTCTCTCTCTCTCTCTCTCTCTCTCTTCTCTCTGATGCAGCAGCCAAGTGTATACGGCACAAACGGGCGTATCGCGTGTTGAAGAGACGCACTCGATGAGTTCTCGCGAAGCGTGTACGCACAAAACGGGGGCGATTGCATTGGCAGACAACATTGGGAGGGTTCGGGCTGATAACATCGGATAAAATCAGAGGAACACGTGTTTGGCGGGCAGGGAAGCGGGTTTCGACGTGGCTCGTAAACGTTTAAATGCGATTAAGCCGTGGTGGAACAGCAGTGGCAACACCAGTCGACAATGAACGACTCCTATCATTTCTCTCTGTTCTCTTTGCCATTTCCTCTCGTCTCTCTTTCTTTTTGGCTCCGTTTTCTTTTCCCAATCTTGTCCCCGTCGACTTTCGCGATCGTTCAAGAATCCTTTACTCTCACTTTTATCTAGATCAGCAAAACGAGGCGAGCGTTGGTGTCTATAATATATAATTCGAAATATAAATCGACGAACTTTGAATCTCTTTTTTTTTTGTTATCAGTGGAAAGGTATGATCACGCTTTTACTCACTTTCACCGTATTCGTTTACGCGCGTGAAGTAGTCCTATATTTTCTGTCGTTTCTCGCACTTTATGGGATATTTGGACACGTCGAATTTATGTTACAATGAAAGCAACCCAGTATGTCGGCCAACCTTGTTCGACGGGCTTTCTCTTCCCGTCTCGCGAGAATTCGATGACGATGCACAGGTGACAAATAAGAGGCTCTTTCATTTAGACACCCGACTTTTCCCAAGGTCCCGCAGTCCGCTCTTTTCCTCTCTTCATCCGATCAATGCCATCGTTCCGCTTCCACTGTGTGAACTATTTGAATTGCAAATCGTGAAGTAAAATTTTTTCCCACTCCAAATTACAAAGTTAATTGCTGTCGCTGCGTCCTATGGAAATATCCGTGAGCGGGATTCTTGTATAGGATTAAAAAAGATATCCGACATTAAGAATAAAAATAAATTCAAGGAGTACAGGATTCTTGAGCATTTTAAAACGTAACGCATTTGTGTAAATTAATTTTATTTTTCTTTTTACAAAAGATGAAGTAATCACTTAGAAGATAAGAAAATATAGTTGAACGCTTATGAAATAATATCGCATTTGAAAAAGAAACTTAGCGCCGTCAGCAAAACTTTTGGACATTTTTTAACAGCAATTAAATATTTCGTTTATATGGCCAAAAATTTGGTTGCTTTTGCACAACATACATCGACTTTGTAAATAACAGTTGACATAAACAAACAATTTTATTATTTAAAAAGCTGTAAAATGCATTGCAACGATTATATTTTTTATAAGCAAAATGTTTGATTGCTATTAAAAAAAGCTTCGATTAAACAATTTATTGAAGACACTAATTTTTTTTTTTTTATGCAAGATATAATGAAAATCTGTTTTTTATTTGGTTCGTTACTTTCTAAAAAGTTCTCGATAGCTTTTTTCGAGTGTTACACACTCGAATGTTACCATAATTTTTTTATAAGAATGCAAGAACGATGGACAGGCAGTGACGGATAAAAATAGAATTTCGAAAGTCAAATCAAAAGCCGAAATCCATTGGAATAACTGTGAATAATCAAGCACGCGGATGTACGCGGCCATTTCGCGGGGTGCAGTTCGGTGCAGCCGCATTGTGTGCACTGCTGGAGAGCAATATATCAGTGAGAAAAAATACTGCCGGATTAATCATAAACCATGGTGATTTTTTAGCTGCGCAGATTATTTATAACGCGTTCAAGCACGATTCTTTGAAATATACGTTGGTTTAACGGTGTATCTGGGCAACCAGCGCAGCGCACGACTATTGTTGTACATAAATATATATTGGTTACATAAAACTGTTACTAAAAAAGATGAAATTGGCAAAACCTCTCATAAAATAATAGACATATATTTTTCACATAACATTTCACATAACAAATATACAAACGAATATTTTG
>NW_017305987.1:1144166-1145896 GCF_001594115.1 Trachymyrmex septentrionalis | reverse complement strand
AAAACCTCTCATAAAATAATAGACATATATTTTTCACATAACATTTCATATACAAACGAATATTTTCAAGGATACATTTATTGCGTATCGAATCATTTTACAATTTCTCTAACAATTTTTTAACCTTTGGACTTTAACTTACAAAGAATAATATTTTAATTAGCTCTTGCGAATTCTTGGCAAATACATTCGCGTTGCTTATTAATTTTGTAATTTTCCTTACTTGTAATTAATATCAGATTTGTCGATTCCTTCGTAATAGATATAATTATATGATTTGTTAATCCGGGGAATTTTAATAAATTTAATAGGAGGATAACCGATGTAAGTTATTACAAAGGAACGAGCGACTCCAATGCCTGGCGTCAGAGTTCACTGCCGATTGTATTCGGGCATCGAAATCTCCAACACTAGTCCAAGTGCCATTTGGATTCTATTCTTCAATTGTTAGCGATATTGAGTCTATTCTATTCCTGTCACTGAGATTTTACGTTCTCTCCGCAATAAACTCCGCTAATTATAAAACATTGGTTTTCCTTTAAAGATCCATAGTAATTTTTATTTTTACTTGCAGCTTTGCATTGTTGTCAGTTAACCGCTGTCACTGTAACTTCGTTACAGTGTTGTATTCTCGCATTATTGCTGTTTTAAATATCTATCATTCGAGCGAACATACGGACACATTTATTCCACGTTAATGACCTATTACATCAACGATTGCATAATACATTACGGAGGGGAATATATTAAACGGCATAATAACGAGAGCGTGAAGTATTCAACTCGCTTGCCTTGAATTCATTCCTCGATTAAATGTCAGTTATTATTTATTTTGGCAGATTGTTCCTTTGAAATCCAGTCCCATCAATATTTATATAACGGCAGGGAAAATGAACGATGGTATAGAAAAAATACGTGGGCAATAAGTTCGCCCGCGTTCAGCCTTTCGCTGCGTAAGCAATTACTGTTCAATAAATATCTAATTAATTATTTAATTAATGGCAACGACAACCAGCAGTATGCGAATCTGCGTGAATAATTAAACGAATAAAATTCAATTTGCATTTGGCCCGGCCTAGCGCCATCGGTCGGCTGCATAAACTATTTCGCCGTACAGCGATTATGCCCGCGCACGAAAACATTGTTTATTTCATAACTAATACGCGTGCGGGAAATTGCGTAATTTGCGTCAGTACTAACATTTGCTTTTCGGGCAACACTTTGTATGTTATAAAACACATAATGCTCTGTGTGATCAAAGAGCCCTTGCGCAATTGTTTCACGTACCCTTCATTAATCGCGCGTTCCCTCCTTTATTAATGCCGTCGCCCCCTCTTTGTTTCTTCGCATATATCGCATATGGTAACGTATCGTTGATAAGGTACAATATTCTGGTATCGACGAGAAAAAGGGGGTGTGCGGGGCGATGGCGCGGCGGGCAGACGCGAAGCGGGGCGGGGGAGGGATTGTGGTCCAGTCGATCGGGAATTTTGCTCTCGAACCCACACTCGAGCTCGGAGCACACGAAATATCATCGGCGTCTGTGCCTCGCGGGCCTGCCGCGTCATTGGTCGTCGAAAATTAACATGCGAACGACCAGGAAATATCGCGCGAATTAAAAAAACCGGACGGAAATGGGGAGAAAGCGCACGGGGCGACGAACGGTCTCGGTCGAGGGGAGCGAAAATAAAAATCGGAGGGTGCGCCTTCGCTCCCCCCCCCTCCTCTCC
>NW_017305987.1:1131009-1144143 GCF_001594115.1 Trachymyrmex septentrionalis | reverse complement strand
CCCCCATCATCTCACTCTGGTTCTGGGGAAACCAATGGCGGTTTCTGTGTTTTCGTCCATCTCTCCGCGTGTATCACGTCCGTTTTTGCGGACGCGAAATCACGTCGATCATCCCGTCGCAAGGTCTTCCCACTTGCGCGCATGGAATACTCGTCAGGAATTCGTGAAATTTGCTTTAATTGCACGACGCATCGCGTTCTTCTCCCCTCGCCGTTTTCTTATCGCGTTCGTACCTCCGCTGCGTTCGCCTGTATTATAATTATTTTGCGGCGTTCGTTCGCTCCTCAGGCTGATCCGACTTTTCCGCGTTCTGCGTGACTGCTGGGATTTTGCATGATATTTAACAATTTTATAAAGACGATCTTCTCTTGAATAATATTTTCTAATATATTTATTCTTCTATAATTCTATATTTATAATTCTATAATTTATTCTTTCCATAATATTTTCTAATACATTTTATAATCTAATGTATTTTTCTAATTTGAGCACCTCGAATAATATTGTTCTCCCTTCTGTTTCAGGTAAGAAACAATTTTCTAAACCGGTCTTCGTTCGGTGAGTGAGCCTTCCAATTTCTATTGCTTATGGAAAGAACAATTTTGTTAAAGCGTCTAAAACTTTAACTAGATACAGAACAAAATTTTGCTAAATAATTGAAATTGCTGAACAATTATGTAGGACGCTCAAATTGGTTGCTGGAATGCCAAAGCTTTCCGCAGCATTGCTTATTGTTATTTACTGACGTACTGAATCATTATTTTAGAGGCTTAATCAAATTATTTTCAGAACCCGTATCTAGTTAAACTTTGGAATATTTTCAGCGAAGTTATTCTTCCCATGTGCGCATGTTTTTCAATTTATTATCGCGTTGTTACATGAAAAAAGAAATGCAATTGGATTTTTAATTTATTCGGACGAATCTATATACGTTAATCGATCACGACATAAATATCATTTGCTTGTTATCCTCGTAAGCCTGGTGTGTTAACATCATGTTGCATCAGGTTCCACACGTAACATACGTGATCGAACAATTGTCAGTTTAATCCTTCGTGACGAGCGAAAGCGTTGCTGCATCCGGCGTAAATATCGTATATATTCGAAATACTCTATCATTGTAGAAGAGCCCCTGAAAATCCATACTGTTATCCATATCGGGGGAAAGCGGTTGTTCTCTGCACTTGATCGGAAAGTACTTATACACGCATTTCTGCTTCTCCGCACATCGTAACGATAAAGAACCAGTTTACAACTGCATAGGTCGAAATATTATCCGGAATTTATTGCTTTAGAAAATGGGAAGAACAGCGTTAAGATAATTTTCATTCTTCTTTCTACGAAGAACGTTAGAAATTGTCTTGGACGCGTTGCTCTGTAATCGTATTAATTTATTTATTATCCATGTGTGCTACGAGCCCTAGACGTACGCCTTGCTTTGCCTGAGCACAAGATCGGTATCGTATCTCGTGGCAAGAATTTATTAGATAGCGAGCAGCCGGGGAAACGTTCTATTAATAACGCGAGGTGGATCACGTATCGTTCGACTGTAGATCCAGAGCTCGAAGAACTCTTTGACGTTGCTTATCGGTGATGCTGGCGAGTAGGCTTCGGGGCAAGTAATCGGTGATACAAAATGGAAAACGCAGATAATTTAAGCGTGGAGCGCCCTCCGTTCGGCCGATCGAGATGGCGAGGGGATGAACGGAGAGAGAAAGAGAGAGAGAGAGAGAGAGAGAGAGAGGGAGAGAGGGAGAGGGTGGAATAATCTAAAACGTTATTTTATTCGTTGCCATGGCGCAGTCGATGCACAAAGTTTTCATAAACGTTGCTCGTGGGCACGTTGAACGTGCGCATCTCTATTTCCTCTCCTCTCCACCGCCACCCCCACCCCCTCTCATCGCCCCTCTCTTTCTTTTCCTCTGACCTCGCAAGAGAGCTCTTCCGTTTCCTCTCTCGCTCGCAGTATGCGGCAGACAACGGTTAATCAATGGGCTTCAAGCGCAGGCTCGCATCCCGGGATCTTTCCTGATGGACAGCGGCAACAGCGGCAACAACACGCGCCCACCCCCCCCCCATGGGAGGGAGGGTGCGTGGTGAGGGTAAAAAGGAGCGAGACAGGAAAAGAGCGAAACAAAAGGGAGGAGAGAGGAAGCGTATCGGGAATTAGATGAAGAGAGGGTGGGAGGGATGAAACGAGGATAGAGAAGCGAGCGAGTAAACGAGAGCGCCGCGGGCGCGTAAAACTAGCGAACAATTTAAACTCCCCTTTCAAGTCGCGGCTTTGTTTATACGAACGAAAATAATTCGTCCGCGTGTCTGTCTCTACGTCCGACGTGAGCGCGAAAAACAACCGGGATATATGTACATGGTTGCACGTTGCGCGAACTCGCGGATGCGTAACTGCGCGAGCTTTGCCTATCAATCGGCGTTGCCAGAGAATCGATCTGTGCGCCAGAATTGAATCTTCGGAAAATTAACTCGAACGTTACGTGAAAATTTATTTTTATCGATCTCTGTGGTGCAATCTAGAAATCCTTCAGTCGGAGTTCAGTCACTACAATCTGACATTTTTTTAAATTAAAATTATGTCAGAAAAAATATGTTTTATTTCGCTCTAATACGATTTGACGAAATATGTCTGATCAATTATAAGGTGCTGCCTATTTAATAACACAAGTCGAGACGAGCATTCTACGCGCGAAGGATAGTTTTTCTGAAATATCTAAAAATTTAATTACAGATCCCAAGATAATTTTGTTGGATCATTAACTATGTAAGACGTTTAAACTGGTTGTTAGAATGTCAAAACTTTTTACAGCACTAGTCATCATGCTTGAGTTTTCTGTAATTATTTTGATGGTCCGAAATTCTTTTCGGAGCTGTTTATCTAAATTTTTAGATGTTTTAGCGAAATCGTTCTCTGTGCACGAAGAAAATGATTTTCCTTTTCTAAAAAATCTACAAATTTAACTAGAGATACAGATCTGAAAATAATTTTGTTAGACCATCAAAATTTTTAGGTGATACAAAATTGATTGCTAAAATGTCAAAATTCTTTCTAGCTAAATTTTTAGACTTTGTAGCAGAAGTTCTTTCTGTACGTGTATTTTTTTCTAGGCGTTCAGTGAATAACAAGGATAGAACGATAATTGTGTGATCACGAAATGGAAAGCACCCATAAATACTATTTCTCGTGGCATAGATTCTGATTAAAAGGTTGCAATTAAAGTAATAATAGAATCGTTCGAGGAGTGCTATACATCCGTTAGAAAACCGCGATTAGTCCACAGGATGATTTTGCGAGGCACACACTCTAAATTTCTTACAGTGAAATCTCACTCTAAGAAAGTAAAAATACAACTGCTCTTTAAAAAAAAGTGAAAATATTTCACTTCTTGAAAAAGAGTGACAATTTTCACTTTTTTTTTAGAGCGAATTTTTATTTCAAAGGAACGAAGTCATTTTTTTTCGAGTGAGATTTTACTCCTTTGAAGTGAAAATTGTTACTCTACAAAGAGTGAAAACCGTCACTCTTTCACAAGAAGTGAAATATTTTTTTTTTTTTTTTTTTTTTTCAAAGGTGGTTGCATTTTTATTCTCTTAGAGTGAGATGTCACTGCAAAAAATTTAGAGTGCAGTATCAGAAAATTACGCTATCGATAAGTTGATCATTTCGCGACTCTTAAAAGGCTCACTTACGATGTCGATAATAGCGCAGGTGAAAGATACAGCAATAAAAGCAATGCCGGCGTCGCACGTCGAACGCAACGCCGCAAACTAACGTTAACTTTGAGGAGAGCAATCGGTAAGGAAGCCAAAGCGAACGGGGAAAGGTTCTCTTCTCCGTGAAATTAGTCTCAAATCGCGCGGCCTGCCGGTCTCACTGTCAAGTAAGAGAATTACTTTCGAACTTGCAGACCGATAAAACAGGCCCTCTCTCATTCGCTATCGCGCGACTCGATTCTACTCGGCTCGACTTGGCACGACGGACCTAAAAACTTTCTGCACTCGTAAATGAGAGCCACCTGGACCGCGCTCAGTTTTATGGTCCATTTGCATCCGGCTTTAAAAGTGCCGTCAAAAGAATCTTGTAATTAAAAGCACGACTATGGCGGCGCATCTTCGCGAATATCAACCCAGTCGTCGTTTTTCGGCAGCGTCACAGAATTCCCTCCGCCCGTCTCTTTTGTTGTGGCAGATAACGGGATCCTTCTCGATCTCGATGAAAATCGTTAACTTCGTTCGTTGAAGCAATTGCCAATTAGCCGTTTTTTTTTTTTTTTTTTTCCGATTATCGAAACATCGCGCTTGTGACAGCATTCATATTATTTTCGCAACGTCGAATACGCGTCGATATCGCTCTATCGATACGCCATTTTTTTTTTTCCGACGATACGGAAAAGATTTCAAATCGAGCGTGTAGCGCGTTTCCGGACACGTCGAACGGCCGCTAGAACGGGTTTGCCCGCAAAATTGGACGAATCGTTGGGAGAGGCTGAGAGGAACGGACAAACGAATGGGCGACATTGCACACACGTACACTGCATTCGCACGAAATAGGGGTACGAAGAAAAATGCAAGGAGAGGGGCGGGAGAGGGGACGGAACTCCCCAACGAGATTGGATCCCTGAAAGTGGTTCGTGCTGGCTCCATCTGATTACCAGTTTCGCTGATGGATTCTTAGACCCCTTCTGAGAGAGCTGTGCCGCTTGGTCTTCGTCATCGTTCTCTCGCTTTTGCCGATTTGCAATTGTCCACCCTCCTTGAAAACCGCTCTAAGTGTTTCGGCCCAATACCGGCCGATCGCGCTTTATTTTCGGTTCCTTTTTTTTTTTTTTTTTTTTTTTAAACAAATCCTACCTTTCGCCGAGAGTTACACGTGATAGTGCACAAAGCACAAAGACATTACATCGGATTGTATAGTCGAAACACGGAATATCGGTACGGATTGAACTATGAAAGCTATCCGAAATGCAGAACAATTTTCGACTAAGTTCGCGAGTGAATTTTCTATAACGTTGAAAAATATTGGTTTAGGAAAACACCTACGAGAAATATTTTTTGGTATCGACGACAAACTTACATTAGTTGGAAACTCAACGGTCGCGGTGTAATGATTGCGTAATTGCGAGGATGTCTGTAGATCAACACGACGAGCGCGAGCCATGCAATTCGAAGCAAATCTGATAACTGTTAAGAAGAGAGGAAGAGAGAGGGAAAATGAAATTAAAACTGAAACCGGAGACAAACCTCAAAATGTACTATCGCGCCACACTAACTCAGCTTACGGAGGAAAAAAATTTTGATACGCTGGCAAAACCAATTATTTTATGGGAATGCAGCTTGCGGTTTATTTAACGCAACGTGGCTACCTGATATTTTATATAAAACTGTCCACCGACTGTGTGTGGAGGGTTGAATCAGTTGCGGTCGCAGTGACCGCACTTTAGCCACCGACATTTCATCAACAACGTTCGCGACTTTTTTTCAACTCTCATGTTACGCAAAGGATGCTCCCGGCATTCGTTTGACCATTGATAATCTATCGCGTCACGTTACGCGGCAGAATATGCGATTTCTTCCTTTCCCTCATAAACTGAATTTGAATACACGTGGAAACAGTAACGATTATTATTCCAGCAGAAGCGCATATCCATTTTTTATACAGAAAGAACGATTCTGCTGAAGTATCTAAAAATTTAAGTAGATACAGATCTGAAAATATCACTTTGTATAATATAACTATTAAAATAATCTGAGAGGGGGTGAAAAAGCCAATGTAAGCCGTCACTGGATGCTCGTGTGTGGCTCCTTTCTTTATTAGTAGTTCAATTCAGACGTTTTGATCCTCGATTTCGATCCTCTTCAATGTATAGATAAAAGTCAATATAAAATTGGAAAGAAAATTTATATTGGCTTTTTCATTTCCTCTCAGATTTATTCTTTGGAGCCTTCACATTATTTACTTTATTATTAAAATAATTATGTGAAAAGGTGTAACGAGAGCTTAAATATAACACGAACAGTACTGCAAAAAGCAGGGTTGCCACAGACCTGGAAAACCGGGGAAAAGTTAGGGGAAAATGTAAAAAAGTCTGAAATTTTGAAATTTGCTCACAATTTCTTTAAACTACTCCTATTCCAGATAATTGTTATAATTTTTTAATATTATATCTGACGTTTATAGTGAAATACGTTCAAAACTCGCACACTTTAAACGATTTTAATAAAATAATTAAAATTTATGTTTTATGCAGTATTTTTATTTGATCGCCCTTTTTCGTAATTGCATTTTTTTCCCAATACTAATTTATTTTTTGTTGGCTTGAATTTGTACCAAAAATTTTAGTACGCTACTAACCTTTTTTGCATTGTTTTTAATAATATATATAGGCTAGCTTTCCTACAATTCTTGACTTTAAATGTGTTGAAATTTACGTATTTTATATTAGAAAATTTTGCATTTTTATCTGGAAAAGCTGGAAAAGTCAGGGAATTTTAAAATTTATTTCCTACGACAACTCTGAAAAAGTTTTAACATTTTAGCAATCAACTTGTTCCTATATTTTGACAGCCCAACAAAATTACTTTTAAATCTGTATTTAGTTAAATTTTCAGTAAATTGTTCTCCCCATGGTATAAGAATATAAGGTGTTCTATTCCCAAGGATGCATAGTCGTCTTGAACATGGCAACTGCTCTTTGACCAGTCAAAACATTACTCCAAATTGTAAAAAGGTATATACTTGCTATCATGTGCATTCAACTAACAATTTGATTGGTTGTTTTAATTTAATCTGCCGCCATAATGCGCAGTGGAATACTTCATATTCTTGCAGCATGATTCTTTCCGTGTAGAAGATCGTTCCTCCGAGATTTTCTACATTTTTGCGTTAAAAATAAAATAACCCAACATATTTTTGCATCGGAAATAAAGTGATTTATTAGACGAGTATTGAAGTATCAATATTTTATTTCCTTTTAAAATACACTTTTCAATAACAAATCCAAGGAAATCCTGGAAATTCCAAGAGTGGATCGACTTAATCTTGCACGAAGTTAGATTATCATCACGTATTTCCTCTTTATTTTCGTAATATCGTTTGATTGACGCTTAAATTGAGTTAAACATGAATTGGAAGTGCCTATATGATTGCGATAAAAGGCGATTAAAGATGCCGCTGTCAATTAACGAATGAAAGCTTAATCGCACTATGTATAAACCGCGAACGGAAGGAATTACTGGAGATTTCTTCCCTGTGGCGTATAATCAAATTAAACGTGACTCTTCGGTTTAAATCCCGTCACTCATTTAAAAAGTAATCTTTAGTTTTACTGAAGATTGTCTCCGTTAACCGTTCTTCATTAGCAAATTGGCCAGCAGAGGTCGGCATCCCTCATTAAAGATACACCGTGCGGCGTATACCGAAAAGTTCTCGAACTAATTTGCCGTAACTCCCTCTCGCAAAAGGCTCTCTCCTTCCTTTATATTAAATAAAAATTTCACTAATGGCATTCTTGTACAGCGTCCAATTTGCGAAGATTACATTCCTCGCCAAAGGATCGAAGGAGGCTAACTATCAATAAGCTCGGAGGGACACTTCCTTTAATCGCGCGTCTTCATTTCCAATTATTACTTTTATCGGAATTCTGATCTCGAGACGTTGGATTCACTGTTATTCTACGTCGCGTACTACCAACGCTCCTTTATCTATATTAACACGAGGCCGCCTACAATCGGCGCACAATGGCTTAAGCACATCTCTATTATGAGAGATAGATTCTATCTCTATTATGTACAAGGCGCAAAGGACGTTAGGTATAAAGGCACATGTTCATTCCTGCTGCAGAATTCGCTGGCAAACGTTCCGAATGACGTTACACAAGATCGCAGACGCGTGCTTCGCTCACAGTTCGCCGACAAGTTGTTAACAAACAACTAATTAACGTTATGAGCTCGAGACGAGGAGAGCCTCGGGTGCGATCGTTAGTGCATCTACTGTTTCGTCCGATGAAAAATCGCGGCCCGCGGATCTTGATTTAGGGGGATCGATCGATCGTCCCGTCGTTGTTTGTACTCCCCCTCCCCCCCTCCACCATTTATTCGCATGGTGAGAATTCGTTCGATTTTCCAGCGCTTTTCCGCGCGGGCCGCAACAATATCGCGCATCTCGTACGATGCGCCATTACTAATTGCCGGCAAGCCTGCCGTTGTCATGTGTGCGTATTTGCGTGCACTTCACTCGGCGGCATCACAATCGGCGGGCGTGCACAATCGTATTATCGACTATTGATTTCGGAAGGCATCGACTTGTACCGCTCGTCAATGCCGTCCACGCGCGAAACGTATCGATTCCTTCCTTCGGTACAGCTCGGCGCAAAGCGAACAGCGACACGCATCATCGCGAAAATTCGATCATTCTTCGTCCGTTTGAATAATTACTCGGATTATACATGATCGTTTTCTCAGATTTCTCTTAATATTAAGTATCTTATTGCGTTCTTTACGTTTGAGCTGTTGGGTGAAACAGCAATAAATTGTGTGACTAAGAAATGATTTTGCGCGCTAAAATATCGAAAGATTTAGCTAAATAGATTTGAAAGTAATTTGACTTTGGACCATCAAAATAATTATACAGAAACGACGATGCGAAAAGTTTTAACACTCTAGCAACCAGTTGGAACGTTCTGCGTAATTATTTTGATGGTCTTAGATAAAACTATTTCCAGATCTATATCTAAATTTTTAGACACTTTAGCCAAATCGTTTTTTTTTTTTTTTTCGTGTAGTAAATAGCTTTTTTAATCCATTTACAGTAAAATCTCACTTTCTCTTTTTTTATGTTACGTTGCAATAATTGTACTCAGGGAATATAATAATGTACAAATATAATTTTTTCTCTTCTGCAGACACAATCTATATTATGTTTCGTCCAACGACTCTTAGAATAATATTAACAAACTAACAGTATTCTCAATCATCTAGTCTTTTATGTGTTTACAATTTGTATTATGTTTACAATAACGCATTAACAATATTTTGGCGATACTGGACTATTTATGCAGGCATATTTAATATATTCAAAGACTTGCTTCTCGGCGGAGATCTCGACAAGAAAATAATTAAAGCGCAGTTGAATTTTTTGCACTGCTCTCGTAGTCTTTGTTCAATACGGAAAAAAAAAAAACAGTTTTACTGAAGTATCTAAAATTCAGCTAGATATAGGTTTGAAAATAATTTCGTTGGACCATCAAAAATAATAGACTTTAACGCTTTAAACATTGACGATAATGCTGCAAAAAATATTAACATTCTAATAATCAGTTTAACCATCCAACGGCAACTTTAACTGTTCGGTCAGCAAAGGATCTTTAAGAAGCAGAGCAAATTTTTTATTGTTTCGAATTATATCATACAGAATTAGATTATATAAAAATCCCCAAAATTTTGATATACTCGTCAAAGTTTTAACAATCATCATAAAAATCGGATGATATTTTATACATACTTATTTTCACAACTTTATCTACCAAAATTCACAATCGAAATATCAATAGCCTTTAAAAGCTCCAATTATTGGAGTGTAAAGTGTTCTATATAATTATTTTGATAGTCCAAAACAGAATTATATTCAAAGCTGTATGTAGCTAAATTTTTAGATACTTTATCAAAACCGTTATTTCCGTGCAGATTGACAAATTCAGCTTACAAAACGTCACTACTCAATGACAACCGCAATGTCCATCAAATAGATTATAGTGCGATCGAAGCGTCGTCCACTGGAGTCGTGTTTGAGTTTGATAATCTATCATGAAGCACTTGGTTGATTTTCCTAGGTGTGTTAGTGACACATTGCCCGTGATAGTTCTCTATGATGGTACTTCCATCGTCTAACGATCAACTTACAAGGCTTCTTATCCATTGACGAGACGGGTGATAGAAAGAAAGAGGAGATGGAGAGAGAGAGAGAGAGAGAGAAGGATGCCTGTCGACAAGAGACGTTCATAAAGCACCGATCGAAAGAAGAGACTGAGGAAGACGCTTTGGCTTTCTCGCAATCTAGAGCAGGATCTCATCAACGATTAAGAATCACATCGAAGGTGCAGGACGCTTTTCTGCGTCAGGCAATTCCTCCCATCAGAAGGGAGGGCTGATCACATCACAGACGGAAGTCGCTCCACCTCCGGTTTCTCTTTTATCGATGCAGCGGTGCTCATCACGAACGTATCCATTCCTTCATTTCCTCCCGTTCTGGAATGGGGGAAATGTTCTTTACCTTCGACGAAGATCGTTTCGATATTCATTGGCCGAAGATTTATCCATCGGTAATTTCCCCAGAATCGCTCGTCGCGCGATTCAGCGGCTCGAGTGTGCTGTCGTCGATGGCGGCCCCCCCGCGATTCTCTTTCGCGACGACCTTTCGCAGAATTCACGATTGTCACGAATAATCGCGCCGTCGTGTTCTCGCGATCGTCAGATGCTCTCCTCGTTTCCTTTGAAAGTTCCGCAATCGTGAACGGGGCTCGGGGCATCCCACGCTAGCTTCTATTGATCGATATGATGGAATAGTTAAGTGACTGCGATTGCTTTCGCATGTCGGAAAAAGATACGAAGATCCGAGTCACAGATTTATTAAGGAGAGAAAATAATTGTCTGCGCGTATCCGGAGATATGTTTTCGTAGACGACGGTAATCTCGCGCAGCGTTTCTACGATTCCTCTGTATTGCGAGGAAAACACTTTCCTTCTAGGGCAGTGATCGTGTTTTCCCCTCTTTCTTTCTTTCCGAGACGCGTATCGCGTGCCGTTCGTCCGCTTTCTTCATTTCCTACGCACGAATATATTCTCTAGGAGCTCCTTCGTGATCAGTCGATGAGGTCTCGTCGGGCTCTCGGTGGGCGTACCGTAAAGTCGACTGTTGATGGCGTAGAGCTTCGGGCTGAGCTCGCACCTTACGTTGAACCACCAGTCGCAGACGAAGACCGCCTGGCTGAATTGCGTGCCGTTCGGACAGAGAAACGTTGCTTGTCGACCGTCTATGTCGCAATAATGCCATGCTTGGCATCTCGTCTCCACGTCGGCGAAGAAGCCGGGGAAAGACTGGTCGTCGCAGTAGAAATTCGTGTAAGGTACCTTTCCCAGCACTGGATAATCCGTGCCTGGTCGACCTGCAATTGCAATGAATGCCGTAAGTTCTTCTACTTCTAATGTGATTGATCCAAGTACTTTAAAAGTGGTTTAGCAACTATTAAATTGACAGAACTAAAATATATGTGTATGTATATATATATATATATTGTTTTTTTTTTAATATTAATGATATTTACTGAATTGAAATAATAATCAATATTTTAACCGTGCAGTTTTTGAGTGTGTTTTATCGTTCTCCTTGATATCATGTTTAATTGTACATTCGAGATTCTAAATAATTTACAGATTATTCCGGCTGTAATTTCAGCACTCACGGATTCCCTTTGTGTGAACTCGCAAGCGCATATAAAGCGCCAAGCGATCTAGATGAGTTAGCTACTTGAATGAATGCAAAATTAAACGAGTGCAACCACAATCTTCTTTGCCTTTTCTTTCTGTTTCCGTTTTCATTTTTTTGCGTTTGCAACCGCAACAGCATTCGAATCTCATCGGAAAATCACAATTTCTCGTATAGCTTTATCAGACAATGGTGCGATCGGAAACTAAGACGGAATATTTATTTAAATAAAATGTTGAAAGATAAAAGAAAAAGCAAATTAAAATGTAAAAATGTATAGGTTTTTTTTTAATATCTCGTATTTATATAATTTTATGCTTGTATTAAAAAATTGCACTTGAAATAATTTTTATCTATACACGGAAAGAATTATTTCGCTGAAATATCTAGAAATTTAATTGGATATAGATTTGAAAATAATTCCGTTGAATCATTAAAATAAAATTATGGAGGCTCAAACTAGTTGCTAAAATATCGAAATTTTCTGTAATTTTATTCATCTTGCTCGAGTTTTTTACATAATTATTTTGATGGTTCGACAAAATTATTTTCAGATTTGTATCTATGTAAATTTTAGATATTCTAGTAAAATCATTCTTTTCATATAAATTTAGTTTTATGAATGATACTTCACGCTGGATGTGAAGATAAAAAATTACATTTTTCTAACTTTGTTAAAATTCTCTACATATTCGGAATTCTTTCCCAAAATCAAAACCGAAATATCTTCAATGTAATATCATCAAACATAAGTAAATAATCTAAGATTACGAAGAAAATGATGTCTCGACTAAAGGAAATGGAATAAAGGATAAACAACTTGAAGCTATTCGCGTTGTGGTTGGAACTCCGTGGTTCGAAGGTACCGTTCGAGAAAGTAGTTCGAGAAAGTACACTGTTAACTTTATAATGTCTAATTATATCTAATTTGAGTTATTATTAATTATTTCTATAAGTTGCCACTGCTGAATATGTCATTACTTTAGCTAAACCAATGGAATTAAATAATTTAACTCAAGAGAATGTATTAAATTTGATTCAAATTTAGTTTATTATTTACTGAATGCATATGTTAATATTAGAGATGTGTGAGATCTCGAAAATTCTCGAAATCTTGATGCTTGGGACGAAAATATTCTGATTTCCTAAGAATCTTCGAGATATCTGGTACTGTACAGAAATTTTTAATATTGTTTTTCCATCACAATCTATACTATTAATATTTCTAGTACTGGATTTTCTCCAAAAATATCCTATATTTTTACTTTTCTGTCTTTATTTATGGTACACTGAAAGAAAAGATTGGCTGCTGCAGCAAATTAAATGGTTAAATATGGCATAACATTTTTAATTGGTTGCAACAGCCAATTTTTGATTGCTGCAACTAATTAAAAATGCTATGCCATATTTTACCATCTAATTTTCTGCAGCAGCCAATCTCTTCTTTCGGTAAAAGAGACATTTTCAGAAATCCCAAACATTCTCGGGTAACCAGAACACTTTCGGGAATCCCGAACATTCTCGGGAATCTCGAAAGTTTCAAAATCCCGTCCCGATCCCGAAAAACATTCCCATTCCCGACCCGATTCTTGCACACCTCTAGTTAATACGGACGTCGTTTACTTCGAAAGTCCAATCCGATCT
>NW_017305987.1:1117580-1130909 GCF_001594115.1 Trachymyrmex septentrionalis | reverse complement strand
CCGATTCTTGCACACCTCTAGTTAATACGGACGTCGTTTACTTCGAAACTAGTCACACAGAAGCGGATTGATTTTTGATATTTTTACTCTTCTAAAACTTTTAGAGTGAATTGTCAATCTGAAGAATATGAAATCTCACTCTTAAAGAATAAAAATTGAGCCACTCTTTTTCAAGACTGGCTCAACAATTTCCACTCTTTAGAATAAGATTCCACTCCAAAGAATCGAAAGAGTGCGCGTGAAAGTTAAAAATAACAAAATGTTATTTAACTTAAGGGATTTGGTTACCATTGCTCCTTTGATATCTAACAATGACTCTTGGGGTTCTCCGACCCTACACCTTTACCGCCACTTTTCTGTCCTCGCCGTCTGTTTTCCTGTTGATACAGAGGCTTAGCGGAAAATGAAATAATTAGACCAAGCACGGTGAGCACGAGAGCACACCTTTGAAAGGGGTGAATAGCTCGAGAACGAGAATACTCGTTCGACGCGGTGTTGTCATAGATTCTGCCGAAGTTATAATTACGCGGACCCAACCACGAACTGGGATGAGGATGAGAGAGGAGAAGTAGAGAGAAGGAGGAGAGAGAGAGAGAGAGAGAGAGAGAGAGAGGGGTTGAGGAGGATAGTTTAGCGAGCGGAAGCGAGACGACGAGCGTTTATTCCATGCGGGTACGCAGAATCTCTTCCGCTGACGAAACAGATCGGATTGGACAAGCGGCGCAAGGTGTGAATTTCGTATGGATGTCGGTGCGATACGGTCGAGTTTATGCGATCGTGTTATCGCGTCGCTAGATGCACGTTCTGTATACGTTCCAGGGGGCTGTTGCGCGCGTACAGACACCGGTCCATTCGTCGTCCGTATCGCATCGCGTCACGTCGCATCGGTATTCCTGCAGGCATTCGAAATGAAACCTGGCCAATCCGCTGTTTTATCCGCCAGCCTGAACAATGACTTCCCGCCGAGTGAAATTGAGACGCGAGAACTTTCTCGACTTATACGCGAAGCTTAACAATAGAGATAACGCGTTACCGGACAATGATTATGAATTAGAATGATGAAAGCATATGGGACATTAGAATTCTTCTAAAGAAATGTTAGTCGTTACATTTTTTTTCAATCCTTATAAAGAAACGAATTAAAGTCCGATTATTTAATAGAACTTTATACTTCTTTTTTTTTTTTTTTTTTTTCAAACAATCAGTTTTAATTAACTTACAGGAACATATAGATGATTCAATCTTGGTAAGTGTAATTCCGTGTTCGTGAAATATCGTTTGCTGGGATGTTTACAAAATGTACACACATTTTATCATTAAATATTTCATTAAATGCTTTAATTTATAAGATTTTAAAGCATGTTTTTCAGAATTGACACGAGGATAGTTCCGTTACATCTACTATGAAAATCTAACTACTTCACTCTGTATAGTTTATCTTCTTCCGAGGAACGTCTTCGTCGTTCCGTCTTTGTCACACGTTCTCGTGAGCAAGAGTATTTCTGCTTGACGAAACTAAGCTTGTCAACTGATGAGATTCGAATAGTTGGACCGACAGAGAAGACGCAAAGAGAGAGAAAGAGAGAGGGAGGGATGGACCAGAGGGATGGAGTTGCCCAAGAACCGGGAACACAGCGGATTGCTGTATCGTTTAAATAGGGATGCTCGAAACAAATCCAGCCTTGTAATAGCTAAGAAACTTTATTGCACCACTGAAATTACGGGATAATTACGTATATATTGTGAATGTTAACAGCAGGTACTCGTAATATCGTGTCGTATAAAACATGGGAACTATTGAAATAGAATTGCTGTCTTTCGTATTAATATTTATTGTTTCAGTTTACCATCTTCTTGATAATGATTATAATATTAATTTGCATTGTGTGTGATAGAATATTTTTGAAACGAAATAACAGAGACAGTAATCAAATTATTTTTTATAAGAGAGATAATAATTGACTAATTGTATCTTCTCTCTCTCTCTCTCTCTCTCTCTCTCTCTCTCTCTCTCTCTCTCTCTCAAGCAGGAATTACTTTGTGAAATTTTTGGACAGCTGGCGATGTAAAACTATACATTTAGAAAAGATGATGCTTTTTTTTATTCTAACATCTAGGACGTAATCGCTTGCGAAACTTTCATAATAAGCGTCAACCTCATTTTTAATTCTTCTCGCCAATCAGAGAAAAATTCTGGTTCGCCATGGTATTTATTATTCGAATATTTCTCGGTATTACTTTAAGAGAACCATGCGTGTTTAACGATTCCATTCTTGCGCGAATTTTACGCGTTGGCACGCGACCAACGTTTCTCCGCGCGACGACGAGAGACCGGTCTTGTTATCTTTCTCGTTGAAAGATCAGTGTACTGTCCTCTCGCTTGTAATCTTATAAAAGTCCAACGTCTCCTTCTTTTTTGGAAGTAAAACAAGAATCTTTAAAATCAAGGACTCGGACGTGCACCGCACCGTCGCGAAGCTATACATCGCCGAACGTCGCTTCCGAGAAGATCCATGGCTCTCTGCGCTTTATTTAACTTTTCCATGGTTCTTTTTACCCGCATCTCTTTCGGCTATCTGAACTGTTTCTAGTTCAGTAAGAACCGAATCGCGAAAATCGTACACACGAAAAGAGTTTTGCTAAAATATCTAAAAATTAAGTTGTAAATACAGATGATGTGAAAGTAATTTTGTTGGACTCAAATCAAATATAATTATGAAGGATTACCGTTCAAGCTAGTTGGACTGGAATAGTCAAAACTTGTTGTAACATTATTTATCATGCTTGAATTATACAGAATTATTTTGATGGTTTAACAAAATTATTTTTAAATCTATATGTGCCTAAATTTTTAGATACTTTCAGCAAAAATCATTCTTTTCGTACATATATCTTTTACGAGAAAACGTTCAATAAAATGCTTGAAAATATTTTCGTAGAATATTTCCATTGAGAAAAAATATAATCAATTTTAACAAATATTTAGTTCAATACTGCCAACTAAACATTTACTTACAGTAAATAAATATTTATTTCAGTAAAATGAAAAAAGATTGTTAAATCAAATTAACATTTTTTTTTGTATCAAATAAATATATCTTTATATTTAATAAATATTCAGTTGGCAGTATTCAACTAATTATTAATTAAAATTGATTATTTTTTTTTTTCAGTGTTGTTTAAAAGAATACAAATCTCTGAACGCACAGTGTATACCTATAAACATTTTCTAAAGAATATTAATAATTTTGATATCAATAGGAATAGTATAGTTTTTTATATATTTTAGGCGATACGCAATCATTGTGTTTTCATACGTATAACGATCATTTCACTTTCTTACTTATTCTCCTCCATTCGCTGTTCGGCGTTGCGGACCTCCTTTTGCGATTTGAGTTGCACGAGCGCGTATCGCAAAGTCGATATTCCTTCCGCGACGAATCGCAAGTTTCCTCGGATGTATCGGGAGAGACGCAATGAAAAGTTCACGTAGAGACTTGGATCGCACCGGGAAACTTCTGTCTCGAATTATTGAGGCAGAATAAATAAGCAAAACGGGACGTACACGAATCAGGGAATCCCCCCTCTCCTTTTCTTCATCCTTTCCTTTCCGACTTTGCCATTCTTCTTCTCACTTCTTTCATGTAGAAACTCTTAACAAGTGCCGCCGATAATAGACATCCCTCCCCTTCGCCGTTGGTCGTTTCTCGTTGACATTATTATCACCGACAATTATAAAGACATCGAGTTTCCGGAGCAGTGTCTATATCTTCCCCTTTTTCACCTTTGTCTCGATCGTTGAGTTATTCGCGAAAAGTAAGTGACATTGCTGTCATTTCCTTGTCTAATATCGTTGCCGCATCAATGCTAGCAAATAGATAGCATACGCAATTAGCGTATTTTTTTTCTAGCATATTTTTTGACATATTTTTTTCTTTCAGTGCAACAAAGATGAAGTAATTCTAAGAACGCTGTAAGTGTCAAATGGAACTCAGTGTTCTTACACGGAAAGAACGGTTTTGCTAAAGTACTTAAAAATTTAGTTAAATATACAGATCTGAAAATAATTTTGTTGGATCATCAAAATAACTATGTAGGATATTCTGCAAGCTAGAATGTCAAAATTTTTGGCAGCATTGTTTATCATGCTTGAGATTCTTACGTAATTATTTTAATAGTCCGAAATTATTTTTAGATCTGATTATAAATTTTTAGATATTTCAGCAGAATTGTTCTTTCTACGTAGAAAAGTCTGGCGATGTACGCAAAATGGCGTACATAAATATAAAATATATGTGCGTGTTTGAAATATGTATGTGTTTGAATGTATCAGGGTTGCCATAGATCTGGAAAACCAGGAAAAGTCTCAGGGAAAAATGTAAAAAAGTCTGAAATTTCGAAATTTGCTCACAACTTCCTGAAACTGTTCCTATTTCAAATAATTGTTATAATTTTTCGAATATTATATCTGACGTTTATAGTCAAATACGTTCAAAACTTGTGCACTTTAAACAATTTTAAGTAATTAAAATTTATATTTTATTCAAAATTTATATTTTATAATATTATTATTTGATTCCTCTTTTTTTCGTCATAATTGAATTCTTTTTTCCAAAATTAATCTAATTTTTGCTTGAATTCACACCTAAAATTTTACTATGCTACTACATTTTTTTCACGTTGTTTTTAATAATACAGACTAGCTTTCCTCCCCCCTCCCCCCTACAATCCTTGAGTCTAAATGTTAAAATTTACATATTTTATATTAGTCATGGAAAATTTTCCATGTTCATCTGGAAAATCTGGAAAATCTGGAAAAGTAAGGGAATTTTAAAATTCGTTTTCCATGACAACCTTAATGTATGTGCAATTCCTGTTATACCGTGATTGGCACTATTATTGTGTGTGCATCCAATCAGAAGGGATCTAGGAGATGACTACATTCTGCTAGGAATACAAAATCGAGGCGAGAATGCTTCACGTTAGAAAGTCACAACGATAGGTCGCGCATATCAACATCGCGGCGAATTCGTGTCGCCGTTTCGCGAGTCAGCCGTTGTCAGATTGACCCGTTTGCTAGATGAAAGACGCGTAATTGCCTTGACGATTTATTCGAGATAACGTTAATTCGTAGTTGCGAGATTTAGCGTCAACGTTTCTTGCGTACACACCGCGCGGATGCAAGAAGGTACATATTTAAGCGCTTTGTGCACTTGGCAGGTGATCGAACGTCGATATCCGGCGAGAGGGATATATAATTGCTTTGTGCAGATAACAACACAAGGTGTCAAGATAGAAAGAGAGGGAGAGGAGAGCCTGCGAGTGTGCATCTCAATTAATTCGGAATATATCCGGAGGCTCTTATTCAGAGAAGCTCGCGCATGTACGAGTGCATTCGCGCGGCTGGAAACAAATCGCTTTTGGAACAGGAACTTGATTGAATATCGCGATATCTTGTGCAACGAAATCGCTCCGAGCTGAATTTGAGCTGAGCTGAGTTGAACTGAACTGGGCCGAGCCGGACCGAACCGAGCAGAATCGAACCGCACATAATGAGACGGAGAACCGTAATGATCATACGGGCTTCGGCAATCGTACCGAAAACGATTAAATAGCCGTTTCCTGTGATTATCCAGCTGTTCGTTTACACTTCGGGTGCGTTTGCCCTACGAGCGGAATATTAATCCTTTCAACGAACAGTGCGGCGTGGGACGGCATTAATTGCACATACGAGGATTCTGTCATTTCTCTCTCTCTCTCTCTCTCTCTCTCTCTCTCTCTCTCTCTCTCATGCCATCGGCAGGCCAGAAATTTGTCAAGAGGAGAGACGTTATTGGCCAATAATTAAAAAAATTTTTCTTAAGGTCAAATATGAAGAAGAGATAGAATATTTATTAAATTATGATTTATATTATTACATTGGAAAATTATTATTTAACTGTACAATTCATAGAACTTTGTATTTTTAATTATATTAACACGAGAAAAAGAATAAGTAATGAAATCCATGTTTTTTTATATTTTATAGTTTTTTAGATTAAAAAATATTTTTGGAATTGTGATTTAAGGATTTCAGAAATATTAAAAAAATATATATATATATAACATTTTGCTGTAAATATTTTTTGAGCCTCCCTTTGTTAATACGTTAATCTCTCTCTCTCTCTCTCTCTCTCTCTCTCTCTCACGCACACATACGCACAAATCTATTAATACACGCGTATGCTCGTGAATTTTTAAACACTGTTTTGAATATTAAAGGAATTATATTCATACATTATTCGGTGGAGTTAATTTTTCATTGATTGACCAATTTCAATGGATCATTAGTTAATCATGGATCGTAGGAATTAGGAAAAATATAGCGGTGAATATATGCGGCGGTCCTCCTCTATGAATTAATCATCGACATTTGTTATGCGCATATTATCGCACATTGTTTATACATATTCGGTCAATATCCTTTCGGCATAAATTTATCTTCATAGCGTCGCCATCCTGATGGCAGTCTCGCGTTCGCGAAGAACGAAGGGCTAAGCTTCGACGTCTGCATGATCCACGATCGCGCACTGATCTTCCCTTCTCTCTCTCTCTCTCTCTCTCTCTCTCTCTCTCTCTTTCATTTAGCATCCATCTTCCTCTCTTTTACGTCTCAGCCATCGTCATAAAGTCAGTCAGGCGCACGGGACGAGGTTTGCTGCAACTCCCTCCACACCCCGCATTGTTCCTCCGTCCATCTCTCTCTGTTGCACTCGCGGTCCGCCACCCTCATCCCTCCTACCGTCCCTCCATTCCTCTCTCAGCGGTACGCCCCTCTCTCTATCACCCTCTTCTCCGCCACTCGTCCCCGTTTCCCCACCATTGTCCGTATGTCATGAAACGCGCGTAAAGACGTATCTGGTTAAGGTTCGCGCGAAGGGGAGGGAGGGAGAGGGGGGAGGAGGGGGAGGATACGCGAGCAGGAAAGGAAGAAAAGGTGGAAGGGGGGGAAAGGGAGGTAGCCGTGGGGGATGAAAACGAGACACGTAACGGATCCCGTATTTTCATCCCCCTTTCATCTCGCCTGCCCGCTTGGTTCACCCGAAGCTCGGTTCGCTCGCAGGAACTGCCGTGACATCGAGGAGAGCTACGCTGGTGCAGAGTTCGTTCCGGGATCGGACTATTTCATTATCCTATCCGGGAGAGGCGTACTGTGATCCGAAGCGGAGGGTGAGGGGAGGAGTGCGCACCTCTGTGCGACCCTTCGGGAGATTGTGAACCGTTAAGTCAATGAGATAAGTTTACGCTACCATATTGATTCGACGTTGCAGCTACCCTTTTCTTCTCGCCCTTTCCTTGTTCGAGAACGATTTTATTGCGCTTGTACGGGATGCGGAACAGAACTTGCTTATGAAATGTACACGTTACTTACTTTTTTCACACGTGTCAGATGAAAATCTTTCGGACGCGTAAAGAAACGTGCGATTGAATGGCGCGCGCGAAGAATTCATAAGAATTCATCAATAAAGCCGCAAAAATACATGTCAATACAATATAATGTAAAGAAATTAAAAGTATATGAAGTATTTTTTCCGTTTACATTTTTATTGACTTTGTTAAGTTACATCTCAATTTTTTTTCTATTTCAGCGATCATAGTTCGAAATGTTGATTTTTTTGGAAAGCCACTTTCTGTGTTCAAAAATTTATATTTCATTTTATATACAATTATTTAATTTTTTATTTTCTTATTATTATCTGTTTTGTCTTAATTTCAACAATTAAATTAGAGCACTCTTTTAAATAACGAAGAGTCAATCAAGAATATAGAAGGACAAATTAGAGTCAAATTCGAATATAGATATATAAAAATGATGCCACAATTATGATGCCGAAACATGTCATGTAATACAATATGTAACATTAAGTTTCGAAATTAAATTCACATTTCATATCAATTTATCAGAATGTTAAAACTTTAAACGTTTATGACACATATCTAATTTGCCCTTTTACATTCTTCATATTTTTGTTTTGCCTCGCTATTTTTGCTCCTTTACGCTCTTTTCCTCTTTACATTTTTTATCTTCTTATTTTCCATCGCCCTCCGCCACTATCACCGCACGATCATCCCCATCGACTTGGCTTCCGCTCCCTTTGCGCCCTGTAACGTTTCAGTCGTTCCGAGGCGGCATAATCAGCCCTTGTCGGAAGGGTGTCACGGTGTAGTTAGCCGACACACCGGAGTTTACGATGGAGCGACATGGCATCGTAAATTCCTCGTGCATTGTTTGAGAATTTGTGAGCGCTAATCGGTCCTCGTCACGCTGGCGAAAGACGCGCCGACGTCGTCGTTCTCGTCGACGACATCGTTGCCGTCGCATCGTTGCCGCTCTTCGCTGCAAGATTCACGTCAACGTCGACGACGGTCCGCGTCATCGATGGATATTCGTGGAATTTCACGCTCCGGCAAATTTCTCAAATTCGCAGGCCTGATCGTAGTGCGCTGCACATTTATCGGATCACTCGGGATGTGGATGGACCTATAATCTACGCCAGATTCATTTTCGAAATATCGAAGGAATACTATCAGATTACTCTCTTCGTGTAGCGTTGAAAAAGAGCTGACATTTTTGAAAGCGCCCTTTTTCTAGCGTATTCCGTCCGACACAGTCGCGTGTTTTTAGAAATTTTAAAAACTCCCACATTCTAATTCCACGACCAATGTGTTGTTTGTCTATAATCGATAAATTTATCTTATGCATTTATCATCCCGCCGGCTACATAACACGGGATTTCAACGTGACGGCCGAAGCGTTACACCGAAGCGCCGATCGATTTAATCGCACGACGAAATACGTTTAACGCGTTATCAAATAATCAGATCTCGTAGAACGACGGTCGAGCGGATTAACTGCGTATATTATTCGCGTTTCCACGAGAGACAGGTACGTGGGTGACCCTTTGGGTGCGGGCCCGAGATAAATAATCGTTCTCCGTTCCGTGAAGTTTCACGAGTGTACACTCGGTATATACCTGCCCGGAGTACTCCAGGTACTTACAGGCCGTATTTAATTTAGTGTATGAATTTTATGCGCGCCGAACACCCCCTCCCCTCCCCCCCCCGTGTTATACGTGTTGTAAATCAGCCCAGCCGACATTCTCTCTATCGCGTGTAACGCGAACACGCGAGGGTCACCGCCCGTACAGCCTCTCTTCAACCTCCACTCCTATCCACCCTCCGGCCCTCCTGGCACGATGTGCAAACTCCATTATAGGAATTTTCCCTCCGTACGCGAAGGCTGCAGCAAATATTTTACGATCGATCGGCGCTAAAGGGAGAGAAGCCAGGGCTCCGTAGGGCGACCGAGGCAAATCGGAGCGGATGCCGCTTGCCTGCTTGCGTTACGATAGGTCAGCGTTGAAATTCAAAGCGGCCTTTCAAAGAACCCATTGGCCGAACACAAAGTGACATAAATCGCGCTTAATGCGGTGTGACCGCGCGTTTAATGCGCGAACAAGGTTATCGCGATAGTTACACTCTCTCTTGGAGAAGACTTGCACTTAACAAAAATTCCCCGCTAATTATTTACCTGTCGAATGGCATACACTTTTCAATTTTCCTGCGAGCTCCTTACTCCATTTGAAGTAGTATCGACTGAGGAATACACCAGTGGATTTCGTGTATTTCACTCACGTGACACATCGCCTTGCTTCTGTAAGATTTATTTTCTGACGAAAACGGATCGCTAACGACGTTATTTATTTTTTATGATTTATAGTACAAATTTCTTTCAAAACGGAGAGGAGCGTGATGATGAGGTGGGAGAGACTGCATCACTGGTGAAGTCGAGATTAATAGCGTTTCTCGTTCGGTTACACTGACGTGAATTTATGATGCTACTAATGCAGTTACCTCGCTTTAAAGTAATGATTTTTGAAACCGGAAGCAAACCGCTTCCTCGCGTCGTAGTGAGAAATCGGCTTGGAAAAATAACAGGGACAGGTGCGTTACGCGTAATTCACGGAATGTTAAGTACAGAATCTCATTAGTAGTAAGCGGCTTATTTATTTTGCCTTAAGTGCAAAAATTGTCGAGAGACACACGCGACAGCTATGCTATCTTCCGAGGCATTTTTTAAGTAACGTTGCATCTTCTCAAACTTCATATTTTCATAATTTTCTCGATTTTTGCGAAACATCCTCGAATAATTATCGCGTATATCGCGCGCGTGTCACTATTTAATCAATTTACAAAATAGTGATAATATCACGGAACAATTTTGAAACTCTAAGCGATCTATTAAAGCGCTTATCGACAAATCCATCACTGATTCTGCTTAATACAAGCAGATTTAACCCATTAAAGCCTATAATACTCTGAAACTTGTTGACGAAGCTACGTTCTCTCCTGACTTGGTCTAATACTCCAAATTCACGTGCTGTTATATAGCAATAATTATATATTTTTTAGATTATACAGTACACAAAGCTATGATATTTCAGCGCAACTAATAATTGAAATAATAATAATGCTATCCTCTACCGGCAACTGAATTTTAACTCTTCTATCAGCAAGGAGTCTTCGAGAAAAAGCAGCAAATTTTTATAGTTTTGAATTACATAAAGAAATGAAAAAAAATTCGGATATACTTGTGTCAAAGTTTTAACAATGAGTTTTTACTGTTTATATATATAAACTGTATTTTTTATTTATTTTTTACAAATTTAAATTATCGGCACACAGTCACATATAAATTAATTTCATATACGCGAATGTCCGAAAACGTTTCGCGCGATCATATTTTAAATATTTCGATTCAACAAAGAATATATATATCGTATTATTTGAAACATCTTCGATCGTTCATTGCCGTTCTCTACGAAAATTCAAGTTTACCAAAATATCAATGATACTTCTAAAGACCTCCAGTTCCCGGCGAAGGATTAAGTTTACTGATAAAATCACCTCGATAGGAAAAATCGACTTTCGTCGATGTTGTAAAATTCATATCGGACAGCACGTTTCAACTGAGAAAGAGACTTTAAAAGAAAGAGAAACGCTTTAAAAGAAAATTTACCGAGTGACAAACGATCGTTACGTGGTGTGCCCTTCTGTCTCGTCTGAGCAGAGAGCCACGGAATATCAGTGAAATTGCTGGTATCTCCGCGAAACGGAGCGGCACCTTCGTATATTCGACGAGTTCCTCCTCCGGTTTGAGCGCGCTTTATACGATTGCGGAAACGAGGAGGAAAAGGTAAGAAGCGGATAGAAGATAAGTTATTGCTCGTCGAGGTATGCGGCTACGTATTTCCTTATACTTCCGCCTCGCGCCGGCATCTTCCTCTTCATTCCGGCGTCTATTGTCGGCCAGATTACCCGCTGAAGGGTGTTCGTGAACGCTGGCGGTATTGCGTCGTCCGTCTACATTTAAATCCCATCCATTTGCGGCCGGCAAATCTTATATAATCGCACTCTGCAAAATGTATCGCTCGACCTGACGCTTCTTCATTCATGAATGGCGTCTCCACGCGTATACGTTCACGCACAATCGCCATTCCGTACGCCGAAAGAAAAGATTGGCTGCTGCAGCAAGTTAAATGGTAAAATATGGCGCATAGCATTTTTAATTGGGTGCAGCAGCCAATCGAAATCCTATACTGACATTGAGGATAAGCTAACCACAACCAAAAATTGATTGTCGCAGCCAATTAAAAACGCTATGTATTTTACCATCTAATTTGCTGCAGCAGCCAATCTTTTCTTTCAGTGTAGAACAGGCTACACGAGATGTCCCAAAATCTGTCAAAAATCCTGATGTCTGCACTGAAAGAAAAGATTGGCTGAATATGGCGTAGCTTGTTTAAGCTTTGTAGCAGCCAATTTTTGGATAGCCTATCAATGTCAATGTAAGAGTTCGATAGGCTAACGCAACAAAAAAATTGACTACTGCAGTTAATTAAAAATGCTGTGCTATGTTTTACCATCTAATTTGCTGTAGCAGCCAGTCCTTTCTTTCAGTGTGTCAGGATGTAAAATTTGATATGCACTATGAAACCGATTTTTTTATTACTTTGTGTCGAACATCGTTTCTCCTAGCTTTTAATATTGAATCATATAGATTATAGATATTTTTTAATTAATGTTTGTATCGGGGCTTCATAAAAATCGACAGTCGATAATCGAAAGAAATAATTAGTGTGTCTAAGGCCTACATATTGCAAGAAATATTAGGAACACAAGAATAATTGTTAAAAATTAGGAACAGAGGATAGACCTAACGCACAAATAGATATGAATAAAATACTAGACATTTATATATTTTACATCTTATTTTTGTATTATGCGTTAGGTTTAATCTCTTCCTAACTTTTTTATTTTTAGTATTCAAGGTTACTTTTATTCAAGGATGATGCATTATACGTATTTATTAACAAAACGAAAAAATATAGATTTTTCTAAAATGTATTTGTGTGCGACTTTGAAAGTGATAGAAAGTTTGGCAGCGATTTAGAACTTGGAAAAAATTAGATTCAATAAGAAGTAGACGTGTTTTTTTTTTTTAAATCAACTAAGATTTCTATTCATTTTAATTATAAAAAAATTGTAGTGCCAAATATAAAAATTTTAACCTTAAATATTTTTATTCGGCAAAGTATCGGTCTCAAAATTTGAATAGATAGAAAATAGATTTTTTTTAATTATCTAGGCATTCTGGACCACACTCTACGTATCTTGCCAGACTTTTCTATCAGCATTTTGCGTATAAGTAAGATTAAGATGAATGAAATCCACCGAGGCCGCTACGCACCTTTCCGCGCAAAAACTTTGCTCAGAAATATATGATAATTTCACAAATGTATTAGATTATTCAACTGTTACGTATTTCTCGCGGATTCGGGCAGCGTTCTCTATTCTTATGAGTAAGAGGAAACGCTCGCAGACGGTACTTTAAAGTAAAGGGTCAATTCCACGCGTAACTCCCGCGTTCCTGACATTTCTCACAGTCTGGCACCGTCGAGCGTGAAATATTTTCTGCTCGGGAACACGGAAGACGCGTTCGACGGAGAGTGTCTACGCAATCGGCTTGTCTCCTCTGCCTATTTCGTCATATCTCTTACTTTCTCCACTTCCTCAGTATTTCTCATTATCCGACGGCGTTACTCGCGAGCGGTTCATCTCCGCGTAAAGTTTCCATTTCTGGACTTTATCTCTCGCGAGGCAAGAAATAACAATCGATCGGCTTTTATACGCGACGCTGCGTGTCCACTCTCGATTTCAAAAGACGCTCGGTGCGGAAGAAGGAGAGACGAAGGAGAGACGGAGGGGAGGGGGGGGGGGAGAGGGGGA
>NW_017305987.1:1094902-1117527 GCF_001594115.1 Trachymyrmex septentrionalis | reverse complement strand
AGGGGCGGCGGGAGGGGGGGGGGATCGGCTCCCCGACCCAACGAGCGGCTCAACAAAGGGACAACTCTGCGCGAGATGATCTTGTTTACGTACCGGGTATCGATTTACCGAGATCGAGATACTCCCGCACGGACGGGCTCAGGAATCCAGGCGGCACTGCCGGCGCCTCGTTCGTCGGATTGTTCCTCTCGTCCACGGGATCATCGTAGTAATAGTCGTCCTCGTCGGGGTCGAGGGGCTTCGCCCGCTTCGACACTTTGCTGCCCTGAGCGCCACCCACACCGCCTGCAAAAGTAATTTTTAGCTGCAAAATACATCGGACGATATATAATAATTATAACAATCTTCATTGAAATGTAAGATAACAGAAGTGTGGATAAATGTAGAGTAAAAAAATAAATGGGTAGACGCACCTCAGAAAGTGGGGTGTATCAGCGTGTTGTTTTACGCTAAGAAAAGTGATTGCTCGATTGATTTTCTTCCTTGTAAGTAACGGATTGTCTTAGAAAGAATATTTTCTTCATCAACAATCTTACAATATACTTATTATACAAATTAGAAAGTCTCATTAGTTATATTATATTATCATCTTATTACAAATTAGAAAAACATTGGATATATTCAAAACAAGAATTGATTTTCTTTTAAGAAATATTATAAAAATTGATCGAACGAACGACTTTATATGATAAGTAAATTGAATTTGTTTTAATTTAATAATCTTGATTGAAGTAAACTTAAGATTCAGGACATATTTTGAATAAATGTGATGAAACCTATGATAGATATGCGGTACAAATAATAAATTGTTCAATTAGTGAGTTAACAAAAATAATAGAAATATTACGAGAAACAAAATTACAAATGAATGTAAATGATAAGCGTTAAATTTGACAAAATCGGAGAGAGAACGTGAGAATGAATCTAAAATTAACACATACGTTAAACATTTTTACTATTTATTTCTATGGTTAAGCTTGTGAAAAACTTTAAATTTATACAAATGTATTTTGCCTATTAAGAAGAATTTGGTAGTCGACTTTTTTCAATATTTAAACATTCAAGCGGTTTAATTTACGGAAGTTCAAGTTGATTTGTTGCGCCCCAAGACTAATGGCTTTGCTATCCTCTAATTGCATTGTGCGCGCGCTTTTCTCTCCGTATTAATTCGCATGATTGAAGTGTTCTGCGCCGCTTCTACTGTTATTTCCTTCTTGAGTCTGGATCTCTCCGTGAGAAGAGAAAAAGAAAATGGGGACTGAAAGAGTGAGAGAGAGAGAGAGAGAGAGAGAGAGAGAGAGAGAGAGAGAGAGATGACAGAGACCAACCGCCGTGCTGCCTGGAACCTCCGGGAGTTGTGGTCATTTGAACAATTTGAAATTTAAATCATTCGAGAATGCAGGTCGACCGTCACGGGTTCCCGGAGGTAAACAAATTTTTACAGTCTCTTTAATTCATCATCCGGGGGAATATTTAATCGATGTTGTCCATCGCCGCGCTGTTTTTCTTGGTAGAAGCATGGCTGTTTTAATGCCTTATCTCCCTTTTGCTCCTGCGCGATACAGGTGCACAACGGTATATTTGCGTTCCAAACGTGTTCTTCGTCTGAACGTAGAAGATTCCTTCTATTGTACGGTTCCCGCTGAATATTAGTTACGCGGATAATTTTTGCGAAATTTGCGTTGTAATATATCGTGCTTGAATAACACGACGGTAAGTATATACCTTCGACGAACGTCGAATTTTCCGGCTCCATGTCAAACATTCGGTAACTTTTCAATTTGTCCCATACGAACGCACACAGTCGCCTAATCGAGAAGCGATAATAGCGGTTTAACGACAGAGACTGATCGCTGCGAGCTGAAAATTAATTAACTCTGAACTTTCGAAGCGTGTTAATTTCGATCAAGTGCCAGCCAATGTGCGACTCGGATCAGAGCTCGACCGCAGTGTGAATACATCTTGAATAACGCAGTCGAGTAGCGGTACGCGGTCGGCGGCTGCTGCAAAACTTCGACACGTCCTTTCGTTCCACAGATGTGTATCTCGTGAAAACTTTGCGTCATCTTGCCGCGTGAATGGACGAAGTTTCGTGTCGATCAACAGACTGGGTCAAGTCTCGAGAATCTTGAGTTTGGCTTCTACAAAGGTAGCCGTAGCCTTGCACGAACAGTGTTGCTTGCCTTGGCTGCCAACAAGAGTCACATTCGTGAAAAGGTGAAGATATTTAATATCGAAAATTAATTAATACGGACGAAGCTTCGGTATCGTGGATGCGGAATAAAATATTTTATCGCTCGGTATTTGATTAAGTTAACGGTCGGTCGACGAATCGTCATCGTAAAAATCAAGAAGGAATGACAAATTTGGTTATTCGCGATTTTTTCAACTCGCGAGCGTTAATGTCGACATCAAATACAATATTTCTTGTAAAGGTGAGAATCCTTTTCTACTCTACATTTTTACTTTATTTTGCAATGATTTAGCGCCAATACACTCTAAGACTGTCGACGGTAAAAATTTCATTCCAAACAAAAGTAGGTTGCAAAATCACCGCTTTAAAAGGGAATTTTTATTTCTTTGAACTTAATTGGTCTACTCTCAACAGTGTTTCTTCCTGTAAGAGAAATTCCAATGTCTGTGTATATAAAGCTGGGATGGTTAGAATTGTTAGACTAGTTTTGTGTTATATATAGAATATAGTTTATATACTTTTTAACGTGTGAAACTTCTTACATAGAAGTTCCTAACTATATCTCCTTTTTTTTTTTTAGGGAGAAAATAAATTTTTCATAATTAAATAAAAATCACTCATTCTCTCCTTGGAGTGATATTATTCGATTTATTATAATCTCCAAATTTATTCCTTTTTAACAGTAATAAATTCACTCCAATTATTGAGTGGATTTTTCACTCCCACCTTGCAGTAAAATGGCTCAGTTGCTACTAACGCTCGGAGTGAAATCTCAATTCAATGCTGTACAATTTTACTGTTACAGATTTAGAGTGATATTATACTACAGTACATTCAAATTTAAATATCGACAGTTATATGCCCATTTATAGAAAGCGAGCTCTTATATTCGACAGATGAAAGCTTTTTTAAAAGTTTCACACCGTTAATGATGAAAATCGTTTTATTACGAGCTCCATCAAATCGTGTATTTTATTTAAGCCTTTGATGCGACGTATACCTGTCGCACATAAATGTGACATCCGTATTATCTAATGAATATTATATTTATTCAGTATTCTTCCTTCATTCACCAACTTCCTTGAAATTCGCACACCGCTGTAAGAATTATGAAGAGAAAATCTGCAAGTCATTGCAGTCTTTGAATATGAGATAATTAAATAACAGAATATCACAGTAATTAGACAAAACAAGAAGTCTTCCTCAACGAGTTTTATTCGAGACAACGGATGCGGAATAAATATTATCACTCGGTCCTTGATTAAGTTAATTATCAATCGACGAATTGTCATCGGTGAAAGTTAGAAAGGACGAAAACATATATTTACTATTTAAACTAGCGAGCGTCAATATTATATACATATTTTTCGCAAGCGTGAGAATCGCTCCCACATGTTTTGAACAAGATATTTTCGCTATCCCAACGAGTTTTTCGTAAATCAAAGAGCACACAACAAGAGGTCTTCTCTCTATCCCGTTTTGTCATACCACAGATTTTCATTGATAGGCGTCAAAACAATTCGTCGTCCCTCTCGTGGTAATCACATGCACGGGCGAATTCATGATTAACGCGATAAATTCGACCACGTAATCGTGCTATGAATCCTTAGCAGGGCGTATCATAATCGGGGATAGCGTATGTATTACGCCGGTTTACGGAAGCTCGTCGGAATCCCGTGTTCATCCTGTTTGATGCCTGCCGCGGCGTCCGTGCCGCGGAAGCTAATTAATGGCTCATCGACGAGCAGAACTTTATGCGTCAAAACGCAGCGCAGGTTTAATTCGCGCTCGCGAGCAATGCCGTTCGTGTGCACGCGCGGGATTTACGATCGCGTCGTGTTGTTGATTTTCTTTCTTTCCCTCCCCCCCCCCCCCCCTCCCCTTCTTTCCCGCGTATGAATTTTACCGCTGCCGCGCCGGTCGCGCGTGAAATACGATTTTAATGTGTTACGCGGGATCCCAAAAATGCTCACTGTAAATACTATTAAGCATCGTAAAATATTCCTGTCCGCGCACGAATCGAACGTTGTTTAATGCTCTTCAATGCGCAACGTAAAATATTACTGTTTTTTTTTTCTTTTTTTTTTCTAGGGCCACGTTTGTGAGTAATGTTTACGATTGTGAAAATTTAAACGAATAAGTGAGCTTCTTTTTTTTTAATAAGTGATTTTTATTTTCCTTTTCCAAATAAGATTTTCAAGAAAATTGTATCGGAGGTGTTCTAATCATGCTACCTATCCAGTTATATATATATATATAAGTCCAGTTTCACAACTCAACTGGTTAATTCTTAATCGAGGTTTAACTTGTTTCTCATCTTCGTACAATTCTAGAATTTGAAAGAGATAGTGATTAAATTGAACTTCGATTTAGGGTTAATCGTGAATTATGAAACTGGGCCTTAGTCGTGAATTTTCATTATCTTAACTTGTAGTTTAGACTCAACTTTACTCAACTTGATGATAATGTAGAAAAAAAAAATGTGCTTTTTTAGCTACGATTAATCACTAAACTACTATTTAAATCTGAATCGGTGGATAATTACTGATATCAGTTGTCCAAGTATGCCACTGATAATCAGTGAATGAAATGTGAAATCTCTAACTTAGCTAATCTTTATTATATGATCTAACTAACCTTGTTTTGGTGGATAAATTCAATGAATATGGCATTGGAAGATTGAAATTAACGTGCAGATATCAGTATTTTAGTTATATAATACTCAAACATTCTTCCTTTTTTAGTTGACCTTCAATTAATCGTAAATAACTTTTAAAATTACTGCTATGAAATCATTACTCTCTAAATTTGAATCAGTGGACAGTCACTAATTATCCAGTGACATACTTGGACAATAAGTATGCCTTCCAACAAGCGATACAAATGACACAATGGATTATTACAGCCTTATTGTTTGCCAATGTTAAACAAAGATGACATGATCTGTATCGCTTATTAGTATAAGTATGTCACTAGGTAATTAGTGACTATCCACTGATTCAAATTTAGAGAGTAATGATATTTCATAGCAGTAATTTTAAAAGTTATTTACGATAAAATCATTAATTTAGTAATTAACTATAGAAAAATACAGTTTTTACATTACTACGGGTTAAATCTGAAAACCTAATCTCAAGTTAATCAGAAGATGAAAAATCGTTTAGCCTTAATAGTTAATCGTCACTCGAAAAATACAATTTCTTCATAATTTAACAAATGCAATTTACGTCTTTTCCATTCTTCCATTAGCCATTGTCCAATAACCTTTTATGGGGACGTCGCTGAAATTATTGCGATATCTGTGTCAAAGATATTCCAGCCTCTTTGAAGTATCATTACTTTTTCAGCTAGTTTTACAATTTCGCTCGTGTCGTCCGTAGCTTCATTTCGCTGCGTATTTACGTTATGCCGCTCGCAAAAGGTGGATCGAGTTCCGGAGTATAATAAATATTGTCTATCTGTCCGTCCTCCTCCGTTTTCCATTAAAGGAGCAGAGAGGAGCGCGGAAGAAAAAGAGTCTCGCGCGCGACGTAACTATTTTCTGCGTTTCGCTCGACGCGCAAATATCCCAGAGAAACGGCGCTTTAATATCGCACTGCCGCATGAAAATTCACCGAGAACCGGCCGGAAGAGAGCGAGAGAGGGAAAACGAGAACAGACACGTCGGTCGGAGAACTGCAAAGAAATTGGCACACAAAAAAAGAAGGAAGACAAAAAAAAAAGAGGGAAGGCGGCGAAGAATGGGTGGTGGACACGGAGAAACAAAAGTTGAAAAGTACGATCGCGTTTCCCTGCACGTATTCCTGCGTGCTACGTGCGTGCTGCGTGGGAAAGTCGACTGCAATGTCGCGGATGTGTATCGTTAGCCGGGGAAAAAAAGCGTCGATGTACAAACACGATCGCACGCTAATTCTCGTATTTATCCGTATACAACGCCGATTATGCACGCGCGGTTATCGAAACGCGGCTCTCTAGCTGGGGGCGGGAGATCAAAGGCGGGGGGATGCACCACGACTATTATCCGAACATCGTGTTTCCTTGCGCGGGGAATCGGCTTAAAGGATGTTAAATATGCATGACGCTGTCGAATTATGTTGACCTCGCGATCTCCGCACGTTGTATTAGCTCGTCGGCGAGGATATCGTCGTCGATATTTCCGTATGGTAACTTCGACGAGCTCGTGCAAGAAGATCCCGTGAGCGATCCCGGATACACAAGGTTACCGTAAAACAGAAAATAAGGGAAGTGTTGGGAAAATCGATTAGGGAAATAAAAGTAAAGTTAAGAAATTTTCTTTGGACAATTAAAATTCTTGGCTTTAAAGAAATTTACATAATAATAATAATATATTCTTATAGTTTCACAGAAATTACATAATGATAATAATAAATTTTTAGTTTTATAGAAGTTTACATAATAATAATAATTTACATTGTTATGTTAAATTACTCTCAACAAAATACATATTTGCAGGGTTGGGTAAGTTAATGTTTTTTTTTTTTTATTAAATTAAGTTAAAGTTAATAGGTTATAAAATTAATAAAAGTTAAGTTAAGATTAAATTAATTCAAGTTTTGAAAAAAGTTAATTTTGAAAAAAATTATTTTCGAAATCAGAATGTCCTAATTTTTCTTAAAATTACTTTAAATAACCGTTACAAATATAAATTATTAGGCAAATTTATATTCACATGTAAGTTACTTATATATAATAAGAGTCACACCATAAAGTGTTTTTGTCAAAATCTTGCGTGAGAGAAAAGTATATGTTTGCATTTCTCTTTCTTTAACCTTTATCTAATTTTTTTTAACTTCTGAAACGACTGTTCATGCATGTTTACGACTACATATTTACGACGAGATATTTGTTACAAAAAATGTACGTAAAAATTTAGAAAATGTGTGGATATGCAACTATGTTCTACAACAATTCTTCATCTAAGGCTCATTTCATATTTATATTGCTGAAATATAACGTTTGTGATACCTAAAATTAATGTGATTCAAATATAAGCGGGAATTGACCAAATCTAGCGAGTCAATAAAAACTGGCTACCGTATGGTGTGACTTTTATTATCTCTCGTCATAAAATCATCAACTTTTTCTAAATTAGTTCTCTAATGTTTAAGACTTTATAGAAAAAAAATATTAGCATTAAGAAATGTAGAAAAATTTTGAATTTAAAAAAAGTTAATAAATTAAAGTTTAAAAGTAACTTAAGTTAAAAATTAATGCATTTAAAATGAACTAATTGTAAGTTAAGTTAAAAGTTATTAACTTTTTAATTTTTTCTTTTTAACTTTTAACGTTTCAACTAGTTACTACCCTGCATATGTGACTATTTTTAAATTAGCACAAAAATTGAGAAATTTTAAAATATTATTAAAAGTCAAGGAAATGAAGAATTTGTGTCAATCCTGCATGATACATGAAAAAAAGGTGTTATTCCCGGTGAACACAATTTCGTCATTACGCGATTCGAAAGATCGATTGTGCGACGAAAATCGCGAACGTAGAAGCGATCCATAATTTTTACGAAATAAACGACGGATTTCGGATTTTCGTGAATTTATAAGACGGAGATGCGCGCCGCGTTTCCCCCGATATCGAATGATAAAATACGGGCGCTCGTGCAAGTATCGGACCGCGGGATCAAATAACATTTGTTATATTAAATGCTACGGACAAACAGGTGTAATTATTCGGCCGGTCTGGCCGAATGCCGAATAATTATCAAATGCGTATCTGCGGCAAAAGTAGGTATTAAGCGAACTAAATTATCGCGGAGGGAAGTGTGTAATAACGCATGGCTGCGTGCACGTTGAAAATCGATTCACTATCCTGCCCCGAGGATGGAGCGAATGGATAAATTAAAAACAAGACGAGAGAAAGAGAGAAAGAGAGTTTCTATTTCCGAAGGACAAATCGGGATATGATGCCGTCGTTGTGCCACAGCGATCCGGGCCAGCTGTCTGCGTGTAATAATTAACTATCGATCGTGCCGCTTCTCCATTAACCGCTACATTTTCGGTGGCCTAATTATTCTCTTGTTCGTTCTCTCGCGCTCGGAGAACACGCCGCGCGATCGACGTGTTTAAAAATGGAGAGATAATCACTGATGTGAAAGGTTCCAAATTCACTCGTTTTCTACGACTCTGCATGAATCCGTCAGACATAATTGCGAGAAACGGCGAGGAATTGGTGGCTGGCTATTATTGATTATCGCGAAATCAGGAATTGTTTTATTCACGAAATTTTCCATAAATATGGAAAATAATTGGAATCTCGGTTCAGCACATCAGAGAATTTTCAATCGAGGACGCTATAAAATATTGTATTATGTGATACAAAACTTCGCGTTGCGGTTGGGACATCGCAAAATCACGTTTCGATAATCAACGAAATATCTTCGTGTATCAGGACGAATGAAAGAAAGGATATACATTCTAGGCTAAAAGTTCAGAAACACTTTTTCAAAATTAACATTTGCAGGATTATTCGTTCAAGTAACAATGTTTTTATCAATAATTCTTTAAATCCAATTGTTATTGAATCTAAATTATCGGTAAAAAAAAAACACATTATTGTAGGATTATTCGAGAAATTAATCCCATAAATATCTATCAATTTTTTTTTAATGTTTTTAAACTTTCGCCCTGAAACACATTATGCGCTTTAAGAATTTTTGCATATATTTTAAATCGATATATCGAAATCAGATATATTGAGAGAGATCAATATAATATAATGTAATAATAATAAGGATATATTAAGTCATTAGCGAAATGTCGCTAATTATATGTAATTGAATCAATTAAAATTAACCAATAAAATTAATTATTAATTATAAAGCAGCTTAATGCTTTCTCAAAATTAGAAAGACGTGTTATTCAAATCGAAGAGCCGAATTTTCTTTACGCAGCGTATTGTACGGATGAAAAATGGAGAAAAATCATAATCGTAAAAATACACATCGCAGTACCTCCGACAGCGGCGGCGCATACGAAAGAGGGATGAAACCGCAGGCGCGATAACGTCACGGATAAATCGCAGTAAATATGATACCGCGGTAAACAGTAAACGGCGGTAAACCCGCAAAGGAAATATGAGAAGACGGATACCCGGATACTATGGATATAGAGGAAGTAAAGGGGAAGGTAATGCTCGTTTAACCGATAGTCATGTCACCGGCGTGTTCGTCTGCCCTTTCGGGGGTCTCTTTAAATATCCTCTCAAAGTATATTGACACGCGAGAGAAGGTGAGATCTTCATCCCGATCTCTCGGTGTTGCGATCGAACGGCGCGCCGTGAAATTTCGTATCCCAACTAGAGGCGTGTTCGGATTCCCACCCGGATGCTCCTCGGGTGTCATTCTTGTTTAACGTTCGGTAAACGACAAGGATGATATGACATCCGAGGAGCAGCCAGGTGGGAATCCAAACATGCCTCTGTGGAGGTCGATTGTGTTTCCTTGAATCGAGATAAAAATTACAAAAGTGGACAAATTCACTAGACGTTGACCAGTGAAATTATAAATATTCTAGCGAATTTGCTTACTTTTGTGATTTTCACCTCATTTTAAGATACACAATCGATTCTCTGATGGAAGAAATCCAGGTGTGCTCGTTCTTGAGCCACCAATTTTGTACAATTCTGCGCAAATTCTGCGTCGGATGCGGCCATATTTAAACATATTTAGACTCTATTTTGCCAAAGAGACGAGCACATTGAAACCCGCTGTAGTTTCCCATACAGAATTTAGATTCAATCGACAATGTAGGTAAGCATATATTATTAGTTAAATAGAAACAGGTAATATATAAAAAAGGCAGTATAAAAAAAAAATCATAATATGATGCTGATTCAAATCGCCGCCGTAAGATGGTGGTGCATCCTGGCATGCAATTCTCCTTGGCTAATTAGAAATATGTATGCATAATAAGCACATTGATTCCTTCCACCATGCCACTGATCGACTGAAGACGATCTCGCGGATATCGGCCAAACGACGAAGTTGTGTCCGCGACGTCGGGCACAACTTCGCCGCTGACTCTGCTAAAAGACGTCACCCCGACGAAACGAGACACCGTGGAAGGTGGAGTTTCCCTGGTATGCGAGGAAATTCACGGGACGACGTTGGAGGACGAGCTCATGCTCGAGGAGGAAGGTAGCTTGAGAAGCGTCTCTTCCTCTCTTTTCTAACTGCGAGAGAGCGAGCCGGAGCGACGTACAGGGTACAGCTCGGACGATAAGGGATGAGGAGAGAAAATAGAGCGGGAAAGAAGACGAGAGGCAGAGCGAGGTCGTCGCGCGGTGTTTACGACGACGAGGAAGAAGAACCTTTTCGCCATGGTCGTTTAGGAGGAGGGCCTTTTAACGGCGTAAAGAACGATCCGCCGCCTTTGTGCTCTCTCTCTCTCTCTCTCTCTCTCTCTCGCCTCGTCCAGTTATCGAGCCATTTAACTGTGTGCGTCTGTGCATCCTGCGCCTCTACCCCTTATCATCCCCTCGTTTGACTGCCCTCGCCTTTTCCGCGCCTCTGTCGTTCTCCGTGTATCTGACTCTTGCGAGCTTCATATTTCTTCACAGCGTCACTTTCGGTGCCATTCGCACCTCGAAATGTTTCCATAGGCAAGCTTCGCTTCATTATCAACTTCATAACGGATGTTTATTGTCCCGTAAGCTTTGATTATTCTACCGATGATTCCTGTGACCGTTGATAAAAATTTACTCTCTACTCCCTAAATTGTTTTTTTAGTGAAATTTCACCGTAAAATTGAGCCAGTCTTGAAAAAGGTGGCTTAATTTTCAATCTTTAAGAGCGGTATTCATAGTCAGTTCTTATATTCAAGACTGTCTTAAGTTCAGTCTTAAGATGGTCACGAATCAGAGGGCCGCATTAGCGTCTTAAGACATTACTTAAGACGGTCTTGAAATAAGATCTCACTATAAATACAGGCCTCTGACTGATTCATGACACTTTAAGAGTGTACTTAAGATGATCTTAAATATACCGGCCTAAGGGTGATGGAAATGAGATTTCATTCTTTAGAGTGGTGAGGTTCACTCTAAAAGTTGTGGGGAGTACTCTTGTCCAGATCTATTTTGGATGATTTTAAAACTTTCATGTTGTTTCTCTGCTCGACCACGATCCCAATCATAACTCGTCTTTTTGCGCACGCGCATACGTAACATCGCAAGATTTCACGTCAAAAGGCACGTAATTACGTATCTGTTGTACCAACATCCCCCTCGCATGCCGTCAATCGGTACGGGGGGGGGAGGGTATCGCGGTCGGGGGCTGTGCTGCGCGCGATCGAAGTTACGATTCTCGTGTTCACGATGAAATTTCAGACTGGGGGGCGGTTGGTGGGGTCGACGAGGGTGTCGACGCGCAAAAGGAGAAAAGGAAGAGAGAGAGAGAGAGAGAGAGAGAGGGGCGGGAGGAAGAGGGAATTGTGCTGGGGATGGAAACATAGACGGAACAAGCGGACGATGCTTCGGGGCTAAAACGCTGGCAGAAGTGGATGGAGGTGGGCAAGCAGGAGGACGAGGAGGTGAGCGGTGGTGCGGGACGGGGTTTCGTTAAATAATTAATCGATCCGAACCACCCGACTGCCGAGGATTCCTTCCTTTTCCTGGTCCCGCATAAACGATGCATTTTCTGAGGTTTTCCGGGCCGGGCGGGATGACGAGTTGAAATAGCTTTTCCGCATCGAATACATCGAATACGATAAATGCATTTTTTTCCCGCGGAGACAAACTATAATACAGGAAAGTATAACGTTTCAAAGAACAAGACCTTTACCTGCCTTGGACTAAACTTTCGAATTCTCGCTTGGATCTTTTCAACGTTAAATATGCTGGATGTCTTTCGAATGCAGCAATGTGAATTTTAATCTCTTGCGTTATTGAGATATTTCCTTTCTTTCTTTGTGTATTTTTGAATTTGTGTCATTAAACTTTAGATCTTTCGGACGAGTAAATCATCGTAATTACAGCCAGAATCTTTCCGATTTCTCTCTCTCTCTCTCTCTCTCTCTCTCTCTCTCTCTCTCGTTTTGCATAATTTTACTCGGGGCAGACAGCTGACGGTTTACGGTGTATGATGAAGCATAATGATAGCGTCATTATTATTAAATGTGTAATGACATTTATGGACACGCCTGCGGGAAGAAAAAAATCGCTTAACCGTAACACCGTGAGCGCGCCGAGCGATCTGATATTAATGATCTCCATATTTTGGACTCATTAATCTCGCTAAAATACATGGTTAGCCGGTAGCATAATATGACCGAACCGCATTAACTTGCATGCACAAGCGTATCGTGAATAACGCACTAGGCACGTTCCATAGTCTGTGTCGACATTCATTGCGCACGCGGTGTGTCTCTCCCTCTCTCTCTCTCTCTCTCACTCTCTCTCTCTCTCTCTCTTTCATTAGGAGTTATTACAATATTTTAATTTTTAATTGCCGCTGTGTATTATACGCCGTATAATTAATCGCCAGCAGGCATGAATAAGTGAGGCACGCGCTGCATTTGTAAAGCGAATGAACTCCGCATGCTCCGTTGTAATCGCTGCTTCGAATTGGCAGGCGAAAATTACTGTTTATTGTATGCCAGCACTTTTCCCTAAAAATCCCTCGCGTGAATATACATCTAAAAGCGCGTTGGCGTTATTGTCTGGCATAATTTCGGTCATTATCTCACGACAGTAATATCCGAGATTTTACATCTTTTGTGTATATACACCTTATCGCTTTGCGTAATCCTTACTTATACAGAAGCTGCAACTTACCGCATTAATACCGAGAGGAAATATGAGTTTGTATACTTTCTAAAAAATGTCCCCGGTTGGTATCTTCGGCTTGAGACTATAAATTACCGTTAATAAATAAAAACCTAATGACATGGCACTTATTCTGCACATTATTAAATGAAATTAATGCAACACAAAACTAATAGTATTTTTATATTTTTCCTAACGATTAGGTGCTGCGGAAAAGTGGGGAAAATACGGGGGGTAAATGCGAGCGATATTATTACAGTATATTAGAGTAATGATAACCTCTCATACTCACACACATTTCTCATACTCAGTCTAATTACATTTAGTGCCGTATTATAATTCGCTACCATTGAACTCGGTTTAAGATAAATACTATGTTTTCGATTATTTTTTATGTAGGGATGAATTGCGAAATTAAATAAACTCATATAAAGGGGTTTACAATCGGCCTACGGCCGGGTCATTACTGGTATCCACAGTTCAAGTACTGACAAAATACTGGCCTAGTCTGGCTAAGTACTGGATGATAACTTGAGCACTGGCCCAGTGATGGCTCAGTATTAGCTGACAGAACTTTAGTCATTATTTGACAATCAGTCATTTGTCAGTGATGGTCCAGTACTGGTTGATAGAACTTTGGCTATCAGTTGACAGACATAGGGTTGGTTAAACATTGGTTTCGTTGTAGCTGGTGGTCTTTATATGGAAAGTCGACGATTATTTATTAATTGTAAAAGTCTTTATTTAAAGGATGTGGCTTTAAACTATAATATTTTAAACAAATAACAAAACCGATTAGCCATTGCTCTGCGTGGCGGCAGATAATTTCAAACGGCAATTTGTCTTTTAATTAAAATTATAATTTATATTGATATGAATGATTGTAGTTAATGATTGTAGTTTAAAGCCAATTAATTGGAGTATCTTTTGAAAAAAAAAGCTATTTTGATTAATAATTGTCAGTTTTATTTAACTTTTCCCTTCGATATTTGCAGTTTCCTTCACTCTCTCTCTCTCTCTCTCTCTCTCTCTCTCTCTCTCTCTCTCTCTCTCTCTCTCTCTCATATACACGACGGTCTATGAGTAAATCTCTGCTTCTACTTTCATATTTAAGCCAGGCTCGCAAATGCCTTCATTGCGTTTTTGAAATTAGCACATTTTAGCCCACAAATCCTGGTGTCCGCGCGAACTCAACATTTTTGTCACCGAAACGTCTCGGCATTCCGGGTGACCTCCGGTTTTCCGAGAGAGACATGTCCAAAGAGCGACGCGGATGGCAAAAACGTATATGTCGACTAAACATGACAAGGTGGAAGCCTTGTCGGACGCAGGGACGCTACGAAAGTTCCACTAATTATTCTCTCTATACAAAAGAAAATAGTGACGTGGTCGCTCGGAGTTGGAGTTTTCAAAGTTACGTCAATTCAATGATTTCGAACTTAACTCGCTCATAGAAACGCGCCACTTTCCGCGGTGGGAAAAGTTTCCTTCGACTCCGTCATAATCAGCGAAATTTCCATAAAGAACATAGCGAATGTTATAATGTGCGGGATTCTCTGAACACTTTCGTAAGTTCGTCAAATAACAAGGACAACGCTTATCTTCGAGAAACTTCCTGCAAAATGTATCTTCTTTTTTTTTTTTTTATTTCGAAACGATCACGGAAAAAGTTTATTAAAACAACTAAAAATTTTACTGCAAGTTTACGGTAATATATGGACAGCTAGCTTTTTATATTAAAGTGACAAAGTTGTACATCTGAATAAAATTAACGATTATAGGTAATCGTATTTGTTGCACAGCAAATTTGTTGTAGCAAGGATAACTTTCTACGAAAATCAATTCAATATGTAAATCAAAATTTTTTTAACATAACACACTGTGGCTAAGATGGCGCGTACTTTTGCTGCTATAATGAAGAAAACTTGTTATAATACATTAGCAATTTTCATTGCAGCAAGGAATGAACTGAATTAGCATACTGATAGTTGCTTATAGACATAATTTCTTTGTTAAATCATCAAATCTTCTTAGTTATGGATGTTAAATTTGCCCAGCAAGCTGTAGCCTTGCTGAACCACCCAATCTATTTTTCTCCCGTGATTATTCGAAATCATATCATTCGGTAATTTTATTTGGATTTGTTTCTGCATAATTGCTCGTTATTAAAATGATTTCAAATATAGACGCACACGAATTATTCATTTTTCAAGTCCAGAGATTAGATTTGACTAATAGTTTATAATTTTCCAAATCAATTTTTTAATTTAAAAAATGATGATACTTTAATAATTTCACTTCAAGACGTAATTTTTTTTTGCGCGATGAAATATCAAATGAAAAGTCTCGTCCCTTATATACTCGCACATAATTTTTGTCGTAAGAGATTAACGTCCGGAATGAATTTTGTAACAGCCGTCTTTCTCGCCGGTCAGTTAAAAGCCAAGGGATTAGATCTTCATTTAACGATGTCCCTAAACGTTTCTGCAAAACGGCACGTTCTTAATGAAAGTCGACCTAATAAAATGGATGTGTTATCTCAAACTTAAATTTTAAAACTAGATAAAATTCAGAAACACTTATTGCTCACTATAATTTATTTTGTTTCTTCGTAATCTGATTATTTTACTGATTATTTATCGAAGATGGCAGTGGAAGAAATTCGCTGCATTTTGTGCTACGATTTAATTCATGCATTCTCAGAAGAAATTTGTCATCATATCAATCGCCGTTATTATTAATTTACTAAATAATTTACTAAACTCTCCGTCGACAACTGGAATCTTTAAAGGCATATCGTCGATATTTTGATTGTAAATTCCGGTAGATAAATTTGTACAAAAAATAAGTAAAGTACAATTCGACTTGTATGATGGTAAAAACTCGTTATTAAAGTTTTGAACAAATATACCAGAAATTTTGTCAAACACAAACTTTTATACAGAATCGGGAATGATAAAAAAATATTGTTTCTCGGAAATTCCTGTTGCTGAACGGAAGAGTTAAATTTTCACGTTGCCAAGGAGAATTAAAAATCCAGTTAGTCTGTTCGGCGCACTGTCGAACTCACACATCTATTGCCCACTTTTTTTCCAGCTCTTTTTTTAAGTTTTTATTAAGAATACTAATAACGTTTTTCTCTAATTTTTTTTATCATATCATAGTCATGATTGGGACTTCAAAATACGTGCCATGATAGCGTAAGAAAGCTTTTTGACAAACCTACTAAGTTAAGTCAAAACCGGAAGTTGGCCAGTAGTGCGAGTTTTTAATTTAAAATCCGTTTTATCCTTTGGACTGATTTACTCTCCGTCACACGTTTAATTTGCGGTTTCCATGGAAATACAACGAGACTCCGCATGCAGTGCGCGAGTGAGCGGAAAGAGAGAATATGCTGTGTTTTTTTTTTTTTGTTACGTAGAAATCAATAAGGCTGAATTTGTGTAAAAAAAAAGAAAGGAAACGGGGGGTGGAGACGTAACACACGTTTGCGCGTGCGAAGGCAGAAGTGACGCGACGTGCGAAAATAAACGAAACTAGGAGTTTGATTTACGTTGACAGTGACGAGTCATCTCGTCGTGCACAGTAACAGCGTGCGCTGTTTCACACAAAGCCCCTCATGGCGACAATGTTCCCTTTTTAACGGACTCGCTCGGCAAATTCAACCTATTTCTCGTCGCCTAGTACGAAGCCGATAACGCAGTCTCATTGTTAAGTAAATTTTCGGCGCATCGAAATCTACGATCTACTCTACTGAGTATTATTTAGACATCGAATCCTTCGGGAAACGCCGAAAGTTGGAAGTGAAACACGTCAAAATTGCGATATTCGTTGAAATAATCGATGAACATGATAGAGACTCTATATAAGAGTCTAGACACAACTTTGTAAAAATCATGCTTGCGAAAGTAGGGATGTACATCTATTATTTTGTTCTTTTTATCTTACCTTTTTTCCTGTTTCTTTCTCTTAAGAATTTTTCTCTTAACAAATCATGGCGAACTAATCAAAACTGTCTCCATGTCTAGACTCTTACTAGACAGTCCTTAAACACGATTTCTCTCGGCTTACTCGCGTTATGACATTACTGAAGTTTTTATGATTATAAAGACAGCCGACATTCAGACAGTCTGTGATAGTGAAATCGTATTAATGTTTATTTCAGGCTGATTAGATCGTATATTTGCCAATTACGTGCCAATAAAAGTTGTATCCTATTATATAAAGCAGATTACATCTCGGTGCGGCGCTCTTAGCATTAACAGGGACCTTTTTATAATGACGAGCATTATCCGGGCGAATTGCAGACACCGGTTGTTTCGTTTCGCAAGAATATTGCTGCTCGATCCGGCGTCGTTAAAAGCACGAACGTTTTAGGCACATCCTCTTCGGCGTGGCGTCACGCCGTAGACGGACGTGCTACGAATTTTTTATTGCAGTTGTGACCGCAATAAACGGCAACGAATCTAATCACGGTAGTAGTGAGAAAGATTGAATTTCAATAGTAATCTTTGAACATTTTTAATAGCCAAAATAAGTACACTTAAAAAATATCATCACATGGTGTTAAATCCACACCGATATTTCCTTAATTATAGATAATTGCAATATTTTTTATCTATATAACCCTCATCTTATTAATGTTAATATTAACACCAACGTAGTGTGGATTTATAACCTCTCGTGTGTCAACACCATTATAATGTGAATTTAAAACCTGTGGTGTTAAATCTGAATAAATCCTTACTGAATCAGTGTTCAGCATAAAATAATTTTTTATAACAGGAGAATTTATGGAGAACAATTTGGCTGATTTACAAAAACTGCTTTGCCAAGTCGCGACAGCTTGACTTTCCGATTTTTTTGATCACAGGATCAAACTCTTTTTCAAAGACAGTTTAAATATAATTTGTTTCACTCCAACTCTCTCTCTCTCTCTCTCTCTCTCTCTCTCTTTCTTATTGCACGAGTGTAGATCAGAGTGTAGAGAACTTTCTTCGAAAAAGGACGGATCTCACATTAACGTTGAAACTTTAGGCGGAATAGACTCAGTTCCTGCATGCAGCTCTATTTCAATCCTGGCGCGAAATTAAAGTACAAGATTAAGTATGGTACGCTGTGATAATCGCGTGCGGTAACGTTTTTTGAAATAATTACTCTCAGTAAGTCGGCACTTTTCGTGGCAAAAATGTGATTGGAGTAACATCCTGGATGAATCCAGCAATTAATTTTGCGACACCCGGAACATCGATTACGAGACATCAATTATTAGAAACGTCGCCAAGTCTCTTCACGTACCTCGCGTGACGATCGCGTGAGCTTTCGAAACACGTTGTGTTTCTGTGACCTCGCGCTCAATCGCGAACCAAACAAACGGAGAATTCAAATTGAGAAGCGAACTGCGGACCTCGGTGCATCCTGGAACAGTTCGGTCTCAATCTCTTAACCTCGCGATCGGAACGACGATGACTCGGCACGCGCCGCGACGCCCGACGGTCCATCAATTCCGCGCTGCGTCATCTTTTTAAAGAGCGTCTCGCATGCGAAAAGGCAGACGAAAAGAAAACGAAAATGAATGCCGGTGCCTGATCTCCTCGGCGACTATCGCTACTTCAGGGGCGCCGCGAAAATGAGGCAACGAAGATTTATCCTCGGATAATCGCCCGAGATAAATCTTCCGCAGTCGGACCCCGTGATAGATGGTGTTCCTGTAACGAGTTCGCGCTTGTAATGCGACCGGCAGCGCGATGTATTACCGAAGTTCTTTCGCGACGGAGATCGCGAGTACGTCGTCTCTTTTTATATTTTTCAGCAACAATTAATTGATCCGCGTTACGCATCATCGTTTTCTCGCAAGCTCTCCTCCGTGACTGGCAGAAATAAGCCAACGTTGCTTAACGTCTACTCTATGCGGACCGTATAAAGCTTGTTTCAATCTCTCTCCAGTTCTACGTACTTATTCTATTTTTACGAAGGATTTAAATTCTTTTGTGAATATTAGCCTTTATTTTTTTTTTTTTATGTTATTTACCTACTGTTTTCAGTTAATTATAGACGCAGAAAAAAGATTAGTCGAAATATATATTAGTCTAAAATATAGCTGTGGCAGTTCAAATGTGTCCTTATATAATAGGGACAGCTAATGTCGTTGCTGCCGAAGCGTAATTTATAGTATATGCTAAAATTTAGGTATTGCAGCGGAAAAATATTCTCTGCGCTGAAAGAAAAGATTGGCTGCTGCAGCAAATTAGGTGGTAAAAAATATGGCATGACATTTTTAATTGGCTGCAATAGCCAATTTTTTATTGCTGCAGCTAATTTTTGGTTGTGTTAGCTTATCAGCAGTCAGGATTTCGATTGGCTAATGCAACCAAAAACTGTTGCAGCCAATTAAGAATGCTATGCTATATTTTACCAATCTCTAATTTGCTGCAGCAGCCAATCTTTTCTTTCAGTGTGCTAGAGTAAAATGACAACCGACAGCGTTCTACAAACAATTGCGGATCAAATATTCGGTTACGCGGCTAAGATAGTAAGGAACAACTGCTGTTTACTTAGTTACTCATGTTAAGTACGCTTTTAATTTTAACTTTATTTTAACCAAATTGAACGTCGGCAGCGCAAATATGTGTATTTTATCTTTAATAGCCAACTTCTAGCTATAACAGCAAAGTTGAACCAGCAACTGATATTGAGCTGATATTAATTTAATTAAATCCTTTTTTTGAGTGTAGTTTGTTGTGATGTTTTTCTTTAAAAATCATCTTTCTTAAAAAAAAAAAAAAAACTAATTTTTTACAAACTGCGTAATTTACAGAAAGTATTACTTCGTATCCGGGGATTATATAAATTCGCGTCTACTGTGCGCCAGCTTCCATAGAATTTCTAGATCAAGAACTCGTCCAGTGCGTCGGGAGGGATGCACGTAAGCTCACAGAACACTTATTCGTCCTGACAGTTTCCTTCTTTCGTGCCTGATAGAGGAGTTCAAGGATCAAATACTTACACGAGTCCTTCTTCGCCTTTTAGAACGTTAACGAGAACTTCGTGAAAAGCAGAGAGGATAACGAAGTAACGGTGCAAGGAGAAAAAGCAAGTGAGATGTATTAGACGCGATATGCGAAGAACCGATACCTCAGTGCCATTTTATAGATACGATAGAGAGTGCTGAATTTAGATATCATCAACTTTCCTCGACGAACTCGTGCCGAGATTGCAAATGTGTTCTTTCTCAATGATGCGAGATTCATGTATGGTTCATAACTTGTTCCAGCTGATTTTGATATTTTTAGCTGATATAAATGTACATGGACGGAACAATCTTGCTGAAGTATCTAAAACTTTAGGTAGACAGAGTTCTGAAAATAAGTTTGTTTAAAAATTAAAACAACCGTTTACACTGAGGAGAAAATGTTTGATTGAATTAATTAAAATTCTGGTTGGAAATGGACGTGTCAAAATTTTCTGATTAAATCTATTAGAATTTGAAATAACCGGAATTTTCATTAATGTAATTAAAATCTTCTGATTCATTCGAGGGTTTTGTCCATTTTCAACTAGATATTTTTCTCAATGTAAGACGCTCAAAATGATTACTGGAAAGTGAAAATTTTTCTAGTATTGCTCATCAATCGCGATTACTTGAGTTCCCTAAGTATAATACATAATTGTTTTGATAGTTCAACAAAATTACTTTCAGATCGGGGTATGTACCTAAATTTTTAGATACTTCGGCAAAATTGTTCTTTCCATGACAAAAATACGATATCGCGTTTCGGAACACCTAAAATAGATATCTGTCAATTAAAGGTTGATGTTTTTCTCTGACAATGAAGAAAGTTCGCTTGTCATAATTCTCAGGCTGGACTGAGTTTGATTTGATTCCCAATCGCATTGCGGAGTCAGCTTCACGTGTCTATCATCCTACGAGCGAACGTGAACTGGGGGACGCGATGTGACGTCGCAACGCAGCGCGATTTCTCTGTGGGAGCAACCAACGAGGCGGTGTGCCGCAGCATAGGGAAACAGTAATCATGGAGTAACTTGTAGGAGATGAGAACTAAAGCAGGGAGAAAGAGAGAGAGAGAGAGAGTTGGATCGAGTTGACTGTACTGTAATTCGAGTTGCAATGCATACAAATGTCATTTGCACCTCTCGAAGAGTGACTCTCCTTCCTTCCTTCCTTCCTTTCCTGTTTCCTTCCTTCCTTCCTTCCTTCCTTCCTTCCTTCCTTCCTTCCTTCCTTCCTTCCTTCCTTCCTTCCTTTCTTCCTGCCACACGATTCAGCTACGTTCTCTCGCATCGGATGTTCCTTACTCTATCGGCACGCTCCATCAGCTAGAATATCTGCAAATGCTCGCGCGCGTATCGAATCCGGTAACAATGAGACCTAATATCGGCTACCGAATTATGCATCCCCTCCTTTCGCAACTCCGGATAAGAAGCGAGAGGCACGAGGCACCGTCGCCTTTGCGTCCAGCTGGAGTAATCGAGATCGTCGTTACCGCGAAATCGAAAGACCGGTGAATTTTCCGTCCTGTTGGCAAGTTGCGAGGAAAAACGCTGCACTGTTCGTGCGATACATGAAATTTCGTCGTCCACGTTTTCCGAAACGAGGACGAGATTCTGGACAAAGGATACGAGAGAAGGTGTCCCGCTTACGGTTCCATTTTCGAACGCGCCCATCGCTGGATAATGAAACTCGTTGTAAAAGATCTCGCGTCGTCTTTGTCGGTGTACACTCTGTGATAATGGTTTTTTTTCTATTCGATCGACGCTGTAATCAAATAAATGAATGACTTTACAGTATTGATTTAATTTATCATAGTATTCGACAAGGTGAATTGAAGCAATCGATAGCCTCCTTCAGAAATCTCGAAATTGACTATCGCTCACGAAAAACTATATAGATTTGACAAATAAAGCTTAAACTTGTTTTAGGATTAATGCTCGTTCCCATCAATACTATACCGAATAAAATTTTGATTAAAAATGAACAAATTAATAGATTTTAATTATATCAATAAAAATTCTGGTCATAATAATTGGACATCTGCACTGAAAGAAAAAATTGGCTGCTGCAGCAAATTAGATGATAAAATATGGCATAACATTTTTACTTGGCTGCTGCAGCCAATCTTTTCTTACAGCGTGGTTGTCTCGACCAAAATTCTGAGTAATATGAATTTACTGTTGGTCTATTTTCAAGCAGAAATTTTCCTCAATGTAAATTAATTTTGTTTTGGTTCAGCTTACTCTTAATCTTTTTCTAATTCTGAAGCTGATATTCATAGTCCGTTCTTATTTTAAGACCGTATTAAACAATGTCATGTGATGCTAATAATGCTCTGTGATTGGATTATGATATTTTAGAGCTGTACTTATTAAGACAGCTCAAATGTAAGACTATGAATACGGCGGTAGGATTGGAAAAAGATGAAGCGAAGTTGAACCAAGATTAAAATTATTCTACATTGGTGAAAACAGACATAAACAAAAAGACTTCCCACTATAATTATATAAAAAATTAGGTCTCGATGAAATAAGTTAGTTTTCACGTACAACATAGCTTATAATGTGCTGAACAATAGATCACTGATATAAGACTCAATAATGAGTATGTTTTGTTACGGCTATTTGT
>NW_017305987.1:1092206-1094802 GCF_001594115.1 Trachymyrmex septentrionalis | reverse complement strand
TGCTGAACAAAAGATCACTGATATAAGACTCAATAATGAGTAAGTTTTGTTACGGTATAGCTATTTTGTGAGCACGAGTTTTTACCTTTGATACATCTAGCTCTAAAATTATCATTATTATTGAGCCTCGTATTTACGGTATTCATAGTCAGATCTTATATTCAAGATTGTCTTAAATACAGTCTTAAGAAGTCACGAATCAATCAGAGAACCGTATTAGTCTTAAGACATTACTTAAGACAGTCTTGAAATAAGAACGGACTATGAACGCTCTATGACATCTCTTGCTTCATATAAAGGAATTATAAGATACATTATACGTATACGAAAATTAACTCATTTTACCAACTTTCCATATTATTGGTGTGAGGTTTCATCCGCGTTTTGAAATTATTAATAAAAATTATTTCCTTCAGTAATCACAAACAGACAATTAATTTATAAAGCATTTGCGTGCGTTGATTCTAGAATAGGACCTTGTATGGTCAGAAGTAAAAGAAATGCATTTGTCGCGTAATAGTAAATTTTTAAATGTAACAAACTAACGTGAAGAGGTGGGTTGTCCCCTCATAGTCATCACTGCTTTGTATAATGTACTTTCCTCGGCGTTATTAAGTACATGATGTAGCACGGCTCACGCATACACAGCGTAATGAGTGTCATAAAAGAAACAATGCAACCAGACGCATCGAATACGGTGCCGCGTGTGAGGTCCATTAGCGAAGCGCACGTGCTCTCTCGTCGAGGGGAGAGGAAAAAAAGAGGAAGAAAGAAAAGTGGTATGGAACCACCACCTGCATCTCCAAATGGAATTGTATCGCGGATTCAAAGGCAGCTCGTCACGCGGTAACGAGGTGTAATGCAAATCTCTGTTTTTCACTTTCGCGACAGTATATTTTTTCGTATGCAGAAAAGCGTACGTGGTTTTTGTTTTTTGTAGAAGTGTTCTTCCGATTTGCTTCAGTGACGAATATTCTTGCATTGAGCGGACTTTTGCGTTACCGCGCGGCGTTTTAAGATTTGTCCTACTTTTACACAGGTTCGGAGTTCTCGTAAGTCTCGCAATTTTTTTCTCGATGTCTCCTGCCTTCGTGTATATATATATATCATGTCCCAATTCGAACTCACACTTGCGATTTCATAAGTGCGTGCGAACGAGCAAACCTCCCTTGAACCGAGAATACGTTGTAAGCTGTTTCGGCAACAGTCGTTTTAAACAGAGTACTAACCGCTATTTTGGAGACACTTTGGAGGGAAATAGAGCCTCCGGCGGTGCGAGGGATAGTTTCTCCTCGCTATTTAATCCTTATCCCCGGAAGAGTCTCAACACGTGTTACCTCCAACTATCCGCGACAGCGGAAACGCCGACTCAACCCACATCCTGCACATTCAACCGTCACTTGAAATTGCGAGATAGGTGTCCTCGGTTGAAAGCATTAAGCGAAATTAACGGCACCGTATACTAACGAAGTGTGTCTCAGGCTTTTCTCAAAGCTCAGAACGATTGTTTACGCGTCACCGTAAAAGGCGAGGAAATTGGTGGATTCGCAAATGAAGTCCAGAGACACGCGTCGGTCGTTCAAAAGGCATATTATCACACTCGTGTTTATCATCTCTGGATTATTGTTCCTCTAAAGATCGACGACTTCTTACCGGAAATTGCAATATCTTGTTGAAATTGGCGAAATTGTTAACAATTTAAAATTGAGACACCTCTTGTAATGGTGTCTGAAAAAGGGTCATTAGATTTGACTCTCCCGCTGGAGATTACTATTTGAGCGGAGATGTGCTGACATTATCGACATTGTACTGGTTTCTCTAAAAAAAAAAAAGATATCAAACGTAATTTCTCTTCACAGATACACTGAAAGAAAAGATTGGTTGCTGCAGCAAATTAGATGGTTAAATATGACATAGCATTTTTAATTGGCTGCAGCAACCAAAAATTGGCTGTTGCAATCAATTAAAAATATATTAAACTATCTAATTTGCTGCAGTAACCTATCTTTCCTTTCAGTGTATTTCTTCTCTAAGCTGAAGGAAAATGGATTTACAAAAGAGCGAGGTTGGAGATTTCTTTCCGTTAGCCGGAGTGTCAGAGATTCGTTTAAAAAGTAAAGGAATCTTTACACTAGGAGAGAAATTTTTGTAACTAACTATAATACATGTAACCATAATTATGGTTATTACTAGTACAAAATCAGCAATAATTATTGTATAGTTCTATTAACAATACATATAGACTGAAAAATTTACTAAATTTTAATAAATATTTGTTTAAGTAGTACTAACTAAATTAACTTATTAAATGTAACCATATATTTATTTGACACAAGAATCATTAATTTATTTAACTATCATTTTTTATTAAGTAAGTATTTATTTGCTGCAAGTAATGTTTAATTAATACTATTCAAACAAATATTTACGACAATTTAGTAATTTTTTCAATTGTAGGTAATCGATAACCGAAAATTACTATAATTATAATTATTTTCAATTGTTAACTATTATATTTGTTGATAGAACCACAATTATTTACAGTTATTATTATTAACATTATAGCAATAATAATTATAATTATGGTAACAGCGTG
>NW_017305987.1:1091842-1092106 GCF_001594115.1 Trachymyrmex septentrionalis | reverse complement strand
TCGATAACCGAAAATTACTATAATTATAATTATTTTCAATTGTTAACTATTATATTTGTTGATAGAACCACAATTATTTACAGTTATTATTATTAACATTATAGCAATAATAACTATAATTATGGTAACATCGTGATATATAAATTATAGGCACAGATACTAAAAATAATCTCAGTGCACAGCTGAAAACCAGAAAGATGGCAAATGATCTCATCTTTTCTGAAAGCTCCTTGAAAAGTATTAACGTGACTCTCGCTATTCTCG
>NW_017305987.1:1080027-1091742 GCF_001594115.1 Trachymyrmex septentrionalis | reverse complement strand
AAGATGGCAAATGATCTCATCTTTTCTGAAAGCTCCTTGAAAAGTATTGTATTAACGTGACTCTCGCTATTCTCTCGGTCAAATCCTCAGCTGAGAACACGTGAGATGTGAGGGACAAATCAGGTTTATTGACAGAGAATCACGACGACTAAAACCTTACGTAAACGCGTCTCACCGACCTTACGTAATCCGCAGTCCACATTGGAGTTAGATGCGGTGAAAGATCTCGTGACGTTGCAAGCGAGAACGTAACCGAGCAGCGTCGCTGCTCTCTCTCTCTCTCTCTCTCTCTCTCTCTCTCTCTCTCTCTCTCTCTCTTTCTCGCTCCATCTCTTCCTTTGTCTTTCTCTTTCAATGAACCGTTCCTCTGCCTTTTGTTCAAATTTGATTCTCCTTACGCGCCAGACAAACCGTGCGAACCGTTTCGTTAACGCTTAACGTCCGTGATTTATTACTATCGCTCTTGTCTATCCAGGAGCTTCCTGACACCGCGTGAAATTAAGTTGTTACATTATAATCTGCAGCGACTTCCGTCTAATTATTTTCGGCGCAATAATTATAGAGTAAAATTAACCACTTGTTTACTGTTACGTGTACATTCAGATAATAGATGTTGGTATGAAAGGTTAACTCGTTCGCACGCATAAATCTGCGAGCGATTTGATAATGATATATGTATTCCCTGGAAATGTATTGGAAACTGAAGGCATAGATACGTTAAAGTTATATCGAAGAAAACATGCACGGAAAGTACAGATTTGCCGAAGTATTAAAAAATTTAGCTGGAGATACACACAGATACGTGGAAATGACTCTATTAAAATAATTTTGTAGGACGCTCAAACTGATTGTTAGAATACCAAAATTTTTGCTCATACTTGAATGAAATGAGTTCCCTCTAAACAATTATTTTGATAGCCCAATAAAATTATTTTTATATTTGTATCTAGTTAGATTTTTAGATATTTTAATAAAATCATTCTTTCCGTGTAGAGGACCGACTTTTCAGTAAGGACTTTTCAGTAAGGACTGTTTCATGACTTTACTTCTCCGTTGTAGACTCCGCCTTTGCAGTAACTGTGTCCACCTTTTCTTCCTCTTACAACTAGCTTCGTATTCACGTGGCAACACGTGGCGTGAATGGAAAAGTGTTGCGTGGTTGTGTATGTATGTACATGCATGCATGCGGCTTCTTTCTCTTTCACGCCTTCGAAACTTTACGAAGTTTTCTTCGTTCGCGCGAGATTTCCGAGAACCAATCCGGGTAAAAGAGCTGCGACATGAATGGAATCGTACATTTAGCAGCGAATGTACTTTCCGCGCGTATTTGTTTGACCAAATAATATCATATACATTAATGAATTACTTACTAAGCTTATTTATTGATTGGCTTATTTACTAAGCTTACTTATTTATCACTTATTTATATTGGACGGTAGACTCTATTATTACTGTTCAATCTATAATATATATCAAATTTAATCTAATTTAAGTCGCTGCCATTTCTATATATTCAATACACTGTTATTTTACTAAAATAATGATTACATTTAAAACTATATAGTGGCAAATTTAACTATTGCTTTAATATAAAATAACGACATTATTAAATAGGAGTAGTATCGACTTATATTACAATAGATTAAATATTTGACATTACAGGTTTAACAGTGTAGGTCAAAAATAGCGATTAAAAGTTTAACGGGAAAGTTGTCGGCTTAGATATAAGGATTGTGCTTCTCATGAAAGAAGTGCAGTGTTTAATTTTAAGATATTAAAATGTTCCATTTTTATCTCCATTTTTTTAAACATGTAAAGATGTGTTAGTTTTAAACGTTTGTAATAAACAAAACCCGTAAAAAAAGTGTTTGAATTTGAAACATTAAAGCGGTTAAAATTGAAATATTTTTCATTGTTAAACGTTTGTTTCGCAAAGATATATTTTAAACATCTAAAACACTGCACTTCTTACGCACACTGCTGATACATCTAAAGTTCTATTCGTGTGTGCAACGCGTAAAAACCGCGAAAACCGCGAGTGCGGAAAACCTTCGAGTATAGTATAATCTAGTATCGGCGATCCGTTAAGTTGATTCTCATTGATCATCACCTATTTTGTTGTCTCTCTTGTCAGAAACATGATGACTTCTTCCACTGAATATATGGGATCTACACAGTTTTAATATCAGATCCGAATGATCTTTTTCAGAAAAGATCGGATCCATGGCAATGATACTCTGGATAATTTGCCTTCCAAGTGGCCCTGCATACACAAACTTGTAATTTGTATTTAAACTGAGTATTTATTTTTTTTTTATTTTTTATTATATATTTTCTTCAATTTTATTTTTCTTTATTTGTAATTTATTCTTTTAATTAGATGACTTTTTTTTAAAGAAATGCGTTGACTCTTACTTTGTCCTTTATTTATTGTTATTTATCTTACATACACGGTCAACAATACTATTAGTATTAACGAGTACTGACATCACTATTATTAATCGTGTGTGGTTAGTATTGATCGATTTATGTAGAATACTATAATAACGGTGCTTTGGATTTTGATTCTCGAGCACCAGTATCGCTTTATTAGAATCCATATGTCACAGTGCAATAGATATTGTACGTAAAACTAAAGTGAAATATATTGTCAATAATACTGGTCGTAAGGTTGTAAAAATACTAAAAATATTGATGCATACTGTCAGTATTGAATATTCCACATTACTGATCAGTATTATTGATCGCTTTACAATGTTAAGATGAAATCACACGGTGCTCGATTTCTTGAATGACAAGCATGCACGCATGCTATGCCTGCTTTGATGCCTACAGTCTGACGTTTGATAAATAACTATGAAATTAGCAATTATCTCTTTCGATTGATGCGTGCAAGGAAATAAGCTATGAAGTGATTCATAATAAACATATAAAAAACATGTACCTATACGCAACACTCAATGTATGAACGAATTGTAGCATACATCAGAGTAGGCATGGTTGTATGCATGCTCTCGTTTAAGAAATCGAGCATCGTGTGATTCCATCTTTATAGGAAGACCAGAGAAGAGAGAGCCTGAAAGTGGACTCGCGAGGTCGCCAGACTTCATTTGGTTGCAGAGAGCATCGTGGCGTTTTTTTTTTTTCCTCTCTTGTGTACGGCGTGTGTATAATGCAGCCGCCCTCGCGCTTATTACGAGCCGTATATGCATAACAAAGAAAAACTTTGGACGGACGACACTCGCTGCGCCGCGTGTGTCGTTTGCCAAATCGCGTTATATTACGTGACGCCCCAAATGGTCCACGGCAGATGGCCGCGAGCGAGCTTCTCGTGTCGCGCATCTCTTCCTTTTTCATTTTCCTGTAGCGAATCCAAATAATATTTACGTCCGACAGGATTGATCCACAACGTAGATTGCGAACAGGGCAAGGAATTACCTCGGAGAATCCCTTGTTTCCCCATCTACGAATTCCCAGCGAAAAAAGCATAGGAGACGATTATAACGTTGGATTATAACGTGCTCTGTTAGGACGCTTATATCGGTTTTTAGTTGAGCGGTCAGTTCAGAAATTACTGTTGATGTTAATGAGCGTAATGATCTCGAGTACCTCGAGATCAAGACTGTGCTAAGCTCTTTCGCTTACACCGCCAATTAGAGGCTTTGCAGCATCCGTAGAATATTTGTCTGAATTACGTCTGCTTAGCTGCCCCTCCCCCACTTAATTTAATCTTAATGAATAAATTATATAATAATGCGCTGTTTAAGCGCTTTCAAAATACGCAGGAAAAAATTTTTGCGCTTATATCGTTTAGCTAATAAAAAAAAATTTTGTGAGAGGGGGAGGCTGTCACGCAGCTCCTCCTTGTTAATAACAACCGATTTGCAAAAGAATCTTCGATTTATGCGCTATTAATTTCTAACAATTTTGATTTTTGCGCTGCAACCCTTAAGGGACTTCCTTCTAGAGTAAACAGATTTAATGGCAAAATACCTGCAGCGCAAAAATCGAAATTGCTTGAAAATAGTAGCGCATAAATGAAGGATATAGTTTGAATAAAAATCAATCCAATGTATAAATCGAAATTTTTAACAAAAATGCTGGCTAAGATGGCGCGTGCTTTTGCTGCTGTAATGAAGAAAACTTGTTACATTTGTCATTTTCATTATAACAAGAAACAAGCTGAATTAGTATTCTGTGATAATTGTTTGTAAACATAATTTTTTTTTGTTGAAGATCTTTGTCAAATCTTAGTTATAAATGTTGAGCTTACTCAGAAAGCTGTAGTTTTGCTGAACCACCTAATCAATTTCTTTTCGTAGTAGTAATTTTCATTCTAGTGCAAAGAATAAGCTGAATTAGTGTACTGATAATTTCTTATAGATATAATTTCATTGTTGAACCATCGAATCTTGTTAGTTATACATATACTCGTACAATAAGTTATAGCTTTGCTAAACCACCCAATCAATTTTTTTTTCATGCACGAATGGCGGTTGGACACGAGTTATTCGGATACGAACGTATATCAGGAACAATTACAGCGGATAATCACGTTTATTTCGTGGGATTCTTTTTACGTGACGTTTTAATTAGTCGCTTAAAAAGGCATGGATCATTGTCCGACCTGTGAGCAGTCACAAGGCAACGAACAGCGGCGGCAGAGGATCATTATTCGGATAATCGTGACGCTATTGTTACGTTTGATGGCCGTGTCGATTATCCCGATCGAGACGTGAATAATTTGTTCGCGATGGCCCGATGATCGGATAACAATTTGTCGACGCTGATGGAAACAAGTTACCCGAGGGACAACGCCCTTAGGAAATATGCGTTTATTAAATTTCGGTAATGTGATGTCGAGGTGTATCGGAATTGTTTGTTCGCGAGGAAATTTGTGCGAGCTGCAAGAAATATTATCAACGACTCCATTTAGTAAAAAAAAAAAAAAAAAAAACAGTTTTACAACTGTTATAAAAGTCTTTAATACGATTGATTTATGCATTTAGATCTATAAGGAACTGAAAGCAAGAACCAATCATATTGAATTTTAGCTGCTCGCTCTGCTGAACGCAGCCTATCTGTCTTTGTCTCTCTTATTCAAACGCCAGGAACTGTTTAGATTTAATTTCGTCGAACGTCTGTAGCGGCTTCTTTTAATTCGGATATTATAATGTGCAAAGAAAAATGTATTAAGCGAAACACTATTTTTTGTGCTTCTCGGAAAGATCTCGTGAGAATTAACATTGTCTTTAAAGACATCCATTGTCCTTGCTTTTTTTTACAATTACAATAAATTTAATTAATAATTAATCGATTAAATTGTTAGGACTCCGATAATAAATCAGTTAAAATGAGTGTAAGTTTTCGCGGTTGTTAGTGCGTATAATGAATATTCACATAAGACAATAAGATATAATTCGCAACCAATTTGAATGTACTTTTTAAATGAAATTAACTGCAGACGTTTCGACTCTGGATTGAGCCCTTTCCAGCGATAATTGGTGAGGCCAAGTCAACAATCTGTTTGAAGAGGTCTCAAATCTGAAGTCGAAACATCTGTAATTAACCTCGAGGTAGCCTGTAACAAAACTGGAAATTAGAGAACTTAGGAATTATTAGGAATTTAGGGAAATAAAAAATCAGGGAAATTGAAAACGATCAAGAAAATTGGGAAATAATTAAGGAATTTTGCAAAATTTTGTGGAAAATTAAAATTCTTCGCTCTAAACAAATTTAACATGCGTATCTCACATCTACGCAGATTTGAAATACTACTTAACAATTAAATGCAAGTAGAGTCAGCAATATCAAGTTGTAATTTACGTTGCTATGTTAAACTGCTCTCTCGATAAAATATTCCACAGTGTCGAAATAAGAACGAAAAACCAAAAAATTTCAAAATATTACTTAAAACATTTAAGCAAAATCATAAAATATTGCCCGGAAAAAATTTAGGGAAAAAATTATGACAAGGAATTTGTGACAATCCTGAAGTTTTTATTCTAACGTTTGCGAATTATATATCTTATCTCTTTACGAATATATAATTTAAGCACCGATAACCGCGGAGGCACATTTCATTTGTACCGAATATTTCTTTTTTTTTTTTTCAATCGTCACCGACATTTACGATATTGTATCCTGCGCAAGTGGTATTTTTCGGTCACCCGGTGAATGTACAATCGACATCGGTCGATTGCGAGTTTCCCTCACAGCCACGAAGGAAACGACGTAAGTTCGTGGAAGTCGTAAAAATCGCGGAATGATATAAGACTTGGAACACTCCTTCCCTTCTACGCGCACGTAACTTGGCCTTTAATGACTTTCTGGGCTAAAAAGGAGACTTCGGAGTCACTGCACGGCATCCGTGGAACGATGTGCATGCGGGTGCAATAGCTAACAGCAGTCGTTGCCGGACATTTCCCATTCGAGATCGCTCCAAAGAGTCTCTCCGTCGGGTCATAATTGCCGTCTGCGGTGAAGGCGTCGATTCGCGATAACCTGCCGGGACGTGGATCTCTACGAGAGTACCTGAAATTTTAGCACGCGAACGTAATACAAATACCGGGATATAATTTCTCCCGGGATTCTACGATCGAACGGTGTGAACGAGGTGTCGGGAATGCTTAAGGTCAGATCGTGCCTCCGATCTCGAATATCATTTACAATCGCGTTTGTTAGTCGTTCATATTTAATTTGTTACTCCACGAGATCTAACGAGATCTAACGGAGTCAGTAAAGGAATTAACGTATCGGGATCTCGTCGTGTTATTCTCGCGTTCCGTTTCCCTCTGATTTATGCATTGCGACGGACGTAGATCGGTGCGTAATCACCGTGATAAGATTTTGCACACCGCGCAATGAAGAGCGATTAGTTATTTTGCCGCGTAAGTGATAAATTGCCCAAGTTTTTAGCCGGGACGTCGGGACTGCGTATTATGGCGGTCAAACCATGCGCATCATCCTTTCCGCTGGAGCAGGAGTAATCGCTGCACAGGTGATTTATGGTGCTTGAGTACGAATCCACTAACAAGAAGCTCTTCCGTTAGACGCATAAGATGTTCGGTTATACCCAACCGATTATCGCTTTTAATCTCGCCCTTATGTCTGTAAACAAGGAGACGGGGTGCGGTGGTTATTCGTAATTCTTATATTTAAATCTTAAAACACTACCCTAAGGTAAATCATAAATCAATCATAGAGTCGTATTAGCGCTCTAAGGCATTACTTGAGACGGTTTTGAAATAAGAACGGTCTATAAATACACATCGAAGTCTTCTTTTTTCTATAGCTGAGTTGTTTTCGATAAACGTCAGCTTACTCTCTTACTTTCTGACTTTTTTACTCTTTTATTTATTCATTGGATAAATTATAACGTAGTCTATCTGAAAATGGAGCGACCGATCTTATGAAATATGAAACAATTGATGGATTTACGCGCATCTAGTATTTTATTTAATTGTAAGTGAAATTATGTGACACACAAATAAGCGAAGATCATATTCGTTCAAAGCGGTCTTAATTGTTAATAATATTTTTGTGTGAATTTTTTATACAATTTTCAATTTAAACGTTCATTCACACAAAAGTATTATTAAGCACCAAGACTTTGGCCGAATGTGGCCTTTTTCGCTTCTTTGTTAAACATTTCTCGGTCGATTTTCACTTACTATTGTTCTAATTATAAGTTTTTTTTATTCCTGCACCCCACATTCTCTGCATTAGAACTCTCTTTCTCGCTTTTGCCAAATATCAAACGTATCTCTATTTCACTTTGAGTTTCAAAAGCGTAGGCTAGTACATTATTTTAACAAAAAATAAACATTATATGTCTATTGATCATTTTATACGATAATTGCTTTTCTTTGCAAGGCATAGGAAGAGTTTAGCTGAAAGCTCGAAATAATTTACGTAGTCTTTTTCTGTCGACAACGACGTTACATCTCGAACTTTTTTTTACAGCGAGCAGTTCGTCGCCAAAGCTGGAAATCCTCGTCGATGTAAAGAGGACATAAATCTTGTCCCATAAGCCTGAAAATGTACGTCTGCGAACGAATCATTGAGCCCCGTAACTCCCCCTCTGACTTTCCGGCATCTCTCCCGCTCTTTCATCTTCTTCCTCGAGACCGAGACAAGAAGCGTGACTTGTTCGGCCAAGTCAACGAAGTGTGCTCGCGCGGAGAGAGTCGACGTGCATCGAAATTCCGCTGCTTGACACGGCGACGGGTTTCGCAACGTTACTCGATGACTTCTTGCGCAGTCAGACTTTACTCTCGCGAATGAATTTTTGAATGGAAAATGTCCCAAAAAGGCTGATGACCGAAAACTAGCGCGGGGACTCGGAAATCGAGATTCTCAGGTGAAACACGGCAAAAAAACCTTTTTTCGTAACGGCACTTCGGAGTCCACGCGCTGTTAAAGTTAGACCTCTTTTGCATATTGAAATCCCGTAAATTGGAGGAGTTTGCAATTTAATTGCGCTCCCTCTCGTTTTCGAAACTGTCATGAGAAATTCGGGTCTTTAACGTTACGCAATTACCTTGTCGAATCGTGAAAGGTCAACTTAATTTCCTCTTGAAAAAAATACGTACTCTCTGCATTTCTCTGTATTCTTTGTATCCTGTATTTTGTTCATAACTTATGGACAGGTGAGTTTCGTGAAAGCAATTCAGTGGAAGATTTAAGGCTAAAGAAAGAGAGAAAACGGAAGTGGAAAACTGAAACAGTGGATCCGCGAATACACAACTTTATAAATACTCGTTGAAGATGTTAAAATATATACATTGAAAAAAATTTACTGAATTTTAATAAATATTTGTTTAAATAGCACTAATTGAATATTTACTTGTAGTAAATAAATGTTTACACATTTAATAAAAAATACTTAATTCAAATTAATATTTTTATAAATAAATATATCTTTAAATAATTAAGTAAATATTACTTAATTAAGTAAATATTTAGTTATTGCTATTCAAACAAACATTTATTAAAATTTAGTATATATTTTTTTAGTGCATGTAAAACTTACTTAATAATTTTTGTGTGCTTATAAAAAAAGTGACGAAAATTAATTTTGATTACGAACGATTTATCGTGTATAGTAAAGAACCGAAAAATCATCGTATTAACGTAAGGAAGTAATTATAATTTTACGGATGGCAGGGCAAATTTCGCGAAGGTCTCGCCAAACAAATCGCCGTTATGTATCCTGTTTTCGGCTGCATCTGAAGTATGTGCAGCGTAAAATTACAGAAGGACACAATCGCAAATGATGAGACGGCGGTAATAAGGGAAATAAAGCGAAGGAGAGATGGAGGATGAAAGGGTGAGAGAGTATTAAAGGGTACGTGGTCGTGGGGGTGGGTTGCGGTCCTAATCGGATTCCGAATCCTTGGAAATGAATTAGTAATGGACTTATGTGCTTATACACGGCGTTTATACGTCACCTCGACGAGAGGCTTAAACGTAGACAAATTCAAGAACCGAGCAACAGGTTATAGGCATAAGCCGTTCTGTGAAGAGAAATGCTCATTGCCGACGTCGTTGCATCGCCGAGGGTGAGGGCGGCGACGACGATGACGGCGACGACGATGCGGGCCACGGGATGTCGACGACGACGTGTTCACCCTCTGTATTTGTTTGGCAAACTGTTACTCTCGCGCGAGCACGGTCTTTTATTCGAACGGGGCGGACATAATGGAATGGAAAAAGGGGGAAACCAAAAGAATCTTGACAGACGATCGATTTCCTTGGGTGGGCGATGCTTAAAATAGTAGTGTCGGGGCTCCCCCGTGAGAAATGGAAATTGTGGACGAATCGCTACGGCTTCGGAGAAGCTCGTAAAATCCATCAGACTGCGGTACGGCGTCTGACGTGTACAGATTGAGTGACTGTCCATATTTTAATTAAAATGTAATGTGTATATTATATAACGAAATGTAATAGTAAAACGCAGCAATATATCGCTCATTTACTATAACAACGACGTAAGTAAAAAATTGTCGTGTTTCAATCAAAATGTCGTGTATGTTGTATAATGAAATAGTAAAATACGGCAATATATCACTTATTCATTTATTACGCAACGATATAACTAAAAGTTGTGATGTTTTAATTAAAATGTAATATTATATAATAAAGTAAAATATGACTTATTTGCTGGAACAACGATACAACTCTAAAAATAAATGTATGACATATATAGTATGTACAAATTCGTGTTGAATTATTTAAGTATTAAAAAATCTAGCTTCGACCGTTTTCTATTTGGTTCAATTTGGTCATTTTCTATTTATTGAGTTCTCAAATGTATGGTTCATTAAGATTCTTATTGTCTAAAAATAAAATTTTTCAGAGAGAGAAAATGAATTTTAATATTTTAAACCATTAAAATTTTCAATATTAATTTTGAATTGCAAATTTAGTGTAATGACTGATTATAAAGGTGAAAAATGTAAAAAAGCCCATCGGAGCTTACATCAGTTATTCGGATGCACAGAAATTCTTTATTTTTCGTGTGAATGTTAACAAAACAAATCAAATATACGTTTCAACCCTTCAATTCGGGTCCTTATCGATATAAAATATCGATGTGATTCTAGTAACGCAATATGACTTTACTTTACTCGTATGTAAGTTTTATATTATTATTGTGTAAGGTAATATTTTGATAATCTATTCATTACATAGCTAATTTGGCATTTGGATAAATAAAAACGAACTAAATTATCGGGAATCATCAACTTGGAATTGACGTTATTTATGTAATTTCGATTGATATTTCTATGTAGCTGATGTAGGCTCCGGTTTTTTACATTTTTCACTGATAGATTCTTTCGAGCCTCATTATACGAGTATATATATTTGATTATAAAGAAATAAACGTATGTTTTTCTCCTTTTAAAAGAACGTACTTTTATTCCTCTAGACTCAATTATTACACCAAAATTCTTCAAATTACTCCCAAATTAATATTGCGCAACTTAAACGATTCACAAAAAAAAACACTAAAATTAATTATTCGAAATCTTCGTTTCCTTAATTACGTTGTTATTGTAGGAAATGAGCGGTGTATTGCCGCGTTTTACTATTTCATAATATATATTATACGCCGTTCTATCACCTTAATGCTATTAAGCTGCTTCATCGACAGCTCCGCGATTCCTCGGTGCGTCGCGCGTATCCAAAACGGCGGTGAAACTTTCGCAACGCGCGACCTGCGTTCGTTAACGTTATAATAGAGCGACTCTGCACGGCGAGTGCGCGGAGTGTCGTCATTATACGCCGTTTCCATCTTCAATTTATCTCTCTCTCTCGCGTCTCTCGTTCCCGGCCTCTGCATCACTACTTTTGCAATTTAGCTACATATATACGATTTGTTTCCCCGAGCTTTACGCCTCGCGCGGTTCTCAGCGTGGGAGTTGCGTGGAATCTCGAAGCAGGAACGTCCCATGCGCGTTCTCCTCCCTCTCCGCGAGATTTCTTGGGGGCAGGATTATGACGACACGTAATGAGAGAACGTGCGTACGGAAGATTGCAGCCTGGTTTGAAAGCTCATTGGCGAAGGTGTCTCTCTTGTTTCTTCAAAATCCTTTCGAACTATCAGTTTAAACGTTCGATCACTCTCGATAGATAGAATGTACGCATCTGCATTGTAGATGCGTGCATCTGAATTCATCGACATGGAGTTGCATTTTATTAAACTGCTAA
>NW_017305987.1:1061500-1079927 GCF_001594115.1 Trachymyrmex septentrionalis | reverse complement strand
TGAATTCATCGACATGGAGTTGCATTTTATTAAACTGCTCGTTTTTTTTTCATCAAGCTTTGCAGAAAAAAGAAACAGTTACATAACTGAAATTCTTTGAAATTCGTTGATGAGTGATTCTTTTCAAGTATAATGAAAAAAAAAAAAAGAGAGAATAGTACACACCGAGGAAAGAGTTTAGTAATACAGCTGTCAAGTGTGAGTGAAATAATTTTAATCAAATGTTCGGTTAATATATATGGCCATAAATAATTTTACTTTTCCAAATTCAGTAAATATCGCCAAACATAATATAATTAACCTTTTAGTGATATTTAGAAAAATACAATTATTAATCGGACATCGAATTGAAATTATTTCACCCGCATTCGACACAGCTATCAGACTTTTTTTCAGTGTGTACTAAACCTCGTGACAGTTTTGCTGAAATCTGTCCAACGCAGATATAACAAATCTTGCGCACCTAATAAATTACGAGATCCCGGAGCCGTTAAAACAATGCATTGTAGACGAGACGTATTACAAAGAGATCAGCGATTACGTAAAGCTAAATTGCCGTAAGTACATCATCCTTCGGCAGATAATGAGCGACGAAAAGAGACCGAAAGTCGCGAATCGAGCGAGTCGGCTGCTCTCGAAATGAAACGGCGCGGCGCGCGTTAACGCCGCGGCATAATTGGCCGCGTTTCTTCTCGTGGTGAAACGAGATCTCGTTGAGCAAAAGCGTATGTATGTACGTGCACGTATGTACGTACATCGCGCCGTTCGTCGCGCACGGAGAAGTGAAAGTTCGAGGCTGATGGACGATATCGCGCTCTCATAATGTCGTCGTGGAGCGTCAAACGGCCGTATAATACGGCGACGTGGTGTTACACGATGTTCGTTCGTGAGCATCCACTCCCGTGAGACAAAAAAAGTCGCACTTAGTCGTACTTATTCGCCATGCTCATTCGTCAAGGAGAACGCGTAGGTGTTTTTTATTTCAGCGCTCCAAGTACACTCGAAATCGTGCAAAGACAGATGGGTAGATAGACGGATAGATTAGACAGATAGAAAGATAAATAGATAGATAGAGCGTTTATTGCTTGTCTTAAGGCAAACCCTCTAGGAACATACACTGTTAGAAATGTAATCACAACCTTCCTTTACAAATGAAACTCGTAGTTATGAACGAAATTAAAAGTGATCAACGATTTTAACTGAAAATTAACATTACAATAGTTATCTAAATGTAATGAACGTGTACGTTAAATTTCATAGATTTTCGTGAAAGATACATTGAATTTCATGTACATGTACACAAATATATATTTTTTAGTTATAAATACATTAAATTTAATGTAATGTCATGAAATTAAGTTCCAATTGTATAACTTAAAAATAGGTATATTAAATTTCATGAAATTTTTAACAGTGTTCTCTGAGAAAAATGGTCAGGTTGGATTAAAATATTAATTCTGGTGGAAAATGGGACGAATCAGAATTTTCTGGTTAAACTTACTACTTCTACAGTTGAGTTAACTAAAGAATTCTGATTGATATAATTATTAAAGTAAAAATAAAAATTCTAGTAGATTTTTACCAGGAACATTGTATCAACCAGAACTCCAGTTATCTTTAGAATTTTCATAAATTTAACCAGAAAATTCTGATTCGTTTATTTTTAACCAGAAATGTTTGCAGTGTTACAAATTAAAGTAGCTGTGATTCGAATAACAGAGAAAATAATTACAAAAAAGGGACAAAAAAGACACAGGATATAACAGAAAGTAATACGAAGAACACGAAAGTACAACATAATAAAGAAGAGCATAAAAATTAAGCACAAAGAAATTAGGTAGAGAAATCTAAGATATGTATAACAATCAAACAGACCAAAGAAAAGTATACACAGAGAGAATGAGAAAGAAAGAGAGAAAGCGAACGAAAGTCACTTCTTGTGAAATAAGCAACGTGCCTGTCTAACTGTCTTTACGACTCGAAGCTATCCGTGTCACGCTAATAGACATCTCGTAACATTACGTCTCACCGTCGTAAGCCTCGTAAATAAACACCTATAAAATATATGCTTGCACTTCGCATTCGCGCGGAATCATCCGCGAGTCACGCTTTTGTCCGTCTTATACAGAGAATTTCGAATGAGCGAGCATGATTTACGTGCTCCAGATCTATCGAACGTTCTCTGAACGTAAGAGGATCATAATAGCCGGTCTTACTTGTATAACGCGTAAGTACGAAGTATCGAAACCCCTGCGGCTTGTATGAATGAACAAATCTATAGCGATAGCATCTACATCCTGAAGGCCCGAAGCATTCGGCAATGGGGTCAATGTCGCGCCAGCGTTTTCACGTTCTTTCTGTTCGAAGGCGTTCAGGCATTATGCAACCGGGATACGCTATAACTTGAGCCAGACGGACGAGCTGCCGGCTCGCTGCGATTATACCTGATGTGATCCCCCGAGGAACGAGCCAGCTCTATCGATATTAAATTTATCAGGAAGTTATTAAACTTTAATTAAATTACATTTAAAAAATAATTAAAGGATTTCGCCGCAAATGAGAGTAAAATACACTGGAAAAAATTACTAGATAAAATTACTTATATATTTTTATAGATTGTGCACCAAGTAAACATTTACTTGCGGTAAATAAAAATATTTACTTGATAAAAAATGATGGTTGAATTAATGGTTTTTGTAACAAGCAAGTAATACGTTTTCATTTAGTAATTTTACTTAGAGCTATTCAAATAAATATTTATAAAAATTTAGTAGTTTCTTTTTTCAGTGTAATTATGTGATTAACATTTGAAAAACAGTAGGTCTGCTCTTTATATCGAAGAATTTCCTCAACTGGTGGATAATTGAAGTGAAACAAACTGTACTTGTTTCAGCTTATTGCACCGGCATGCACCAGAGAGTTCAAAGAGTTCAGCGATAAAGAACAGACCGATACTGAAACAAAATAAAGATCTGTTGAAGTCATAAATTGAAAACGACGTTAACCAGAGTCGATACTTGGTGAACGTGTGCATAAATACATTTATTGCGTGGATAACATAGAAACAAATATTATTCTATTATGTATGCAATAAATGCATTTATATACATGTTCATCCAATTTTGGCTTTATTGACATTGTCTTCAATTTGTGACAATACTGGAAAAAAAAAATTATTTTTAACACATTGGAATTTTTCTAAAACGATTAAAGTTATCTTCTCGATGGGGGGACGCTCGCAAGTATCCAGAAGTAACAATTATGATACGAATTTGTGGACCGATGCGATTAAATCTAATTAAGTAAAGTGAATTTATCTAGAAGTAACACATGGCAGAGTTTTAATCGTCGACATGAATCTACTCGTAACGACACGTTATGAGAAATGGTGAATTACATGCGATAAAATATTAGAAAGTCAGATCCGCGTCAGAAAATCTCGTAAATTAATCCTAATGCCAGTACTTACCGGCATTAACGTGATTGTCAAGAAAACGATAACAAATTGAGCTGTTTCTCATCGTTCGGTCGGATATCTCAGTCGACAGTGACAGGGCGGAAAGCTCGAAATTTTTATGAAGTCAGCGCTGGAATGCGTGAATAAATAAATCCAGCGTCTCGTTTCCCCAGATTATTTGTTGTTACTCCAAGAGGATTGGTTACACAAGTGCTTTTCGCGCGTCAAGTTTTAATCAGCTTATCGAATCATACCGGAAAGGTTCCAGTTTCCAAAGTTTCGTTAACCGTGCAGTAGTGTAATCGGATTTAACTCTTTCGAAGCAATCTGCCGGGACGTTGAATTATATTAATTTTTGACAGCACTTCCAATATCGTTGTTACTACCCGGCCGCTTAATTAATACAGCTTAATCAATGTAAATTAATCTCCCGGATCTCCCTGGAGAAAGATAGGTCGCTTTACCTTTTTTGACTGACAACAAACTATCATTAACCGCTCATTATTAGCGTGTCGTCGAGGAATATTTACAAAAATACGGAGAATTTGCTTTCTACAGGAGAATCCGGGGAAACTCGACGAAATAAAAGGCGAAGCGACGGTCTCTTCGCGAAAAGAACGGTTTTGCTAAAATATCTAAAAATTTAGCTCGATAGAGATCTAAAAATAATTTTATTGGACTATTAAGATAATTATGTAAAACGTTAAACAACGTTTGATGACAATACTGCAGAAAGTTTTAATATTCCAACCAGTTTGAATGTTCTACATAATTATTTTAATGCAAATAAAATTATCTTCAGATCTATTCTATTATATTATATACAGCTAAATTTGTTGATATTTCAGCAAAATCGTTCTTTCCGTATTGGATACGATAGAACGTATTTTTCACAACTTGCGATACTTTAAATCGCTGGTAACTTCTTGCCTTTTTGGAACAGGATTGCCACAAAATTGGAAATCAGGGAAACTAAAAATGATCAGAAAAATGGTTAGAGAATTTCACAAACTTTTTCGAAAAATTAAAATTCTTAGTTTTAAAGAAGCTTAATATGTGTATTACTACACTTTCGCAGTTTGGAAATATTATCAGCTTGATAATTAAAAATCCAAGCGACATTAATAATAATTTATATTGCTATATTAAATTGATCTCTCAGCAAAATATGTAACGGTTTCTAAATCAGGACGAAAAATTTCAAAATATTATTGAAAGTTAGGAAAAAATCGCGAAATACACTGAAAAAAAAAAGATTAGCTGCTGCAGCAAATTGGATGGTAAAATATGGCATAGCAATAATTAACTGTGTAACAGCCAATTTTTGGCTGCGTTAGCCTATTCGCAAGTAGTTAGTATAGTATTTCAAGAGGCTAGCACTACCAAAAATTGGCTGCTGCAACCAATTAAAAATACTATGCTATATTTTACCATCTAATTTGCTACAGCAGCCAATCCTTTTTTTTTTCAGTGTTTACCTGGAAATTAGGGAAAAGTGAAATTTTAGGATAAATTTGTGACAACCCGCTACATTCGTAGACTCGCTAGAAATATTCACGCGTGGAACGTTTCGCGGAGCGGAGAAGATCAGACTGCAGCGGCGGATCACTTCTCGAAATTTTCCGAGTTTAAGCGTTGCGTTGAAATTTCCCGTTGAAACGTAACAGCCTAATAAAACGTAGTTATAAGAAGAAACGCGCTCGAGAAATCCTCGCTCTCGTCTTGGTCCAGCTTCCCTTCCGTCACCCTTTCTCCCTTCCTTTCTATCGTTGACATAAAAATTAGATCAACGCGGATTGAGAATAAGTCATCCAGCGTTTCTCGCACAATCGAACTCTCGCTTCAACGTCGAAATTTCCTGATTGAATTCCGGAGAGTCCATGAGAGAGAGAGAGAGAGAGAGAGAGAGAGAGAGGAAGAGTAAGAGGGCTGTACAGTCCCGACGATACTTATTACTTCCGCGAGAGAAAGAAAAGGGCGCCAAGAGTGGAGGGTGGTCCGGGGAAGACCGGCGGGATTGGAAGCGGCGGGATTCGACGGCGGTAGTAACCCAAGGCTCTAAAACTAAAGCGGCAGCTCTGACAATTTCGATTTTACTGTCGCGCGTCCCTGATCCCCTCTCGTCACTGGAAAAAGCTCAGGCGCTCCGCCGGCGACGCGGAATACCCACGTTCGGGGTGACCCATTCGCAATTCAATCGTCGCCGATGATTGTCGGCGAAATACGTGTAAACGGATAAGCGTCCGTTTTTTCCCCAAGTCAAAAAATAATAATGCTCCACTTGATTATTGAACAAGTTGTACAAGTTTCATATGCCGGCACCGGCCGGAGATTATCCATTCCTTTGAGAAACCTTAAGGCGCAGAACAAATTTCCTTTTCTGCTAGAAATAATTAGAAACGCGCCGTTATTAAGATTACGATATTGAAAGGGGAGACTGAGTTGTGTGAAAAGCCCCTTTCTCGGGGCTTGCTTCCTTCCCAAGCCTCGCAGTTCTAGATCTTTTCTTAAACGCTCGCTTAATTACGTTTAATACATTATTTACATCTGGATTAACAGCTACGACAGTCGATCACGTGATGAGAATCTCTCTCGCGGGGCTAATCCCGGGACGTCATGTGTGGAACGATCGTTGTGCAGATTGCCGCGATGACAACTGGACTCGATGAGTAAACGACTAAGAGAAAGTCACCGATTTCCTCGTGGAAATGCGGGCGAGGCGCGCCTTCGTTCTCAGACCACCCTGTATATGCGCGTGCACACATACCCGGGACCGTACTACTAAAGCCTCCTACTTTACGGGAACTGTTGCAATTTCAGTTAATACTATAAAACCTTAGGTGCACGTACCACGCCTGCGCTGGTCTCGGGGAGTATGAAGTACGTCTAGGAGGCGTACACGCTATTCTCGAGCTGAGTCGAGAGTGAAAGAAAGAGAGGGAGAGAGAGAGGGAGGGAGAGAGACGAAGAATACCCCTGGACTCGTCCAAAGTTGTCGATGGAAAGCTTCGCTTTATGGCCTTTCGTTTATACCAACGCGAAAGTACTACGTATAGCCCGGGCGAGAAGCGCACTTCTTCCAGGGAATCGACTGGGAGATACACAATTCACCAAAATCACGGATCATGTAATCTTAATAATTGTGATTCAGATATAGGAAGAGAGGTTCAGATTTTGCCAGACGCAATATTATACTCGGATACTTCCTAAAATTTTAGACTTTAGTATTATTGTTTCGCGTCAGACATTTTGATTAACTCGATTACACGGAAAGAATGATTTTTGCTGAGGTATCTAAAATTGTAGCTAGATAGATGTAAGATTTGAAAATAAATTTTGTTGAAACTATCGAAATAATTATGCAGGATCAGCTCAAGCTGATTGCTAGAATATAAATAATTTGTTGCAGCATTGCTTACGCTTGTAATACTAATAAAATTATTTTCAGATCTAATAAAAATTTTTAGATACTATAACACAATTGTTTTTCCGTGTAGATACAGATCTGACAATAATTTTTTCTTGGACCAACATAATTATTTAGGAAGTTCAAGCATACTCAGCATTTTTCGTTCTTTCGTGCAGGTCATCAAAATAAGAACTCATGCATATCTACACTGAAAGAAAAGATTGACTATTGCAACAAATGAGATGGTAAAATATAGCATTTTTAATTGGCTGCAGCAACCAATTTTTGATTGCTGCTAGCCAATTTTTGATGATGTTAGTCTATTCGTAATGTCAGTATAGGCAACCAAAAATTGACTGCTACAGCCAATTAAAAATGCTATGCGATATTTTACCATTTAATTTGCTGCAGCAGCCAATCTTTCCGTTCAGTGTGTACATATTCTTTCTTCTTACACTAAAATCTATTAACATGAATCTAAGACTACAATAATTAACTGCAACAATCGGTCATGCATTCAACAAAAACTCGATATCAATCTCGGATGATAGATATTCAATTTCTAATAATGGAGAAGCGATGTAGTGGCAAGATTTAAATCTTCAGATCCTGTTTTCGAGATGCTCTAAAGAGAATCGAGGAAAACATGTTCATTAATCCTCCGTAACAATATGCTTTCGCAGATGAACACGAGGGAAGATTAACGATACGTCTAGCGAGCATTAAAATTGTGGATATACTTGCCAACAAAATTTATCGATTGCATTACGCATCGCGCAACCAACTTTTCATGGGGACGAGCAAAGCGATGAAGACATGAGAAACCGATCGGCGGAAAATATTCCGGCTATGCAGATGCAGCGCATTCCCTATATACGCGCCCATATTGACTATGTTCGACGACATTTTGCATTTACTGGTATGAAGCGCAGACGTTTCATTGAAATGAGATTTTTTTCCTCTAGCTTTTTTCTCCTCGAACTGCGCTCGTCGGTATTTTGCCGCGCCAACCAATTTAAATTGCCTTCTCTTAACATTCCGATGTTTTATTTCCTCGCTCGCTTGCAACCATCAATCAATACGATCATGTAACAAAGAATCTCGACATGCCGCAACACGTTACGCAGATACCGGTTTAAACGACGTGTGAAAATCATTTCATTACATTTACGAATCGTACAGCCCAAGGAAATTTTATATTGTAGAGTGAAATGGAAGAATTACAAAGGTATTCCAAAATTCACTGCCAGCGTAATTGAAAAATTACTGAGAGAAAGATATTTTGAAATTTATTCGTGAGAGATATATTTATTTCACTGAAATAAAGCTTTATTTTAATACGGCGAAATAAAATTTTATTCTTAGCAAATCTATTTTTTTTTTTTATAATTATTTTATTTCTTACAATTATTTATTTTATTTTTTACAATAATCAGATATATTTCACAAAACTGTATATTTCATCATAATCAAATTTTTTTCGTAACTAATAAATATTGCAGAAAACGTCATAAGTAACATATACTTCGCAATACCTTGACATTTTTCTTTCAGTGTATAACTTACAATTAGTCATGAGCATTATACATTTCCTCAGCATTATGAATTTTAAATTATTGCTAAAAGGCTATGATACAAAAAAAAACCGTAAGTAGTATGCAAATCAACAGTATGAATTTGCTGTACTATTTACGTTAGTCTTTACTGTGATAAGCGAATAGGCCAATCACAGTAGAGAATGTAATATCATTGTCTTACGATCTCTATTGTGATTGGTCAATTTGCTTACCGCTTACATCTTACGTTTTTCTGTAAAGGCTCTAGCAAAAGAACGTAAGACAGCAAGATGTAAATACTAAGCGAATCGACCAGTGTTCCAAAATTCACTGCCGATGCTGAAAATATATAGTATACGTAACGTAAATTGTAGATTTTCAGCTGGCAGTGAATTTCGAAACACATCCATAGTAGAGACACAAGGCAATAACATAAAGGGTAGTAAATTCAAAATGTTGATTTGCTTACGTTTTTTTATGTAGCCTTTGGAAAATATTCAATTTTGATTTCCATTTAGATTCTGTTTTATTTTCCGAAGCGGATGTCTCTAAAATTGTTAGAACTTGGCCGAATGTAACGTAGAAAATCAAGGCGCGCCGAGACTTCTGGAATTTATCGATAAGCAGCCTTGTGACTTGTCTTGCACAATTTAACCCGTTTCGCTTCTAGCGCTCGTATTTCCTTGTTGCGTCGATGTAAAAATGAGTCACGTTTAATCATCCGTCATTTTCGACGCGGTTTATTTTTGTCGGACCCCGCATATCATGGAAAGGCAGGTGACCTGAAATAAACCGGTTTTCGCGCGCCGGTTTCGCTGCATAAAATAATAGATTAAATTCGGCAGAATTATAGATTAATGTAAGCAGGATATAGCGTTACGCAGTATTCGGCGGCTTAAAACTCAGAAATTGTTATTATCTTAACCGCGCGCGTTTCAAAACGCGCTACCGTTGTGTCGTGGCCAAGATTCTCGTGCTGGATGTCGTAGATTCGGAAACGTTGCAATATTAAATTGCTAATCTCAATTTCAGGTTAGCTCCACGAGATTCGTAGAACATTAATACCCCGCGGATTAATCCTAATTGCACCTACCGTTGAGTCCAAGCCAAAATTCTCGGTTTCATACTAATTGGACAAGATTAAAGTGCTTAAATTGCTAGACTTTTAAATCAGATTGCAAATTATCTTGCAGATAAAGAAATAGATCGATAAAAATCATCTTTCACTGTTAAATTCATATTGCCAAATTTATACTCAATTCGAATTATTTTTATTGATTGCACCCTCTTCATTGTGTCATTAATTTAACTCGAATAATGAAGATAAAAAATTTAACTCAAAAAAATCTATTAAGTTTTATTTAATAAATTTAGTTTATTATATTTACTAAGTTAACATGAAAGTTGTTTACTTTGAAACTGACTGATAGAAATAGACTGATCAATATTTTAATACGCATGCAGAAATATTTCTTTGAAATTAAGATATTTTTTTTTTCAGCGTGGAAATTAAAAATAACAAAATGTTACCTAATTCAGAAATTCGATTACCACTCCTTTGATATTTAACAACATTCTAGAAGATGAAATTCCTTTCTTAATCATCCTTATCTTATATCACTCATGAATTTCACAAAAAGCTAAAAATGAAAACATCGCGAGAGAGGAAGGAATGGTACCAACATAGAGTTGGGTGGAGCAACGAGAAAGGAGGGAAAATAGGAGAGGTCGGGGGAGGGGTAAATTGAGACGGAAAAGAAGTGTATTTGCACCTCCGCGTTTCTCGGGAAATGCCAATTCGCGAAACCTCTTGCCCAGACTCTGCACGTGCCTAGCTGGTTCGTGTTGGAATTAACGTTATTTCAACGAACGCATGAGGCTCTGCCTGGTTGTCCGTGCTTATCGCACGGCGCTTTATATTTATCGGGGATGTTGCGCCACACGTCGAAATCACGCGGTCGAAATAAGTACAAAAGGGTAGTTGTCGAGGATATGTGTGCGGAGGGACGACGGCGTGGATTGGACCGTTGGACGTCGGTGTGTTTGAACGAAGAATTTTCGATCGGCGAAATTCGTTTATCGACTTTCGATATGCGTCGATGCGACGGCTAATACAAGTCCATTGACGTTTCGATCTGTTGTACGCCACGTTCTTGAAGCGATTCTACAGTTTTATGCCAAATAAGAACGAATGGGACGAGGCGAAACGTACAGCGAGAGCAAAAAGTGTTCGTACAAGGAAATTTGTTATAAAAAAAAAGTCTTATTTGTAGAAAATAAATATTAGCAATTTTGTACAATGAATACATTGTGTTCTAACATAACTAAATTTCTCGTCTGTATGAACACTTACTTTTCGAGCATTCGAACAATGCAATTTTTAATTTTTGCTTATTTTTCAGATGATATATTTTGTATAATTAATACGCATCTTTTTGGTATATATAGTTTTAAGAAACAAGTATATTTTATTCTTTATGAATAAATTGTTAATCAACAAAAAATGATCGTCGATTAAACGTCGAATTGACATCAAATTGATGTTGAAATGATCATATTTTTATATTTATTCGACATCAATTCGATGACTCATTTCTGACGGGATAATATTTACTCTTTAAAAATAAGGTTTTTTACAAAAATATTTTTGGTACGAATATTTTTGCACTTACTGTAGGTTGTAGCTGAAAATGTAAATTCAATGTTACCTTCAAAATAGACTGCTAAGTTCATAACGTTAAATTATACTCAATTTGAATTAGTTTTAATCATTCGTATAGGTTTTGCCACTACTGCTACTCAGTATGTTGTTAATTTAACTAAAACAATGGAGTTGAACAATTTAATTTAAGAAAATGTATTAATCCAATACGAAAAAGAACGTCAGCTTATCAAAGTTAGATGTTTCTAATAATATAATATATATTTATTTTAAATGAATTTGATTTCAGATGAGATTAAGCGCCGATAACTTTCGGACTTTCAATGCAAATTAATCTGAAAACGCTATTAATTCCCTCCTAAAGAAAATTTATTAAATTTGACTAAAATTTAGTTTATTATTTACTAAGCGCATACGTTATATAATATGGACGTTTACTTTGAAATTAACCACATAAATAAACTGATTTACATTTTGACACACATGGAAGTTAAAAATAACAAAATGTTATTTACCAAGAGATTGGATTACCATTGATGCTTTGATGTCTAACAGTATAGAGGATTGCCACATGAAAATTTTGAAAACTAGAACTTATAAGCCAAAAACCACGCACATCTCGCTTATTATATATTGAATGCATACAAAAATGAATGTAGATTAGTAAAATTAATTGGTCAGTCAATTATTTCATATCTAATTGTTTATTAGTAGTACTAATTCAAGAAGTAAGAAATGGACCAATTGTAGTCGATTATCCTCCTCACATTTGATCGATCAATTTCTTACGGCTTAAGACTTACTATTATTGTAGATCGAAACTTAATACAAGATAGCGCGAAAGGAATCAAGAAGACCCTCCGAAACTCCGGCTGCTTTTAGAAAATCCATCCCTAGATGATGTCTAAAAAAAAGAGGTGTTCAGAGAAAAAAGGACGGATGACAATCGTCTCGGGAGAAAGTTTTATTAATTAGACGCGCAGGTCGGAATCGAAAGATTGTCCCATGTTAGCAATCGAGATATCGCAATCCAGATCAGCGAAATGGATCGTTCTGAGAGATCGATCATTAAGTCCTGTCTCCTCGGTTCGAGGTAAGTCGTGGATACCAGCACGCCTCGATCTCACGATCTCTCGATTCCTAATCGATTTCAACGCAACACTCCTTTCATGGTACACGTAAGATAAGATCGATTTCGTAATGTCTGTACGTTCACGAGAAAAGAAGAAAACTACGTTAAAAATCAGGAAAGAAAGTGATGTCTCCAACGTGTCGTGAAAAGTAGTTCCAACTGTTCAAAAAGATACAAATCTAGATGTTAAGAACATTATAGGAATCGAGAAGATTTCGTTGCAGCGTCAAGAAATTGAGAAAGGAATTTCAAGAAACTCGGACGAATTAACAAGAATTCTTGCTGAAAAGAAGGAATGACGTTAAAATTCGTTAAAGAAATTGACGTTCTTCAAATGTGACACATGCCACGCAAAGTGTGTTCAAAGATAATTAAATCTAGATGTTAAAGGCATTAGAAATTGGGAAGATTCTATTTGGCAGCGTGAAACAGTTGAGAAAGAAATTGCAAGAAACTTCGATAAGTTAACAAGAAAAAAACTCTTGTTAAAAAGAAAAAAAAAACGGCTTAAAAATCGTTAAGGAAATTGACATCTTCAACGCGCCACGCAAAGCGCGTCCAAAGACGTTTAAATCTTAGATGTTAAAGAACGTCATCAGAAATTGGGAAGTTCTGTCACAGCATTAAGAAGTTGAGAAAGAAAGTCTAGGAGACTTTAACAAGTTTAGCAAGAGCTCTTGCTAAAATAATAATCGTTAAATATGCGTAACGAATTCCAGTACAAGACTAACGGCGTCAATATACGATATCTTAGAAAACGTGACTGCGAATGAAAAAGCGCGTGTGGGCGCGAATTAATACGCTCGCGTTGCGTGCCATTGCATTATACAGCCGCATACCATGGGGATTGTAATTTTCGCGTTATAACTTTGACAGTTACTTACAAGTTACTAGCCGTACGGAGGCTGCATATATAACGTACGCTCCGAAGGCGGATTATTATCGAACGATACTCGAACTCTGTAATTGGCCGCTAACGATACACAATTCGTTGGTGCCCCTCTGTTTTCAGCAAGCTCGCGAACGATAATAATGGATGTCCCAGCTGCCCTCTGCGACACCGGCTCGCCAACGCGGGTATTAAACAATTAATTTATTTGCACGCGATGACGCGGATGGAAAATTGAAGAAAGAATATCCGCGCGATGTCGAAGCGTTGAAATAATCGCTGAATTAATCGCGCTTGTTCAAACAAAATCTGTCAATGAAGACTCACACCTTGGTAAGTAAACCTGCCCCTGTTGTACACTGAGAAATCAATATATAGCTGCAACTGTCATAATTTAATTCTAATTTATAGTAATATTTGTAGATAACTATATAATTATGTTTTAATATGTAAATATAGTCAATTATGGTATTAATGATAGTTGTACATACTGCTTGAGAATCTTCAGTTTTTTCTTAATATATTTTTTAATTATTACTATCACAAATAGTAAATTAATTTTAAAAAATAGATACGTTAATTGTAATTGCTTGTATTTACTGAACGGTATTTTATTTGCTATTTTTGTTTTAATATTTTACTATTAATATTTAAAATGATTATAATTTATATGTGCAACTTTTTCATGTTACAGAGAACCTGTACATACGTATATATTATTTCCATTAATATTATAGCAGTATTAACGATAAAAATGGAGCTCCTAACCATAATTATTGTACCGTGCGCAATTATAGTCGCAAATATCAAACATTTTTCTCTTAGTGCACTTTGATCTTGAACTGCTCCGAATTTATTAATTTTTATTACGTCACAAAACTTTCACAAGAAATTAGCGACTTTTCGCTCGATAGGAAAAGTCATTCAACGCGATTTCTACGCAGTTTCGTGGCAATTTGCACGCTCCATTTAATAATCTGACCCCGGTCCGGGTGTTTACAACTCTTTATAGCGACGATATCTGCGCGTAATAATGCCGGAATCGGGCGGGGATATTCTCGTCGGCCGACAATAAGCGTGACCGATCGCTCGCCCGTCGATAGTAATCGTGCCTTTCTCGGCCAGGTATCACGAGGTATATACCGGCATTCGGTTCAAGGCCCTCTTCGATCGCATCGCGAGGTTTCGTCAACGGTCAATTTTCAACGGATGAGTAAAAGAACAGGCAGATTTTTGCGAACGCTGCCGAGACGAGACTCGCTCGCAGTTAATTATAGCCGCGAGATGCGCCCGAGGATGGGCAGATCTCGCGTGAGCAAGGACAACATCTTCGTTATACCGGATCCGCGATCTTTAATTTAATACATTGGGGAACGTCGGGACGATCGAAAGCTCTTTATGCTTGGCGATTTATTATTGCGACAGTATATCGTCGCCGTTTTCTTTCATAGGCTCCGCGAGAGGACAAGATAATCCACCGAGGATACGTATTTAATTAGTCGAAGAAAAAAATTGATTAACATTCCTGAAGGGTGAGAGAGAATAATTATTATTGAACGCCTTGAAATATTCTTCCCTCAAGTGCAAGAAAAACATATGATTACACGGAGTAACAAGAATTATGAACAATGTGCTGTGATGAAATGACATCATCGTATAGCGAGCGAGAGAAAGAGAGAGAGAGAAAAGACAACTCAAGAACGATATTCACATAGCCACGCAAGTTTTAATCTAAAGTTTGTCCCAAAGGGTATTTGAGTTCCGTCGTAAAAGTTGATTTATCGCGCACCCTCGTCAGCAATATTAATTTCCCCGAGTTTGCACGCTCGTTACACGTACTTCGGTTTTATAGGATTAATAAGAACGTCCGCGGAAGGTGGACGACTACCTGAGAGAGTATGTGGCCTTAATCGGATTACTTGAACAGAATGTACTCCCCCGGTTGTCTTGATAATCCGAGAGTTGCAACATCATCGCACAGGCAGCTTGACAACGAAAACACTTGTCTTGCCGTAGGAGTAACGTGTAGCGAGTTTGAAAGTTTCAGACGCGTTGGAGAATTAGACGATGGCACCCCAGGGGTGCCTATGATTTGTCTAACAGGACAAGGTGTCGTATCGCTGCTTTCTCTCAATCAGTCAGGGCAATTGTTATCTTTCGCAGCGAAGAAAGTTTCGCAAGTTAGAAGTGAGGAAAATCGAAAACGGTCCGCGTAAAGGAGCCACGGCAGTGTCATGTCTTAGCGCCGAGACACTACCCCGTGTCCTCCAGATCCGGAGGACGACACGACCATGCGAGGATGACTCGCTTGATGCCGTGGATAATTTGGTGAGTGCGCGTTCACGGTGGATAATCTCGTTGAGATTATCTCTGGCGCCGTCACGAGGACGGTCGTGTCTCTTATGAAATTTGTCAAAGCCGTAGTGCCGTAGCTACGGGACTGGTGAACAAGGGTGGAGAAAGAAGCGAAGGAGAGGTGAAAGCAGAACGAAAGAAGCGGAAGAACAGGTAGTGAAGATCTCCCGAAGAAGAGTCGCGGAAAAGGAGGGAAAGACGATGTCGCCCCGGATGGGCGAGAAAATGGAAAGGAGAGGAAAAGGGTGTGGGACACGGTTTCACACACAAAGCCTGCAGGGCTTGGATGGAAGTGAGTTAAAGAGCTGGCTTCTATATTAATCCCTCCTCTGCGCAGGGACATGTCGTGTAAAGTGACGTCGACGTGCTCTCGCGTCGCGTTAGCCACGAATGCGAAATTAAATCCCCGTGTATACTCCTCGCCCGAGTCCCTCCACGGATATCGATCTCCGAGGATCATCGCCTGCTCGCGCAAGTCAATCCTTTCGCGGGGATTCCCGTGGCGTGTCTCCGTGATACGAATGCGAGTATAGCGAATAATTGAATCGGGAATTGTGTTACGAAACTTCCTCGAGACATCGTCAGCAAGGAAACTTGTAACGTATCCAATATAATGAGGAGGAGGAGGAGGAGGAGGAGGATCAAAAATGAGTTCTCGTGCGACGTGACAAACGAATTCTGTCTTCTTCGTTCCCATTAAATCAGCCTTTAATCACCTTCATTAACGCTTGTGTCTAAGAGTTATATCACAAGAGATACCGGGAAGTAGAAGGAGGTAATTATCGATGAATTGAAGCGTTTCGCGTCACACTTGTAAAAATCGGTATTCGCTATTGAGAGAAGAACGACTAAAGTCGAGAGATAGTAAAAATGTCCGCTCGGTTCATTGATGAATATAATTTTCGATAATTAATGACGTTCCGTTAATTAAATTGCGTTATTTCTAATAACTCAGCGTTATTTCCCATTTGACCCTCTTGAGTGAGTAAAGAGCAGCAGAGTCAGACGAGAAGACGAGAGGCGAGGAAGGGGGAGAGAGAGATGAAAGGGAAATTGCGATCGTGGTGAATAACATTGTAAAACAATGGACAATGACTAGAGTGAGAGAGCGAGTAGTTAGTTGACTCGTGGAAAGCAGAAGGAATGGATAATACAACGCTCGTGTAACATTCTGTTAGAGAGCCGAGTAGAATCCAGAAGGCGAAAATTGATCTGCGCGCTATAAATCCTGCCTTATCCGAAGCCTTGTAATTTGTAATTGCGTCAGCTGTTCGAATGTTCTTCGAACTGCTCTGATTAATCTGGGATAGATAGACAGATTAATATAAACGGTTGTGTGTGGTCGATCGGTTGAAGGATCAGTTAGATGGTCGGAATAGACTTCGTTAATTAATGTTTATAAACTCACCCTGATTGCTCTTAATCTTTCGCCTGCAATCATATTTTTACTCCCTCCGTCTACAATCTGAGTTTTTTTTTCTCCAGCTCAAGTTTTTTTCTATGCTTTTGAAATGTGAAAAAATTCAAGGGTTTAACATCTTTCTTAACGTCCCTACTCTTTCTCTCAATTCTTTAGAGTGAAATCTCACTTTTAACGAATGAAAATTTTGCCACTTTTTTCAAGAGCCTACCATTCTTCAACTCACGATTATATATTCATCTCGTTTTAAGTGTAAAAATTTTGAGCAATGTCGACAAATTTATTATAATACAATAAATTCTCTAAATTCTTTGGAATAGACTTTCACTCTAAGGAGTAAACATTCCGTCGCTTCTTTAAAGTGAGACTCCAAAAGAATTTAGAGAATACATTACGTTTTAGATTTATTCACGTTGCTTGGAATCCTCAAAAATGTTTACATTTAAAACAAGATGAACATATATTTGGGCGTTGAAAAGAGAAAAAGCAAGGATTCTAAAAACAAAAAAGTGCAAGCAACGTGACAGATTCATTAAATAGGTTTCTTGATTATTTTTTAGGAGTGGAAACTCGGAACTCTCTGTCCTCTTTTACTTCAGAGAAATTTGAGAGTGAAATTTCGCTTGTAAAAAGACTCAGATTGCAGATGCAGAATTAAACTGGAATCACACGACGCTCGATTTCTTGAATGGTAGACATGCATGCATGCATGCATGCATGCTGACGCATGCTACAATACGTTTATGCATCAAACGCGATATGCTGATATGCATAATTTCTGTGTTTATTACGCATTGCTTCGTACCTTGCTCCCTTGCATGCAATCAAAAAAGATTAACAATTTTAACAATTAACAATTACGTGGTCGAGCTGATTAACGGCATCTTCAGAATAGAAACAATTGTGTTAATTTTGTAGTTATCTGTCAAACGTCACTGCATGCGTTAAAACAAGCATACCGGTATGCTTATTATTCAAGAAATTGTGATTCCAGCTTTAAACATTAAAATTGTAGCTATCAAGTGAGAGTAGATAAAATAGCTGCAATAATTAGTGCGTTATGATTAAAAATATAAGTATATTTAAAATATCGCTACATATTGTATAATAATACAAATTTAACGTTTTGACTAATTTTCGGCCATTATCAGCGAATATCATATCAAAGAAGAAATCGTTTAAATACTCATGCTCCAAACGAAATAAATTCTCCAAAAACAATGGATGACGCATCTTTTAAATCCTATGCTTGAGAAGTATGATTATTTACTAGTTCTTAGATTAATTAAAAACCAATGCAATCGAGAATAAAATCCAAAATCCAGGAATCTAAAATTAGTGTGTTAGAAATTGATAATATTTTGTCATCAAAATTGATTTTAAAATTGTCATTAAAATCAACTGACTAGGCTATGTTCCAAAATTCACTGCCAGCGCTGAAAAGCTCTGTAGTTTACGTTACGTGTATTATACATTTTCAGACACTGGCATCAGTTTTAGAACGCAGCCATAATTAAACAAAAATTCAAACATGGAAAATCTATTTT
>NW_017305987.1:1060231-1061400 GCF_001594115.1 Trachymyrmex septentrionalis | reverse complement strand
ATATATTTCTCCGTCTTCTTCCACTAGAAACGCATCATGCGCCGCGCAATACACGCGAATACACGTAACTTCTTGATGCAATCAGAAAAATATGCCGCCCGCTGTTACGTGGGAGGGGAAATAATGCATTTTTCCTTTCACCGTGTGTAACGCGTCATCGCGAGCTCCGTTACGACGCTAAAGCGCGCGTTCATCCGTGGCCTGAGATCGGAAAACGGCGGTGTTGTCCTGGCTCGCGTTCTATCCGGTATCTAGGCTATGGCAGTTGCGCGAGACGGAATGAAAAAAAAGGAAAAAAAAGGGAGGAGAAAAAGAGCAAGGCTCGCCGCCGCGCGGGTTACAACGCCGTTATGCTCGCCTTTATCTGTAACAGCTCTATGAAAATCGTGACTCGGGCGGGACCCTCTCGATCGGCCGCTCCACGATCTCGCCTCTTGAGCTACGAGAGTCGTTATAGTTTCTCGTGTGGTTCGAGAGTTGTTCCCTCCACCGATTGACTCGCCGTTGCTTTGGTTCAACGACCATATAAACATGGACCAAGCGTTCTGTCTGCAGCTTGAAGCCGGAAGATGGTAGTTTAATAGGGTCCGTGCATTTGTTGCGTTTCTTTTTATCTTGAAAAAGAGAGAGAGAGAGAGAGAGAGAGAGGAAGAAGAAGTGCTCTTGACACTCGCACTGTTGCCAGGTTAAGGGAAATTTTCTTGAGAAAGGAGTGCTCTTGACATTCACACTGTTACTAGGTGGGAGATTTTCTCCTAAATTTGAAAGTTTTTCTTTCCATCAGGGGATTTTTTGGGGATACGAAAGGAGGAGAATTTTTGAGTGACTTTCTGGGAGGAAAATACAAAGAAGTGTCCAAATTATGTCCTAAAATATTGAAAAAATCGTAATGTAATGGGGATAATTTTTAAACGGATTTGACAACGTTGCACTGAAAAAAATAGTCTGGTTGAATTAAATAATAATTCTGGTGGAAAACGGACGAATCAGAATTTTCTGGTTAAATCTACTAGAATTCTAATAAATTTAACCAGAAAATTCGTCCATTTTCAATGAAAAATTTTGTGTTTAGTGTGCAGATGTTATTCACGCTGACGCTCATTTTCAAAACAGGTCACGTGATCAAAATTGATGTTTGGTATTCGTCAATTTTGATCACGTGACCTGTT
>NW_017305987.1:1057123-1060131 GCF_001594115.1 Trachymyrmex septentrionalis | reverse complement strand
TTCTAATAAATTTAACCAGAAAATTCGTCCATTTTCAATGAAAAATTTTGTGTTTAGTGTGCAGATGTTATTCACGCTGACGCTCATTTTCAGCGTCAAAATAGGTCACATTACGCAAAATTGACGCTTCATATTTGTCAATTTCTATCGCGACAGAAATTTATTTATTTCGATGCCGAAAATGAGTGTCGAGCGTTGACATGAAAAGGTACCTTTTATACTTAAACTCAATTTTCGGCTTTATCTCCCACAGTTGAAAAGTGCACGAGAAGTGCTTCGTCTATGTATATACGTCGTTGCTTTCGTTTCTATTTTCCTTCTCGCTATTATGCGCACGTAATTTACCTCACTCGATATGCGACGAGTTCCCTCTACGGCGACCTGGACACTTTCGCGAATTCGTTAATGCGTGACGCGCTCTTCGACGTCGTGCAAACCTGATTTTCCGGAACGGGCGACCTTCGTGGGAACGGGCGATATTTTTCAATGCAAATTTCCGATACCTGCGCAACGATGCAGGCCAGGGTCATTGACGGACGCGATACAGAGATTTGCTCGACGAAGACGACGAGATTACGTGACCGTCAACCGAGATCGGACGCGGGCGGGAGGATAGATGAAGAGAGGAGAGAACTCTCCGTTCTGGCCGTCACGGAGACGGCTTTCGCGGGATTTTCAGCATAATATATTTTCCCCGATTCACCCTCGGCGATTGTTTCGAAAGATAAAACGTCACTGCTTCACTGCGACGAACGTCCTACGGAACAATGTGCGTGTTCCGGTAGATGTAATACAGGACGTTCAAAAATACAAAAAATAAACGCGAGCGCGTTTCAATCTCGCGTTAAAAAAGAACCATTCTCTCTCACCCTTTAATAAAATCGCTTGTATGGCAATGACAGTGATGTCGATATACGATTTAAATCCGTAGCCCGATCTCTCTATTGGTGTACTACCCAGAATTTCAATCAGAGGGGAGGCAAAAATTTATATCTTTACACAAAATTTATTAGAGTACTTATGTTAAAGCTAACCTTCGAGAATCTTCGGCGAACTTTCTTTATACGTGATAAAACAGTTTTACAGTAGAAGCTAAAAAGTTAATACTGATCTGAAAATAATTTCACGCGATCAAAATAATTATGCAAAACAAATTGCTAGAATATTAAAGCTTTTTGCAGCCTTATCGTCAACAGTTAAACGTTCTGCATAATTATTATTGATAATTCAGACTTTGAGATATTTTAACGAAATCGTTCTTTTCGTGTGTTGTTCGTGAATCTAGATCTTATAATTAATTAATTTAACAAGACTTAAGAACCGTATTAATGAATACATAAACTACGATAAAGAACGCCTTGATCGATCAAAGTTGGATGTTTCGAATAATAGATACATTATACGAGTATATTCTTTATTAAATCAAATTTATTCTAGAAGTGATTGCGCGCCGATAATTTTCGGATTTTCAACACAAATAGTTTGAAACTTAATAATCTCCCCTAAATTAGATTAGAAAGAAAGGAAGAAACTTATTGCGAAAAATATTACCTCAGTCTCAGTTTAATTAATTAATTAACACAAGGAATTAAATATACATTTGATGATTTTCATAATTCAATTGTTTCTTCCTCAATTTTAGAAGGGAAAACGCCCTCTTTGTGCCTACGCGCTGATCTTTGTTACTATCGAACGTTTTTATGAAATCTTTATCGACGAGCTTGTAATTTAAACGATAAGAAACCGGCTGTTTTTGACCAACTCCGTCTATTCCACGTTCATAAATTGCTGCCTCCGTCTCTCGAGATTCGCTCCTCTCAACTTTAGAGAGGAGCCTCAGCAATCTCCGCGGTATACGTATAAGCAGGATTTAAACGAACCGTACTCGTACCTCTCTCCGGCTGAACAAAACAACGCCGGATTACAAACAACGAGGGCGTAACAAATTGTAGATTGCTTCTTTGAGCGCGGTGTTAATCTTCGCGATGAGATGTTTCGACATTCTCCGTCTTTATCTCGTTCGTGGATCGTCGTTATTCGTTGTTGCCCGTCACCGGATTTCAATTAATCGATCCACCATCGCCGGTGGAGAAGACGTGATGCGAATGCGCGTGTCGGTGCCCGAAAAAGTTGACAATTATAAATTCTCAATTACAGTCATACATCTCGATGGTAATGAAAGCTCCATATATTACCTTATCATGATTACAAATTAATTATTGCTAATAATCATCATGAATAATACGCGCCGTGCGACGAGTCGCTTATTATTCATATTCACAATCGCGCCAGGCAAAGTCGTCGTGAATATGTTTATTAGGCGCGCAGCTGCGCGAAATGAATAACTTCTCTAACTGATTTCGACAGCAATCACGAGCCCGGCATCGATCTCGCGAATCGACACCTCGGGAGAGCCGTTCTCGCTATTGCGCGCGCCTGGTCGACGCCCATAAAATAATATTTGCAACGGCGTCATCGATCGTTTTATATATACGTATATATATGTGTGTGTGTGTGTGTGTGTTTGTGTGTTTGTGTGTTTGTGTGTTTGTGTGTGTGTGTGTGTGTATACCTCGCTCTCAAAGACTCGTCGTGAAGTGATGAAATATGTATGCGCACGCGGTAGGACTGTAATGGAAATAGATTTCTCTTTGGTAGCGCCGACGGACAGACGGACGGAGATCCTGGGAGATATAATTGCAGCGTATTCTTTTTACCGTACCGTTAATAACACCGTTACCGTGTTACTGTAATGAAAATTCGCGCGCGGCGAGGAGGCAGAGCGAGAAATCTTCCCTCGTTAGTTTCACGTTTGTTTTCTGTGCGTTTTACGCAAGAGGACTGACCCGCTTCAGCCCAGGCTTCACCGAAATAAACCTCTCTCCACTGGCGAATTTTGAAGACACAGTCGATTTCTTGATTGTGAATTTTGCTACACAAATTTAAATCTAAATTTAAATTAAAAAAAAAAGTAAAATACGATCCAACTTCTATACGTGAAAATTCGT
>NW_017305987.1:1044835-1056931 GCF_001594115.1 Trachymyrmex septentrionalis | reverse complement strand
ATATATATATATATATATACATAGATGGGAATCGAAAAGAACTATAATTATAGTTATTATACAATATATAGATATTATTTAAAATGATTGCAATTTCTTTAATTTAATCATTATAGTTACTATTTGGACCACCCATATTTTACGTGGTTGGCCTGAAAAATGGTTACACGTTATGATTAAATTATATTCACAAATGCTAAAAATTTTTCTCAATGAACAAAGAAATAAAAATTTCACGTTGAAGGGTTAAGATCTCACTTTTTTTTTTTTCTTCCAGAGAAACGCACATTCCGAAAAGCGTACAAAGACGATCACTTTATATTCGTATATTTCTGCTATCGCCATGAATGCATCAATGCCACGGTGAAGCTCTTGCGATGTCGCGCTCGTGGACACGCGAATAGAGAGCTTTCGCAAGGCGCCTTCTTTTCCCACCTGGAAACGCTTTGTGTAGAACGACGCGGCACGAGGGAACTTAATTCATAACTCGACTCACGACCGCGGGTTTCCCCGCGGCTTGATTGTTCATGCACGATCTCGCGAGTGGAAACATGGCGCAAGGCGAGAGCGAGCACAAGCCCGCAAGTCGTAATTAGTACACGCGCGTTTACATGCCCGGATTACGAGGCCCGCGTGCCCTATTGTCGCCATTGCGATGTCGCAATGTAATTGATCGTCGCGGTACCACGCCGCCCGGTGAGTCATCTCTCTCTCTTCGAGAATCTGTCGAGGGTCTGTACTTAGTCAATTTCCATCACGAGGCGTGTGCTGTGTTTTAAATATAATCTTTCGAGAAATCGTAACGAGCTCTGGATGCGACATTTTTCCTGGATAGGATGGCTGGATGGGAGCCATTTCTCCGATCGCATCTTCGGAAAAATCCTCGAGTGCGCTACGTGCGATCGTACGTCAAAATATTTGGCAGGCGCGACGATCGCGGGTGAATAATTTATTCATGCGAAAATGTGCGCCGGTGCATTCGCCGAGTAATACGTTATTCTTCATGCGTGATATGCACCCATTCATTATCGTCAGCAGGCATTTCGCACGCGGTGCGAAGACATTGCGTTTTCACTATATGAATCTTGCACGAGATGCGTTATGCGAAACGGCACGGTTATTACAGCGATAGATTTGTAATAAACTGCCGAGTGACTTGTAACGTTGGAAAACGAGGCCTCCATACATCCCACATGGGAGAAAGATAATCTAGCTATCGTGACAAAATCATTGCTATTTTGCTGTGACAATCATTTCGTGTTACGGTAAGATCCGTTTTGCTGAAAAAGTATAAAAATTTAATCGATCAATAAATTTGTTTGTGGAAACATGTCAATTTGCTATTAAAACAAACCCAGTTTATCTCTCAGTAGATCCGTTTTACAATAAAATTATCGCTGACAGAATGTTGAGAAAAAGAAAAATTATATAGAGTATAGAAATTTAAAAAGTTGGAGTAAATTTCGAGCAAAATGATTTACGGGTCTAACAAATAAATCAGCAAATGAAATTGGCTTAATAAATATTTTTACTGTCTCCATATAACGAAATTTCCTATACAGTTAAATATTTGTTTTAGCAAATATATATATATTTTTTAAGTACATAACTTACGCTCAGTAGAAAATATAGTCTTTTAATAAATGCTAAAATATACAATCGACAGTAGGAAAAGTTATTAGTCGCTTTGCGTATCTTTGATTGTTTCACAGAAGCTCCAAGCGCCAGAGCACAATCTTGCACAATTATAGGCATTATTATCGCGAAGGGTACAAAGAAAACAATGCAAATCGCAGTGGTGCCTTTTCTGTAAGTGTACGATCGATGAACGTTTTTTCGCGCGGAGTTAATCGAAGTTTTGCGCGAGAATGCAATTCGTATTTTTGTCAAACGAAGCGACGCGAGGATGGGATATTCCTTGTCGTGCACATCAGGGAAAAATTCAACCGCACATGTTACGTCGCACACGGTTTTAACGCCACGGTTTATGGTACGTCGGGCATTTGGAGCGATTTTTATTCGACCGGTAAGGCTCAAAAGTCGCGCTTCATGGCGACTCGCTAGAACGCGCGTTGAGCGAGAACGCAGATTACACGACGATAACACAGCTATAGAGATCCTATAATAAGAGTCTGTAGATGAAAGAATGGCAGACGTGAAAAGATTTCTCTTATAGTTATCTATTTCTTTTTATCTTTCTCCTACTTTCTTTCACTTTCCGAAAACGCATGAAGCTTTTCAAGTACCCTGGTAGAAATTTCATGCATTTTTTGAGCAGTTACTAAACAGTTACTAACTTCTATCTAGTAACTAAGATGGAAAGCTACTTAGGATTCCAATCAGGATGTAACGCTTTGCTTATAGTTCCCGCATACAAAAGCTGCGTAAATCTGAATCCAATTACTGAATAGACACAACAAATAATGGATATTAAATTGATTAATAAGCAAGCCAACTGCTCATGAAATGGACAGAATAAAACTTTATCAAATTCTTGTCCATTTTCTACTCAGTATTGGCACAACTAATGAGAATACAGTAATATTAGTAGATAGTAACTAGATAGGTGTCTAAGAAAACTGAAAACATTTCTACCAGGAATGTATATATACACAGAAAAATATTATTCTATTGCTAATACTAAAAAAAGCGATCTTGCGGTTATAGCGAAAATTGTCTAAGTACGAAAAATTAGCTAAAATAGATAAATTTCTAGCAAGTATTGGATATGCATTGCATCTAATCATACAGAGATCATCAATCAAAATCAGACAGAGATGGAATTTAGATTGGTGCTATAAATTCTGTGCGTTTGATACATACTTTTCTATCAGATACAAAAAATAGTGATAATTCTAACTGGAGCAACAATATATTTTTTTTTACATGAAGAAAAGTGATTAATTTTCTTTCTTCCTTTTAAGTAACGGTTATCTTCAACAAAAAATATTTTCTTAATAATAATTTTAAAATATACTGTGATTGCAATAAGTATTTTGCAGTATCGAATAAGTTATAAATGGAAGATTAACCCTTAAATGCCACTGGAGATCCAAAAGACTCCAAGGCTTTTTCAATCGTATATATTTTATGATCCCGCTGTAAATCGAACTTTTGGCTTAAAAATTAAAAATTTTTTTAAATTTGTTTATTTTTAAAAGAGTGTGCTTTTTAAATTTTAACTAATTTTTTTTTTTTGGTATATTTATACAGTAAAATTTCACCATAACTACAATTATATCTTCTTTTAGACGCTCTTTTAGGTGTATCCAAACAAATTTTCAAAGCAAAATATTGAAATCCAGGAATATTATACACTTTTTCACGCTATAAAGTCCAATTAACCCCGTGTGGTATGTGTGATTTTTTGGCGTGTGGCATTTAAGGGTTAATAAAAAGACTGATCTACTTTACCGAGATTCTTATTATAAAGTCTGTAGCGATTGTCATCTCGAGAAATTTGTAAAAGCGAGTGGACGAAAATCGTTCCTCGCAGTTCGTCACGCGTGACTTGATTAATCATTATCCCTTTTCCTCTCCCACGATCGTCACGTACGTGAATACACAGAGGCGAATCTCTAATCATCCTTGAAAAGAACGAGGTTGAGAGGCTGAGAGATCCTTGAGCAATGTTTCTTTCTATCTAGATCGTCCGAGTGTCTGAGTAAACAGCTCGAGATGGAACGCCTTTCAAATCAATCACAGATGGATCTCTCAGGTTTTTCCGCAGAAGCTGCTACATGCAGGGGACTGGTAAACGACGGTGGTCAAATAAATATAGATATAATCGAATGAAAGCCTGCAAGTCTTTTATTGCATCCGTTTGTATAACAAAACCCAACAACGACGACGACGAAGCTCTCCGATATCTCGATGAAAGTCGGAACGAAATGAGGAAAATTACAGCAAAGCGATGGCTGTCATCACTTCGATCACTGTCATCAGTTCGATCATTCGAGTACTTAAGTTTTGTTCCTTTGGTATCGAACGGCAATAAATTGGAACCAAAAAATGTAAGATCTTACAATAACAAATCGATTGATAAAAGAAAATTTAAATATCTTGAAAATTTCTTTTTATTTACGATTGTTCGATATCAAGGAACAAAGCTTAAGTACTCGAATGATCGAACTGATGACAGTGACGACAGCCATCGTTCCGCTATTAATTTTCCTATTTCCTTCGACTTTCGTTGAGCTTCTTCGTCGTCGTCGTCGTCGTCGTCGTCGTCGTCGTCATCATCATTGTCGTTGTCGTTGAGTTTTGTCATACAAGCTGGATCCACGACCTGTTCGTGAAACTCGGAGAGAATTCTTCCTCTGGAATCCACCTTTGGAGAGGGATGTTCGAGTGGTAATTGAGACGATGTCCGATGGGGGTTTGTTTTCAGAAAAAACCCGCCGTGTTACTTCCATTCTTCCCCATCCCGTTGACGTGTTCCGGTCTTAGTCTCCCCGCGAGGGGCTTTTCCCTTTTTTTTTTCCTCTTGCTGTCCTTTTGCGTTGGTCGTTCGATCGATGTCGTGCCCAAGGGATGATAAAAATAAAGAGGGCGAGCCAGGAATGGGAACGACAAAGAGAGAGAGAAATAGAGCGATGGAGGGGGAGAAAAACGTAAAAAGTACGTATTATCTTCAGCTAACCAACCGATTTTTTGCGACACGCGCGTCCGCGTGCGGTTATTACTTTTTATCGCATGAAACGTTTTATTGTCCATTATACTTGGCTATCGAGGATAGAAATGAGCACGTAGATAAATAAATAGATACTTCGAGGAACGGCAGGGTGGAGAAGAGGGTGCCGCGATGCCCACGGACATTTCCATCGTGAACGACGGAAATAAAAGCGACGAAGAGATCGTGGCCAGCGATGCTCTTGTATGCGACTCGAATTCCCGTCGCATCACCTATTGAATCTTGTTTATCATCGATTATCGCCGATATCCCTTGGGACGAGTCAATCATCGCCGCAACTATCGTCTTTCTGACTTATTCGTGCACTGAACTTGATCGTGTTGTTGAAAATGCAAAATGACTTAGCGCGAGCGAGTCTCTTAAAAGTGACAAATTGAAGAGAATCTTTTTCAATTTCTTACACCAGAGATGATTCGGACATGTCGCTGTTCGAAATAATATTTTCATAAATTTCTTTTGGAGTGAAATCTCACGCCAAAAGAGTGAAAATTCTGTCACTGTTGAAACACAGAGTGAAAATATTAGCACAATATGTTTCACTGAGAAAAATGGTCTGGTTGAATTAAATAAGTAATTCCGATTTATTAGAAATCCATTAAAGAGATTTATTAGAATTCTAGTTGAGATAACTGGAATTCTGTTCGATACAATTTTTCTGGTAAAATCTACTAGAATTCTTATTTTTACCAGAATAATTATATTAATCAAAGTTTCTAGTTATCTCAACTAAAATTCTAATAGATTTAATCAGAAAGTTCTGATTCGTCCATTTTCGAACCAGAAATGTTTTTCAGTGTTAATACGATTGGACTTGCTCTTCGCTCCTCACTGCATCTAAGTGTACAAACCAATCATATTAAAGGACTTTACAATAGTTGCAAAGCTGCTTTTTCTGCTGAACGCAGTCATTAATTTTTAACAGAGGTGATAAATTATCTTGGAGCATATCAAACAGCTATAAAAACATATCTTTATAAAGGGGATGACTGCTTCTATTCACATACTGAAGTGACGTATTGAGAAATTAAATTACTACATTTTTACGGTATAACTATAAAAGGAGATAATTACTGGACAGACGGAAAAGAAATGTTCCGCTGAAGTAAAAAGTCGTTCCAGACATCGTCACGATCTGTAACTCGAATCGTTCTTTAGGAGGAGAGTTGGCACGATCTTGTTTAACCTGATAAATCGCCCGTGGAGAATTCGTTCTCTTTTTAGCGTCTTCGTGGCGCGGCGTTAATTATACTACGCAAATAGTCAAAGGAAGGAAGTAGGTATCGGCGCGGTTTGCTCGGAACGGCGCGGCGGATGGGAGTAAATTAAGTTCATCCGGCGAAAACGCATCGTCTGTGAATCAGTCTCTACGGTTTACGTGCGTTTAATTAGAGAACGCGGAGAGGCATCAACGACCTTCGCGGAACGTCTTCGACGCCCGTTCACTCTTGTAATCATTCAACGCTCGGGGAAATTACGCACACGCGTAGACCGATCTGCGAACGAACGAGTGAGGATGAACCTGAGACCATTAAGAACTAGAAATCCTCTAATAACAGTCAGAGATAACTCCAATTTTCATTGGTGTCGCTATTTTTCAGCAGACTAATGTAGGTACAGACTGCACTGTGTTTAATCTATAGTCAATCAAATTCGAGTCGCTTAATGTGAGTCGCTTCTCCTACTCAATCATATCATTATTTTATACTAAAACAATAATTATATTTGATATTATACAGTGTCAATTTGAAACTATGTGGTATCAAATTGACACGATATAATCCCAAATTTAATTATCGTTTTAACAAAATAATAACGATATATCTAGTAGGAGTGGCGACTCACATTAGATTAAATTTAATACTATAGATTTAACGGTATGTGTATCACAGTCATAACACATTTTAGATACAATACATCTGTGTAGTCATTAGAGAGTTTCTAATAAGAATGAAAAAAAAGAATTAAACGCGCCCAAAAGAGATAAATGAAGCTTTATTGACTTCATCCCAAGCATTTCGTATCTCTCTCTATCTTTTGTATCGCGAAAATATTAGGGACCACAGGAACCAACATTATTCACAGTCTTGGAAGTTCCCGACCCGAGTGTTCGGGTGACGAAAGACTCACCCGACACGATTGCCAAGAGAAACGCTGCACTCACGACGGCAATCGCCACGCGGAGGAGCCTCATATTATATATCCCTTATCGCCCCCGCCTCGTCCGCTTCTATCCTCTTCCTCCTCGCGACCTGCACCTCCTCGTGTCGTGGCACCAAAGGTGAGCCTACGATCGCGGACGCATCGTAGTCGAGTCGATTCGCTCCGCGGCGGACCGGAGAAGGCACGGAGACGCGAGTGTACCCGCGCCGGCGAACGGAACTTCACGACTGTTTTGTGGTTGAGTATGCGACCGGTCGCTCGGAACGTGAAAGACTGAGGAAGGCTCGTGCTGGCCAAGTGATATTAGCCTCGTACTACGGCCCACTCGTGTGCACGGGGCCTCTCCCAGCCGTTCTCTTCACTCCGACGAGAGAGGAACTCGGTCTCTCTTTCCCTCCGCGGTGGAATCCTCCTCGAGGCGAGAGAACGATGCGAGTCGACCTTCTGCCTTCGCGCGACGCCGATCGCAGCAGAGATTTCATGCTCGCTAAGTCTACAGGAGAACACGCCGATGTTTTAAATAAATGTTGACCGATGTATCTATAACAGAATAGATATTCAGTTTTTTTCATTGTGTCAAATGAAATCTTGAGTCATTAAATCAGTTTTGTGAGGTTTTATACATTTACGATTATTGTTGATAATTGTTAAGTAGACTCTGTCTCTTGATGATCGAAAATATTTATTCATTCCCTGTAATTGATATCAGTACTGTTACCTCAGTAATTGAGGACATAATCTTGAGTCTAACAATTTTTTTTTTTAAGTTTACACGATTACTAAAATTTTATGATTATTGTTAAAAATTAATGGATTAATTACTAATTATAATTAGGTATGAGACTTAGTACAAGATTATTTTTCTGGATAAATAAATTAAATTAAATGAATATATAAAAGAAGTAAAGCTGGCTGTGTAAAATGGCTGCGAACTATAAAAAGTTAAGTGAATGTATGTATATAAGTAGTGTATGGTTGATTATAAGGATAGAAAATAGGAAGGATAAGCAAATAAGAATGAAAGATATGGATGAATGAATGAGTTAAGAAGAATAAACCAAGTCCTCCTCTTCTTGGCAAAATACGCTGAAGCGAATTCCATTCTATTCTATTTATTTCTCTGTAATTGGCGTACTATTATCTTAGTTATGAGATAATAGTACGACATCATTTACAGAAAATAAATAAATATCTTTGATCACCAGATAGTTTTGTATCTAATATCGATCTGCGAGAATTCTATCTTCGGGATTATTAAGTAAGGAATAATGCAAATGCGTGTAAAAGTCATCGATTAGCAGTGGTAAATTTTCGCGATTTACGAGGATCTCCCGAGAGAGGCGAGCTACGGTAGTGCACAATGTTGTACACTTTGTTAATCCCCGCCGATTTACTCCGCGCGAACGAAGCGGCGACCTGAGAGTTTGCTGAGGCAAACGCAAGACTTATCTCGTTACTTTGTATATTTTATAGCAAAAACCTGTGCCTCTTTCTAATTCAGTCCTTTATTTTGTTATACTTTATTTCATGTCTATTCACTTTCTCTTATAAAATTTCTCGACTGGACCTTTATTACATAAATTATACATCATATATTAACGGATCGTATGTGATATTCTTTCAGAAAATAAAATCGGCGTTTACATCCAACACGTATAAGCTAGAAAATGGTGATACCATCGAAGCGGCACTGTCCCAACATTTCGCGTATCTGCACGGAGTTCTTCAAAATATGGAAGCAAAGCTGATAAACCAGCTACATGAGCAGGGTAATCGCCTCAAGAACAATTTAGAAAACATCGAACTACAACTTCGATCGCAGGAAGAAAAATTGAAGTTTACAATGCAGGTACTTCTCTTAGAAATAAAGAATTATTATAGACGCTAGAAATTCGTCCGCCTTCTGCTTGAAATCGACGCGTTTACTTCGTTTTATTCTGATTGATTCTGTGAGTTTTATATTATATTGTCAAGGAATATTCTCTAGAATTATCTAAAAGTAGCGAATCTCACACGGCTAGATCATATCATTGAGCTGTTTTGTGTTTATTTCTCACACTCGAAAGTCAAGGCAAGTAATGTGCTGAATTATGATTGGACGGCGTGAAATCTCAAGGCAAAAACCATCGAAATTACTGAACAAGCTCGAGACAGATTCATTCCGACGGGCATGTGAGATGATTATTGTGTATGAGAGTAAAAATTAAAATTAAAATATTTTTATTGTTAAAATTTTTTTAAGACGTCATTAAAATAGTCTCTTAATTACCTGTATCTTACATTCCGACATATAACCTGCTTTTTATTCGTAATTTAATTTTAACTTTCCAAAATTAGAACAAACGAAAAATTTTTGCGGAGAAAAAAATATAATGGATAAATATAATTAAGCCTAATTAAAATAATTGATAGAAATCTGGCAAAAATAACACAACCTTTAATTATAAATTCAGATTCGTCACTCTAAATTTACTCTACATGAAAAAGACATTGTTTGAAACGGCAAGTTGAATTGAACCTGATACATTTGTCTGTAGATAGCCTCCTATGCGGAACAGACCTTCCATAAGGTTGACATACGAAACGCAATAAACATTCTAACGGAAATGGCAGATCTTCCTTGTCATTTGATGTACAAAGACTCGGGCCAGAACAACAAAGCGCAGTAAGTAATGAAAAGCGAATCAATTAGAAGAACCGTCTACTAAGACTTTTTTCGCTGACTCGCAGCATGTATAAAATTCCTTTTGCTACTGAGTGTCTCTTTATCAATATCGAAGTTCACATCCGAACCATTATTTCTACACACTGTTCATCGTATACGGTCACGTGAAGCGCGAACGATTATCCAAATGATATTAGAAAAATATCAAATATTACAATAGAGAGTCAAATAACAATTTAAAATCATCTGTAAATAAACGTCATTGTGATCAAGCTGTCATCTTTATGTAACTTTAATTTCAAATTAGTGGACGCTTAGTATAACAAGTTGTTTCTTTAATAGATTTACCATCGATGACTCAATCGTCGAAGCTATAGAAAATCACTGTACAATTACAGTGCCATCAGTGTCGTCCTACAATCTTGTGCGAAAAGACGAGCTGCCGACGAATTACATAATGTCGCCTTTATCGAAGAAACCACGTACAAGTGAGAATACTTAATTTTATTGTGATTTGAGTGACTTCTTCAAAAACAAGATACATCCTTTGAATTTTCAATTTTTGTTTCCATAATTTTTTTAGTATAAACTGTACAAGCTAATATTTTCAATAGATTTAATAGATTATTTTCATAAAAGGTTTTACTTAATTTGCATAATTACATAATTTGTGTGAAATAAAAAACGCAAGTAAACAGTATAGAATGATGTTGACAGAGATTTTTGACAGTCCACAAGCAAAGCTAGAACAGGCGATAATGCGACCGATGATACAATCGGAACTGCAAGAAAACCTTGATGACTCACTAATGTCGACGATGTCCATCGAGATAGAAGATAAAGAGGAAGAAAGTAAGTTACTCTTTTTAATTCTTATTTCTCAAGACTCAATCTAACCGGTACTCTTTCTTTTTCAAGGTATTTCCGAGTGCAAGGTGGAAGTGACGTACGTTGTTAATCCGTCGTTATTCTTTGTACGAAAAGTGGCCATGAAAGCAAAATTCCTACAGTTAGAGAAAGACCTAATGACATATGGAAACGATGAGGGGGACCTAAAGAAACCGATTAATATCAAGCAAAGTACGAGATTACACTCGTTATCGTTGATATTAGATTCCTATTCTTTTTAATTAAATTTCTTGCACCGTTCATTAGTTCTCTTTTTTTTTTTCCTTTAACATGGAAAGAAAAGAGGAAAGATAAATGCAACAAAAGATCTGTTTTTTGCAAATATACGTTTGTTTTCAACTTATTGCAACTAATTTAAAGGGCACGTATTCTGTACACGTCTACCGACAGTTATCAGGATCATTAAGTAGCGGCAGCCAATGAGAACTGCGTTTTTTTCTTAGGATTGTTTTTACCATTAATTATCGTTAGTTATCGACACCGACAGTTGTCGGTACATACAGAATCCCGGTCTAAGAATACAAAAACAGACCTAAATCAGCTGAAAGAAAGTCTTTTCATAATTTTTTATATTAACAGATGACATTTGCGTCGTCAAACAATGGAAAGTCAACGAGTGGTATCGTGGATGCGTGAACACAGTGATGATAAATAGCGACGGCGGGACATCGTACAACGTGGTTTACATAGATTACGGATACGAGGAATGCAACATAGCGGCTTCGAGAGTGCGAGAAATAGCTGAGCATTTGCAAACATTGCCACCACAAGCGATTCGATGCTGCTTAAATGGTTTAAAGCCTAAGAATGTTCATTGGACGAACGCGAGCACGAACGACTTCATGAAACTGACAAGTGGAGTGTAAGCCATTAGCGATCCTACGATTTTTACCCTGTGTGCATTAGGAAAGTGTCTCCATTAACCATTGAAAAATGTTCTACATTACAGCGATTGCATAATGTCTATTATCAAATCTACTCCTGATATTTTATACGTCGATCTTCGTGTTAACCCGAAAAATAGTAACATGGGTCCACAGTCAATGTGCAGTACTATGAAAATTATGGATTATGCGCGTTTGGACACTCGGAAAAATCCGGTAAGCAGATTTGAAAACGCATATGTCCATACCAGTACAATATGCTACAATGCTAGAATTATAAATATTTCCTTGTAATGCCCTGTATGTCCAATTGTATGCCAATACTTGGATTCTTAGACCCGACTACATAATATATGGTTACCTAAAGATTAAAGGTAATCAAAAAATTCATGAATAAATTTCATTGATGAATCTGTTGGTAAACATAATATCTTTAGGTAACTATATATTGTGAAAACGGATCTTAATCAATTTTTCTTTTAAAATTGTATTAGAAAGTTAAATAATTTTGTTCCATTGAACCCACAGACATCTATATTAATACTAGATGACTAACTTTCAACTAAAACGCTGTAAACGGCCGGATATCCGGTTGAACGGCTATTGAAATAGTCAATGGCCGCTCCAATCATTTTGCGCACATACATACACACATATATTGTTACTGCCATTAAATCAACATTAAAGTTAATGATCTAGTACTAGTATAGATATCTGTGATTGATCCATTATATATTTTCTTATTTTGTTGCACGTAATGCTTGCATTTTTTTTGCAGAAGAATA